>NC_062560.1:51509881-52109881 GCF_016906955.1 Phacochoerus africanus | reverse complement strand
ACAAAAAAAAATTTCAGGATGCAAGATCAATATACAAATACGAAAGAGGAAATCAAGAAAATAGAGATTCAAACACTATAGAAAAAATCAATAAAACTAAGAGCTGGTTCTTTGAAAGAGTAAATATTGACAAAACTTCTTGCCAGACTCACCACGAAGAGGAGAGAAAAAACTAAAAAAAAACCAAAATAACAAATAAAAAAATAGAAATCTCAATGGATAATACAGAAATACAAAAAAAAAAGAGAAAATACTATGGACAATTATATGCCAAAAAATTTGACAACTTAAAAAGAAACAGACAACTTTCTAGAGACATACAGCCTGACAAAATTGAATCAAGAAGAAATAGATAACTTGAAAACAGTGATGACTAGAAATGAAATTGAATATGTAATAAAATCACTCCCTACAAAGGAAAATCCAGGACCAGATGGGTTCACAGGCAAATTCTACCAAATATACACAAAATAACATATACCCATCCTTCGTAAACTTTTAAAAAGGTTGAAGAAGGAACACTCCCAAAGATATTCTATGAAGCCAACATTACCCTAATAACAAAAGCAGACAAAGAGAAAAAAGAATGTATACATGTATGTGTAACTGGGTTGCCATGCTGTACAGTAGGAAAAAAAATAATGTATTGGGGAATTTTAAAAAATTTAAAAATAAAGAAAAAAGAAAGAAAAAAAAGGAGACAAAGACAATACCAAAAAAAAGAAAATTTTAGGCCAATAACTTTCATGAATATAGACACAAAATTTCCCAACAAAATTTTAGCCAACCGAATACAGCAACATACAAAGAAAGATCATACACCACGACTAAGTGGAATTCATCCCAAGTTCACAAGGATGGGTCAACATAATGAAATCAATCAACATTATACACCACATTAACAAAATAAAAGTCAAAGACCACATTATGATTTCAATGGATGCAGAAAAAGCATTTGACAAAATCCAACATCTGTTTATGATAAAAATTTTACCAAAGTGGGTATGGAGGAAATATACCTTAACATAATCAAAGCCATTTATGACAAACCCACAGCCAATAAAATACTCAATGGAGAGAAGTTTAAATCATGCCTGATAAAATCTTGAAGAAGACAAGGATGCACACTATTACATCAATGTAATAGTACTTATTCAATGAAGTATTGGAAGTCCTAGCCACAGCAATGAGACAACAAAAAGAAATAAAAGATATCTGAACTGGAAGAGAAGAAGTAAGATTGTCCCTCTACGCAGATGGCATGACACCATATATAGAAAACCCCAAGGACTCCACACTAAAACCACTCAAACTGATCAATGAATTCAGCAAAGTAGCAGGATATAAGATTAACATTCAGAAATCAGTTGTGTTTCTGTATACTGACTATAAAATATTAAGAAAGAATGTAAAGATACACATTTTAAATTTGCACCACCAAAAAATGAAATACCTAGGAGTAAAACTGACCAAGGAAGTGAAAGATTTATATGCTGAGAATTATAAAATATTAATGAACTATAAAACATAATAAATTGAATAAGATTCAAAGAAATGGAAAGATATCCCATGCTCCTGGGTTGAAGAATTAATATCATAAAAATGACCATAGTAACCAAAGCAATTTTCAGATTCAATGTAGTCCCTATCAATTAACCCATGACATTTTTCACAGAACTAGAACAAACAACCTGAAAATTTAAATGGAACCATAAAAGAACCAGAATTGCCAAAGAAATCCTTAGGGGATAAAAACAAGCATGAGGCATAACTCTACCAGTCTTCAAACAATATTGCAAAGATACAGTAATCAAGTCAGTGTGGTACTAGTACCAAAACATACATACAGGACAATGGAACAAAATAGAGAACTCATTAATAAACCCAGACCCCTATGGCCAATTAATCTTTGACAAAGGAGGCAAGTGTAGAAAATGAGGAAAAGACAGTCTCTTCAGAGAGTGGTGTTGGGAAAACTGGACAGCTGTATATAAATGAATGAAACTAGAACACACACTCACATGATGCACGATACTAAACTCAAAATGTTTTAATGCATTAAACAGAAGACAAGACACAATAAAACTCCTAGGAGAGAACATAGGCAAAACATTCTCTGACATCAAACGTACAAATGTTTTCTTAGGTCAGTCTTCCAAGGCAAAAGAAACAAAAATAAAACAATGGGACCTAATCAAACTGACAAGCTTTTGCACAGCAAAGGAAACCATAAAAAAGAGACTGCCTACAGCATGGGAGAAAAAAGTTTCAAAAGATGCAAATGAAAGGGCTTAATCTCCAAAATATAGAAACTCATACAACTCAACTGCAAAGAAACAAACAACCCAATTGAAAAATGGGCAGAAGACCTAAATAGTCAATTCTCCAAAGAAGACATGAGGATGGCCAACAGGCACATGAAAAAAATGTTCAACATCACTAACAATTAGATAAATGCAAATCAAAACTATAATGAGGTACCACCTTACACCATTCAGAATGGCCATCATTAACAAGTCAGCAAATAACAAATGGTGGAGAGGGTGTGGAGAAATGGTACCCTCCTTCACTATTGGTGGAAATGTAAATTGGTATAACCACTATGGAAAACAGTATGGAGGTACCTCAGAAAACCATATATAGAACTACCATATGACCCAGCAATACCTCTCCTGAGCATATACCCAGACAAGCTTTTATTAAAAAAGATACATGCACTCTCATGTTCATTACAGTACTATTCCCAACACCCAAGACATGGAAACAACATAAATATCCATTGGCAGAGGAATGGATTAAGAAGATGTGGTATATATACACAATGGAAAACTATTGATCCATAAAAAAAGAATAACATAATGCCATTTGCAGCAACATGGATGGAACTAGAGACTCATACTAAGTGAAGTCAGAAGTAGAAAGCCAAATACCATATGATATCACTTATGCCTGGAATCTAATATATGGCACACATGAACCTATCTACAGAAAATAAACTCATGGACATGAAGAACAGACTTGTGGTTTCCAAGAGGGAGGGGCACAGACTGGGAGGGATGGAAGTTTGTGGTTAGTAGATGCCAACTATTGCATTTGGAGTGGGTAAGCAATGAGATCCTATTGTACAGCAACAGGAACTATATCTGATCCCTTGTGATGTAACCCGATGGAGGATAATGTGAAAAAAAAAGTACATATATTTGAAACTGGGTCACTATGCTGTATCACAGAAGTTAATAAAACATTTTAAATTGAATATAATAAAAATAAATAATTAAAAATATGCAGATATCAATTTTATTATTAAATTTCAATCTCCAAACCAAAAGCAAATTTGAGAAAATTATTACAATTGAATAAAAAATAGAATATTTAGGAATAAATTTAATAAAGTCTGTGAAACATACACTCTGAAATCTAAAAAACCAATTTTGAAACAAAATTACTAAATAAATGGAATACAAATGGAACCATCCCATGTTTGGGTTAAAAGACAATATTGCTCAAATTGTAATGATTCTCAAATTCATCTACAGAATCAAGGCAATCACTAACAAAACCCCAGTTGATTAATTTGGAGAAATTTTAAAACTGATTGTAAAGTTCTTATGAAAATACAAGGGACCCAGAGTTACCAAAGCACCCTGGGAAAAAATGAACAATGTTGGAGAATTCTCAGATCCAAATTTTAGCATCACTACAAGGCACTGGTAATCAAGACTGTGTCACACTGGCATAAGGCTACACATTGATTTATGGAATAGAATTAAGAGTCCAGAAATAGGAGTTCCCATCGTAGCTCAGTGGTTAATGAATCCAACTAGGAACCATGAGGTTGCAGGTTCGATCCCTGGCCTTTCTCAGCGGGTTAAGGATCCGGTGTTGCTGTGAGCTGTGGTGTAGATTGCAGACACAGCTCAGATCCCATGTTGTTGTGGCTCTGGTGTAGGCCAGCAGCTACAGCTCCAATTATACCCCTAGCCTGGGAACATCCATATGCCACTGGAGCATCCCTAGAAAAGACAAAAAAAGAAAAAAGAAAAAGAGTCCAGAAATAAATTATCATATTTGCAGCCAATTGATTTTCAACAAAGGTGGTAATCCAATTAAAGGTGGTAATCCAATTAAAGGTAAACACATGCAAAAGAATGAAATTGAACCCTTACCTCATATCATATAAATATTAAAGGAAAATACATAAAAAATATTAATACTCTTAGAACACAATATATGTATATCTTTGACCTCAGATTAGGCAATGTTTTCTTAGATATGATACAGAAAGGTCAAACAGCTAAAGAAAAATAATTCAAAGTAGAATCATCAAAATTTGGAAAAAAATGCACTTCAAAGGACACTGTCAGGAAAATGAAAAGACAACTTACAGAATAGAGGAACACGTGACAAATAATTTATATAACATGGGATTTGTATCTAGAAGATGTAAGATACTATAAAAATTAGAAACAATAAAAATTTTGATGATTTGACCCAGTGAAGCTCTCATTCAGATTTGATTGACAGATCAAAATATTTTCATACAAGCAAAAGTGAAGATAATTCTGCACAGAGGGAACTATATCCAATGTTTCGGACAATAGGAAAAGAAAACTGTAAGTCAATATCACTGATGAACATAGATGCCAAAATCCTCAACAAAACACTAGCAAACTGAAGTCAATAATACATTACAAGGATCATAAAACTTGATCAAGTGGGATTGATCCCAGGGAAGCAAGGATTCTTCAATATTAGCAAATCAATCCATGTGATAGACCACATCAACAAACCAAGAATAAAAATCATATTATCATCTCAATACAAGCAGAAAATCTTTTTACAAAATTCAATACCCATTTCTGATAAAAAAAAAACCCTCCAGAAAGTTGGCATAAATGAAATCTACCACAACAAAATAAAGACCATATATGATATACCCACATCTCACATCATTCTCAATGTAAAAATGTGAAACATTTCCACCACCATCAGGAACAAGACAAGGATGTTCACTCTCACCACTTTTATTCAGCATAGTTTAGGAAGTCCTAACCTTAGCAATCAGAGAAGAAAAATAAAAGGAATCCAAATAAGAAAGAAAGAAGTAAAACTGTCACTTTTTACAGATGGCATGATATTATACATAGAAAATCCTAAAGATGTTATCAGAAAACTATTAGAAAACATTCATCAATGAATTCAGTAATATTACAGGATAAACAAGTAATAGACAAAAAGGTCTTGTATTCCTATGCAATGAAAGATCAGAAAGAGAAATTAAGTAAATAATCCCATTTCACATTACATCAAAATTTATAAAATATTGAGGAATAAGCCTACCTAATGAGGCAAAAGACCTGTACTCTGAAAATTATAAGACACTGATGGAAGAAACCAAAGACGAAACAAACAGATGGAAAAACATACCATGCTTACAGATTGGAAGATTTTGTCAAAATGGCTAAACCACTGGAGGAAATCTAAAGATTCAATGTAATCACTATCAAATGAACAATTATTTTTCACAGAACTAGAACAAAAAAAATTGTATAGAAACACAAAAGACTTCAAATAGATGGTGTCTGTGATGCAGCCAGAGCTGCCAATGGATCGCTGGAGAGGCCCAACACCTGCACTGCTGCTCAGTGGGCCCCAGGCCACCTCATAGCACACTGGGGTGGGGGCTGCACATGGAGCCCAGAGTGTCCTATGCTCGAGGCACTCCCAGGTCCACCGCCTAGGATGGGAGCATCAACTAGGCTGGGGGTCATGGGCGATATGGTAACCTTTTGCAGGCAGCACAGACCTCAACCCTGCAGACCTTGGCCTTGTCCTTGGCCACAACATGCTGAAGCTACACTTCACAGCTGAGGTTTGGTTCCCTGACCTCAGTGGCCACAACAACCACATGGCCAAGGTGCTGAATGACATCCCCCCACCCCGAGCTGTACACCGAGCAGCCTGTTAAGAGCATGCCCAGTGGCTTCATGCTAGAGACGTCATCCAGACTGTGTGGACAAGCCAGGCCACTTCTACATCATGACTGTGGGCTGCATTTCTGGCAACGAGGAGTCCTATGACATGTTCAAGGAACTCTTTGACCCCATTATCGAGGACCAGCATGGTGGCTACAAGCCTAGTGATGAACACAAGACTGATCTCAACCTGACAACCTTCAGGGCATCAGCGACCTGGACCCAAACTATGTGCTGAGCTCGGGGGTGTGCAAGAGCTGTAGCATCCGTGGCTTCTGACTACCTCCACACTGGAGCCACAGGGAGTGACATGCCATAGAGACGTTTGCTGTCAAAGCCCTATTGAGCCTGAATGGTGACCTGGCAGGGAGGTACTATGCACTCAAAGCATGACTGAAGCAGAAGAGCAGTAGCTCATCAGACCACCACTTCCTTTTTGGCAAGCCTGTGTTGCCCCACCTGCTGGCCTCGGGCATTGTCTACAACTGGCCAAATGCCCGTGGCATCTGGCACAATGACAATAAGACCTTTCTGGTGTGGATCAACAAGGAGGACCACCTGCACATCATCTCCATGCAAAAGAAGGGGAATATGAAGGAGGTGTTCACCTGCTTCTGCAATGGCCTCAATCAGATTGAAATGCTCTTCAAGTCAAAGAACTATGAGTTCATGAGGAACCCTCACTTGGGCTACATCCTGACCTGCCTGTCCAACCTGGGCACAAGTCTGTGGGCAGGTGTGCATATCGAGTTGTCCCACCTGAGGAGGCATGAGAAGTTCCCTGAGGTGCTCAAGCAGCTGTGGCTTCAGAAGTGAGGCACAGGTGGTGTGAACATGGCTGCTGTGAGTAGTGTCTTCCATGTCTACAATGCCAACTGCCTGGGCTTCTCCAAGGTAGAGCTGCTGCAGATGGTGGTGGACAGTATGAAGCTGCTCACCAAGATGGAGCAGCAGTTGTAGCAGGGCCAGGCCATCGATGACCTTGTGCCTGCCCAAAAGTGAAGCCTTGGCCTGCATCTGCTACCACCACCAGCCCCTGCTTCTTCCTAATTTATTGCCCAGGCAGTGCCCACCATGCACCCCTGAGGCTCATCATTTGGTGGCTGAGTCCTTAGCCTCGCTGTAGAGTCTTCTGACACCCTCAGTAGAGTTTATTTTTGTGATGGCTAAGATGTTGATAATGCTGAAATAAATGGGTTTTGGCTACCTCCCCCCAAAAAGAAGACTTCAAGTAGACAAAGTAATCCTGAGAAAGGAAAATGGAGTGGAGGGGTAAGGGTTCATTAGTTCAGACTATAATACAAATCTACAGTCATTTAAAAAAGTATGGTGCTGGCATAAAAACAGAAATAAAGATCAACAATATAGGATAGAAAGCTCAGAAATAAACCCATGCACTTATGGTCAATTAATTTTGCCAAAGCAGGCAAGACATGGTTAAAAAAAAGTCTGTTCAATTAGTGGTGAGGGGAAAACTGGAAGCCACGTGTAAAAGAATGAAATTAGAACATTTTCTAACATCGTGCACAAAAATAAACTTGAAATGGATTAAAGACCTAAAAGTAAGACCAGATACTATAAAACTCTTAGAGGAAAATGAAGGTAGAACACTCTTTGGCATAAATCATAGCAACATGATGTATGATCACCTCTTAGAACAGTGATGATAATGACACAAATAAAGCAATGGAAACTAATTAAATCAAAAGTAACATAGGAGCAACCTAAATGTTGATCAACGGAGGAATGGATAAATAAATTTGGTACATTTGTTCAAATGAATATTACCCAGACATAAGAAAGAAAAAAAAATGCCATTTTAAGTAACATGGATAGACCTAGAGATTATCATACTAATTAAAGTATGTCAGACAGAGAAAGAAACTACCTCAAAATAATAAAAAAAATATATATGAGAGACCCACAGCTAACATCATTCTCAATGGAGAAAAACTTAAAGATCAGGAACAAGACAAGGATGTCCACTTTCATAGTGTTATTCATCATAGTGTTGGAAGCCCTAACCATGGCAAACAGAGGAGAAAAAGAAATAAAATGAATTAAAATTGGAACAGAAGAAATAAAACTATTGTTTTCAGATGACATGATACTATACCTAGAAAATTCTAAAGGCACTAGCAGAAAACTGTTAGAGCTCATCAATGAATTTGGTAATGTTGAAGGTTACAAAATTAATATAAACAAATTGACTGCATTTTTAAATACTAATATGAAAGATCAGAAAGAGAAATCAGAGAAACCATCCTATTTACCTTCACATCAAAAAGGATAATATACCTAGGAATAAAATATACCTAAAGAGATAAAAGACTAATACCCTTAATAGTATAAGATGCTGATAAAAACAATCAAAGATGACACAAATAGATGTAAATATATACTATGGTATATATATACTGTTGGATTGGAAGAATCAATATTGTCAAAATGATTATACTACCAAGGCAATCTACAGATTCAATGTAATCCTTATCAAATTATGAAGGACATTCTTCCCAGAACTAAAACAGAATATTTTAAAATTTGCATGAACACACAAAAGTCCTGGAATAGTCAAAGCAATATTGAAAAAGAAAAACAGAACTGGAGGAATTAGGCTCCCTGATTTCAGACAATACTATAAAGCTACAGTTATTAAAACAATATAAGGGAGTTCCCGTTGTGGTTCAGTGGTTAACGACTCTGACTAGGAACCATGAGGTTGCAGGTTTGATCCCTGGCCTTGCTCAGTGGGTTAAGGATCTGGTGTTGCCATGAGCTGTGGTGTAGATTGCAGACGTGGCTCAGATCAGCATTGCTGTGGCTCTGGTGTAGGCCAGCAGCTACAGCTCTGATTTGACCCCTAGCCTGGGAACCTCCATATACCTCAGGAGCAGCCCAAGAAATGGAAAAAAAAAGACAATAAAATAATATAATATAATATTGGCACAAAACCAGAAATATAGATCTATGGAACAGGATAGAAATCCCATAAATAAATCCAATCACCTAGGGTCAGCTATCTCTGAGAAAGGAGGCAAGAAATTATAGTGAAAGAAAGTCTTTTCAGTAAGTACTGCTGGGAAAACTGGACAGCTACATGTAAGAGAATGAAATTAGAACACTCTCTAACACCATACACAAAAATCAACTCAAAATGGATTATAGATTTAAACATAAGGTCAGATAAACTTCTTGAGAAAAACATAAGTAGAATGCTCTTTGAAATAAATCATGGAAACATCTGGTTTGATACACCTACTAGAATAAGGTCAATAATAACAAAAGTAAACTATCAGGACCTAATTAAACACAAAAGATTTTGCTCAGTGAAGGAAACCATTAAAAAAAAAAAGGCAACCCACAGAATGGGGGAAAATCTTTGCAAAAAATGCAACTGACAAGGGCCTAATCTCCAAAATATACAAACAACTCATTCAACTGAATAAGAAAATGAAAACAATCCAATCAAAAAATGGCCTTGGAGTTCCTGTTGTGGCTCAATGGAAATGAGCCTAACCAGTATCCATGAGGATGCGGGCTCGATTCCTGGCCTCACTCAGTGGGTCAGTGATCCAGCATTGTTATGAGCTGTGGTGTTGTTCACAGATGCTGCTCAGATCCTGTGTTGCTGTGGCTGTGGTGTAGGGCAGCAGTTGTAGCTCCAATTAGACCCCTAGTCTGAGAACCTCCGTATGTCATGAGTGTGGCCTTAAGCAGAAGACCTAAATAGACATTTCTTCAAAGAAGACATATGTATGGATGACAGGCACATGAAAAATCTCTCAACATCACAAATTATTAAAGAAATGCAAATCAAAACTACAATGAGGTACCACTTCACATTGGTCAGAATGGCCATAGTTAACAAGTCAACAAATAACAAATGCTGGAGAGGGTGTGTAGAAAATGGTACCCTCCTTCACAGTTTGTGAGAATATAAATTGGTACAAGCACTATGGCAAACAGTATGGAGGTACCTCAGAAAACTAAATATATAACTACCATAAGACCCAGCAATCCAACTCCTGAGTGCATATATAGCCACACAAACTATAATTCAAAAATATACATGTGCTCCCCCCATACATGGAAACAAACTAAATGTCCATGGACAGATGATTATATTAAGACAGCATGATACATATAGATACAATGGAACATAACAGCCATAAAAATAACAAAATAATGCCATTTGTGGCAAAATGGATGAAACTACAGACTCTCATGTGAAGTTAAGTAAGTTAGACAGAAGAAGACAAATATATGATATCACTTATCTGTGGAAACTAAAAAATGATACAAATTAGCTTATTCAGAACACAGAAACAGACTCAGAGGAATAGAGAAAGGACTTGTGGTTGCCAAGAGGGAGGGGATAGGGAGTGGGAATAGAGCATAAATTGACACGTAAATCAACTACACTCTAATAAAAAATAATTTAAAAAATATTTGAGAAAAAAATCCAAATGGTCAACAATTACATGAAAAGATGCTAGTACATCACTGAATCATCAGGGAAATGCAAATGAAAACAAAGTGAGATATCATTTCACACCTTTTAAAATGGCTAACTTCATGAAGGGAAGATATGAATGTTGGTAAGAATGTGGCGAAAGGGAACATTTGTACACTATTAGTGAGGATGTTAATTGTTTCAGGCAGTATGAAAAACAACATGAAGTTCCCTCAAACAATTAAAAATATTCTACCAAACAGGGACCTGCTGTACAGCACAGAGAACTATACCCAATATTCTGTGATAATCTATGTGGAAAAATAATCTAAAAGAATGGATGTGTGTACATGTATATCTGAGTCACTTTCTTATACAGCAGAAATTATCGCAACATTGTAAATCAACTACATTTCAATAGAACTTAAAAAATGAAAAACAATTTGATTAAAAAATAAAATATTCTACCATATATAAGATCCAATAATTTTGTTTTTGGATGTATAGTCAAATAAATGAATATAGGATATCAAAGAGATTAACTCCTATGTTAATTCCAATATTACTTATGATAGGCAAGATATTGAAACAACTTAAATGCCCGCCCATAAATGAATGGATAAAGAAAATGTGATTCACATATATATTTGCATACACAATAGACTATTTTTCAGCCATGAGTGAGAAGGACATTCTGCCAATTCTGACAACGTGTGGCTTGAGGCCATTATATGATGATAGAAGTGCTAATTATTGCTATAATGACAGTCATATTACATTACACAAATGTATTAAATCAACTTGTAAAACAACTTTACACAATACTACATTTCAAATATATTTTAAGAAAAATGAAACAAAAGATTAATATAAAATAAGGTTTACACTAAAAGTTTTACATTTAGTTACTTTTTACTTTTCTAAATTAGTTTTATTGGATTATAGTTGATTTACAACATTGTATTAGTTTCAAGTGTAAAGCAAAGTGAATCAGTAATAGATATAAATACATCCATTATTTTTCCATAAGTTTTTACAACCTACTGAGTGGCTTTCCCTGTGCTATATATTAGGTTCTTATTAATCATCTATTTTATAAATTAGTATGTTATGTCTTATTCCCAATTCTTCCCTCCCACCAATGTTTTCACCTAGGAAACCTTAAGATTGGATTTTAAATCAGTGAGTTTGTTTCTGTTTTTTAAACAATTTCTTTTGTATCATTTTTTTAGACTCCACATATAAGTAATATCATATGATATTTGTCTTTCTCCATCTTACTTCCCTAAGTATGATAATTTACAGGAACATCCATATTGTAGAAAAAGTATTATTTCCTTCTTTTTTATGGTCAAATGATATTCCATTGTGTATATATATATATCACATCTTCTTTATCCATTCCTCTGATGATGGACGTGTTGATGGCTTCCATGTCTTGTTTAAAGTAAATAGTGCTGCAATGACATTGAAGTGCATGTATATTTGCAAATTAGAGTTTTCTCTGGATAAGTGCCCAAGAGTGGGGTTGCTGGATCACATGATAGTTCTATATTTAGTTTTTTAAGGAACCTCCACACTGTCTTCCATAGTGATTGCACCAACTTACATTGCCACAAAAAGTGCAAGAGGGTTCCATTTTCTCCACACTCTCTCCAGCCTTTATACTTTGTAGACATTTTGATGATGGCCATTCTGACTGGTATGCAAGGATAACTTATTGTAGTTTTGATTTTCACTTCTCTAATAATTACTGATGTTGAGAATCCTGTCAGGTGTTTTTTGGCCATCTATCTGTCTTCTTTGGAGAAATGTCTGTTTAGATCTTTTGCCAATTATATATATATATATATATATATATATATATATATATATAATTATATATATAGAGAGAGAGTGCTCCATGAGATATGGATATTAATTCCTTGTTAGTTGCTTTGTTTGCAAAGAATTTCTCCCATTCTGTAGGTTGTCTTTTCTTTCTGTTTGTGGATTCCTTTGCTATGCAAAAACATTTGTTTAATTAGTCCCCATTAAGTTTTTTTTGTTTGTTTATACTGTTTATTCTAGGAGGTGGAGCAAATGAGATTTTGCTGTGATTATGTCAAAGAGTAATCTGCCGATGTTTTCCTCTAGAAGTTTTAAACTAGGCTTACATTTAAGTCTTTAATCCATTTTGAGTTAATTTTCGTGTATGCTGTTAGAGAATGTTCTAATTTCATTCTTTTACATGTAGCTCTCCAGTTTTCCCAGCACCATTTATTGAAGAGACTATCTTTAATCCACTGTATGTTTTTGTCTCCTTTGTCTTAGATTAGTTGACCATAGGTGCTTGGGTTTTATTTCTGGGTTTTCTATCCTGGCCCATTGATTGATATTTCTGAGTTTGTGCCAGAACCCTACTGTTTTAATGCCTGTAGCATTGTAGTATTGTCTGAAGTCAGGAAGACTGATTCGTCTAGTTCCATTTTTCTTTTTCAACATTTCTTTGGCTATTTGAGAACTTTTGTGTTTCCATACAAGTTTTAAAATATTTTGTTCAGGTTTATGAAGTATGCATAAATTCGACAGAGATTGTGACGACTCTGTAGATTGCCTTAGGTAATATGCTAATTTTTGACAATATTGATTCTTTCAATCCAAGAGCATGGTATATATATCCACCTGTTTGTGTCATCTTTATTTCATCAGTTTCTTATAGTTTTTAAGAGTATAGATCTTCTGCCTATTTAGGTAGGTTTATCCCTAAGGATTCATTCTTTTTGATGCAATGGTAAATGAGATTATTGCCCTAATTTCTCCTTCTGATCTTTCAAGTTTAGTATATAGAAATGAATTAGATTTCTAGCTATTAATTTTGTGTCCCACAAATTTACCAAATCCATTGATGAGCTCTAACAGTTTTCTGGTAGCATGTTTAATATTTTCTATATATAACATTAAATCATGTGTAAATACTGATAGTTTTGTTATTATTTTACAATTTGGATTCCTTTAATTTCCTTTTCTTCTCTGATCACTGTGGTTAGGACATTCAAAACTATATTGAATAATGGTGGTGGAAGTGATACTTCTTGGCTTTTTCCTGATCTTGGAGGAATTGCTTTCAGGTTTTCACCACTGAGAATGATGTTAGCTCTGGGTTTGTCATATATGGCTTTATTATGTTCAGTCAGTTTCCCTCTATGCCCACATTGTTGAGACTTGTTATCAGAAATGCATGTTGAATAATATCAAAGTGGTTTTCTGATTGTATTCAGATGATCATATCGTTCTTATTCTTCAGTTTGATGATGTGGTATATCACACTAATTGATTTTCAGGTAATTAATTTGCAGATATTTGATTTGCAGATATTGAAGATATCCCTGAGATAAGCTACACTTTATAATGGTGTATGATCCTTTTAATGTATCATTGGATTCAGTTTGCTAATGTTTTGTTGAGGATTTTTGAATTTCTGTTCTTCAGTGATATTGACATATAATTTTCTTTTCTTGTGGTATATTTGTTTTTCATATCAGGGTGATGATGGCCTCATAGAAAGAGTGTGTATTTCATCCTCTGAAATTTTTTTGAAGAGATTCAGACGAATAGGTGTGAACTCTCTCAGAACGTTTGATAGAATTCACCTGATCCTGGACTATTGTTTGTGAAAGGTTTTAAATTACAGTTTCAATTTCAGGACTTTTGATTGGTATAGTCATATTTTCTATTTCTTCCTGTTTAGCCTTGTAAGATTGTACATTGTAAGAATCTGTCCATTTCTTCTACGTTGTCCAGTTTATTGGCATAGAGTTGCTTATGTCTATTATGATCCTTTGTATTTATCTGGTATCAGATGTAACTTCTTTTTTTCCTTCCTTTCTAATTTTATTGATTTGAGCCTTATCTCATTATTTTCTTGATTAGACTGCCTAAAGGGTTATCACTTTTGTTGATCTTTTCAAAGAATCAAATTTTAGTTTCTTTGATCTTTGTTTTCTTTGTCTTCTGTTTATTTCTGTTCTGATCTCTATGACTTCTTATTTTTTTAATGAAATTTGGGCTTTGTCTGTTCTTCCTTCACTAGTTGCTTTAGGTGTAAAGCTAGGTAGTTTATTTAAGCTTCTTGTTTTCTGAGATAAAATTTTTTTATTACAAACTTCTGTCTCAGAAGTTCTTTTGATGTGATCCATAGGTTTTGGATTGTCATATCCTCATTGTCTTTTTTTTGGGGGGGGCAGGCCTGTAGCATAGAGAGGTTCCCAGGTTAGGTGTTAATTCAGAGCTGTAGCTGCTGGCCTATGTCACAACCACAGCAACAGGGGATCTGAGCTGTGTCTGCAACCTACACCATAGCTCATGGCAGAAAAGGTGTAAAATTTTTCATTTTTAAAAAATAATTGCCAAGTCTTGGTCTGTGGTTCAGTATCTTATCTATCCTGAAGAATATTCCATGTGCACCTGAGAAGAATATATATTCTGCTGCTTTGGGATGGAACGTTCTATTAGTATTAATCAATTCTATCTGGTCTATGCTATAATTTAAGGCCTGGGTTTCCTTATTTATTTTTCTGTCTGCATGATCTATCCATTGTTGTAACATGCATACTATTATTGTATTATTGTTGATTTCACCTTTGACGGCTGTTAGCAGGTCCCATATCTGTGGTGGTCCTCTGATTGATGCATATATATTTACAATTCTTATATCTTTTTCTAGGACTGATGCTTCAATCATTATACAGTTAGTGCCCCTTTTTGTTTATTATAAAGTCTATGTTTTGGTTTGTTATGATTATGAAAATGGGATTTTTTTTCATTTCCATTTGCATGTAATATCTTCTGTACACGCACGTTCTGTCTGTATGTGTATTTCTGTCTGAAGGGGTTTCTTGTAGGCAGCCTGTACAAGGGTTCTATTTTTGTACCCATTCACCCAGTCTGTGTATATTAGTGAGAACATTTAATCCATTTGCATTCAATATAATTTTGGATACATGTGTACTTGTTGCCATTTAAAAATTGTTTTTTAATACCAAATATTTTTATTTTTTTATTATTTTTTATATATATATTTTTTCTTCTTATTTTCCCACTGTACACCAAGGGGATCAAGTTATCCTTACATGTATACATTACAATTACATTTTTCCCCCACCCTTTGTTCTGTTGCAACATGAGTATCTAGACAAAGTTCTCAATGCTATTCAGTGGGATCTCCTTGGAAATCTATTCTAAGTTGTGTCTGATAAGCCCAAGCTCCCGATCCCTCCCACTCCCTCCCCCTCCCATCAGGCAGCCACAAGTCTCTTCTCCAAGTCCAGGATTTTCTTTTCTGAGTAGATGTTCATTTGTGCTGGATATTAGATTCCAGTTATAAGTGATATCATATGGTATTTGTCTTTGTCTTTCTGGCTCATTTCACTCAGGATGAGAGTCTCTAGTTCCACCCATGTTGCTGCAAATGGCATTATGTCATTCTTTTTTATGGCTGAGTAGTATTCCATTGTGTATATATACCACATCTTCCTAATCCATCATCTGTCAATAGACATTTTGGTTGCTTCCATGTCCTGGCTATTGTGAATAGGGCTGCAATGAACATGTGGATGCATGTGTCTTTCTTAAGGAAAGTTTTGTCCAGATATATGGCCAAAGAGTGGGACTGCTTGATCACATGGGAGGTCTATCTATAGATTTCTAAAGTATCTACAGAGTTTATTGTAAAAGATGGTGGAATAGAAGGACTGGAGCTCAACTTCTCTCCAAAAAGCAACAAAATTCACAACTAAAGACTGAGCAATCTTCACCCAACTGGACCAGAAACCTTAAAAAAGATACCCTATTCCAGAAGAACAAGAGTAGGCCACATCAAGAGGTAGGAGGGGCGATTTTGCGATATAAACAACCACATACCTCCTGGGTGGGAAGCTCCACAGACTGGAAATTAACTGGTTAACAGAGACTCACCTACAGGAGTGAGAGTACTAAGCCACATATCAAACTCTCACATGTGGGGATCTGGCAATGGGAGAAAGAGCCCCTGGAGCATCTGGCATTGAAGTCCAGTGGGGCTTGTGCACTAGAGATCCATGGGACTGGGGGAAACGGAGACCCCATTCTTGAAAGGTACACACAGACATTCACGTGCACTGAGTCTCAGGGCAAAGCAAAGTCTCCAAGGGAATCTGGGACAAACCTGACCGCAGTGCTTGGAGGACATCCTGGGAAAACAGGGGTGAATGTGGCCTGTTGTGAGTGAAGGACATTGAAAGCAAAGCTCTCGGGAATATTCAGCAGCAGTGCCTTTGCTGGAGGTGGCCATTTTGGGAAAATCTGGCCCCACCCGTCAGCCAGCTGCTGAGAAGCCCTAGGGCAAACAACAACCCAGGTGGGATCACAGCACCACCCCTCAGTAAACAGGCTCCCTAAAGACCACTCAGGCACACAGCTGCCTCTAATCCCATCCAGAGACTAAGCCCCACCCACCAGAGGGATTAGAATCGGCTCCTCCTACCAGAGGGCAGGCATCAGCCCCTCCCATCAGGAAGCCTACACCAAGCCCCCATACTGACTTCAGCCACAGGGGGGCAGACATAAGAAGTAAGAGAGGCTAAAACTCCTTTATCTGAAAGAAGGTCACCACACCAAAAACCTATAAAAATGAAAAAACAGAGAACTATAACTCAGATGATGGAGAAAGGAAAAACCCCAGAAAAACAGCTAAGCCATGAGGAGATTGTCAGCCTCCAGGAATAAGACTTTAGACTGTTGATGCTGAAGAAGATACAAGACATTAGAAATAAACTGGAGACAAAATGGATAACTTACAGGAAACACTGACCAATGAAATACAAGATATAAAACTTAAACAAGAAGAGATGCAAAATACAATAACTGAAATAAAAAATTCACTAGAATCAGGTAATAGCAGAACACAGGAGGCAGAAGAACGAATAAGTGAGGTGGAGGACAGATTAGAAGAAATTATGGATGCAGAAGAGAAGAGATAAAAAAGATTGAAAACAAATGAAGAGAGTTTCAGAGAAATCTGGGACAACGTGAAACGCACCAACATCCGTATTATAGGGGTGCCAGAAGGAGAAGAGAGAGAGAAGGGGACAGAAAAAATATTCCAAGAGTTAATAGCCGAAAACTTCCCTAACATGGGGAAGGAATCACTCACTCAAATCCAGGAAGCACAACGAGTACCATACAAAATAAATCCAAGGAGGAACATCCTGAGACACATACTAATCAAACTGACCAAAATTAAAGACAAAGAGACAATCTTGAAAGCAGCTAGGGAAAAGAAGCAAATAACATACAAGGGAACCCCAATAAGGCTATTGGAAGATTTTTCAACAGAAACTCTGCAGGCTAGAAGGGTGTGGCATGATATACTCAAAGTGATGAGAGGAAAAAACCTCCAACCAAGATTACTTTACCCAGCAAGGCTCTCATTCAGATTTGAAGGAGAAATCAAAACCTTCACAGATAAGCAAAAGCTGAGAGAATTCAGCAACACTAAACCAGCCTTACAACAAATACTAAAGGAACTTCTATAGTCAGAAAAGAACAAGAGAAGAAGGAAAGGAAAAAGAGCAGCAAAAATAATCCAAAGTTATTAATAGAATGGCAATATGAACACACATATCAATAATTACCTTAAATGTGAATGGAATAAACACCCCAACCAAAAGACATAGACTGGCTGAATGGATACAAAAACAAGACCCATATATACGCTGTCTACAAGAGACCCACTTCACTTCTAGGGACAAATACAAATTGAAAGTGAGAGGATGGAAGAAAATATTTCATGCAAATGGGGATCGAAAGAAAGCTGGAGTAGCAATACTCATATCAGACAAAGTAGACTTTAAAATGAATAATATTTTAAGGGACAAAGAAGGACATTACATAATGATCAAAGGATCAATCCAAGAAGATGACATAAAAATTTTAAATATCTATGCACCCAACATAGGTTCACCACAATATATAAGGCAACTGCTAACAACCTTAAAAGGACAAATCAACAATAACACAGTAATAGTGGGGGACCTTAACACCCCACTTACAGCAATGGACAGATCAACCAGACACAAAATCAATAACGAAACACAGGCCCTGAATGATGCATTAAACCAGATGGATTTAATATATATTTATAGGACATTCCATCCAAAAGCAACAGAAAACATGTTCTACTCAAGTGCACATGGAACATTCTCTTAGATTGATCATATCCTGGGCTACAAATCCAACCTCAGTAACTCTAAGAAAATTGAAATCATATCAAGCATCTTTTCCAACCACAATGCCATATGACTGGAAATCAACAACAAGAAAAAAACTGCAAAAAACGCAAACACGTGGAGATGAAGCAACATGCTACTAAACAACCAATGGATCACTGAAGAAATCAAAGAGGAAATTAAAAAATACCTAGCAGCAAATGACAACAAAGATACGACACTACAAAACCTATGGGATGCAGAAAAAGCCGTTTGAAGAGGAAAGTTTATAGCAAAACAAGCCCACCTCATGAAACAAGAAAAAGCCCAAATAAACAAGCTAACTTTACATCTGAAGCAGCTCAAGAGAGAACAGACAAGACCTAAAGTTAGTAGAAGAAAAGAAATCATAAATATCAGAGCAGAAATCAATGAAATAGAAACAAAGAAAACCATAGATAAGATCAATGAAACTAAAAGCTGGTTCTTTGAAAAGATCAACAAAATTGATAAACCCCTAGCCACACTTATCAAGCAAAAAAGAGAGAGGACTCAAATCAATAAAATTAGAAATGAAAAAGGAGAAGTAACAATGGACATCACAGAAATACAAAGGATCCTAAGAGACTACTATATGCAACTATATGCCAATAAAATGCAAAACCTAGAAGAAATGGACAAATTCTTTGAAAAGTACAATCTTCCAAGACTAAACCAAGATGAAATAGAAAAGATGAATGGACCAATCATAAGTACCGAAACTGAAGCTGCAATTAAAAAACTTGCGACAAACAGAAGTCCAGGACAGAGATGGCTTCACAGGCGAATTCTATCAAACATTTAGAGAAGAGTTAACACCTCTCCTTCTGAAACTATTTCAAAAAAATTGCAGAAGAAGGGATACTCCCAAGCTCCTTCTATGAGGCTACCGTCACCCTGGTACCAAAACCAGACAAAGACACCACAAAAAAAGAAAACTACAGGCCAATATCACTGATGAACATCAATACAAAATCCTCAACAAAATACTAGCAAACCGCATCCAACAATACATTAAAAGGATTTTACATCATGACCAAGTGGGATTTATCCCAGGGATGCAAGTGTTCTCCAATATCCGCAAATCCATCAGTGTGATACACCACATTAACAAACTGAAGAATAAAAACCATATGATCCTCTCAATAGATGCAGAAAAAGCCTTTGACAACATCCAACACCCATTTCTGATAAAAAAAACCCTTCAGAAAGTGGGCATAATGGGAACCTACCTTAAGATGATAAAGGCCATATACAACAAACCCACAGCGAACATCATTCTCAATGGTGAAAAGCTGAAAGAATTCCCACTGAGATCAGGAACAAGACAAGGTTGTCCGCTCTCACCACTACTCTCAATATAGTTCTGGAAGTCCTAGCCACAGCAATCAGAGAAGTAAAAGAAATAAAAGGAATCCAAATTGGAAAGGAAGAAGTAAACTATCGCTATTTGCAGAAGACATGATACGATACCTAGAGAATCCTAAAGACTCTACCAGAAAACTGTTAGAGCTTATCCACGATTTTGGCAAAGTTGCAGGATACAAAATCAATACACAGAAATTGATAGTGTTTCTATATACTAATGATGAAAAAGCAGAAAAGGAAGTTAGGGAAGCAGTCCCGTTTACCATCACATCCAAAAGAATAAAATACCTAGGAGTAAACCTACCTAAAGAAAGAAAAGACCTGTACTCTTAAAACTACAAACCACTGATGAAAGAAATCAAAGATGACAAAAATAGATGGAAAGATATACTATCCTCGTGGCTTGGAAGAGTTAATATTATCAAAATGACTATACTACCCAAGGCAATCTACAGATTCAATGCAATCCCTATCAAATTACCAAGGACATTTTTCACAGAACTTGAACAAAATATTTTCAAGTTTGTGTGGAAGCACAAAAGACCCAGAATAGCCAAAGACATCCTGAAAAAGAAAAATGGAGCTGGAGGAATCAGGCTACCAGACTTCAGACTATACTACAAAGCAACAGTCGTCAAAACTGCATGGTACTGGCACAAAGACAGACTATAGATCAGTGGAACAGGATAGAAAACCCAGAATTAATCCCATACACTTACAGACAAGTAATCCATGACAACAGAAGCAAGACTATACAATGGAGAAAGGACAGCTTGTTCAATAAGTGGTGCTGGGAAAACTGGACAGCCACATGGAAAAGAATGAAATTAGAACACTCCCTAACACCATCCACAAAAGTAAACTCCAAATGGATGAAAGACCTAGATATAAGACCAGACACTATCAAACTCCTAGAGGAAAACATAGGCCAAACACTCTCTGACATAAATGACAGCAAGATCTTCTCGGATCCACCTATCAGAGTATTGAAAATAAAAAGAAAAATAAACAAATGGGACCTATAAACAAAAGGGACCTACTCAAACTTCAAAGTTTCTGCACAGCAAAGGAAACCCTAAACAACGCAAAAAGACAACACACAGAATGGGAGAAAATCTTTGCAAGTGAATCAACTGACAGGGGATTCATCTCCAAAATTTATAAACACCTTCTGCAGCTCCATACCAAAAAAACAAACAACCCCATCAAAAAATGGGCAGAAGATCTAAACAGACAGTTCTCGAATAAAGACTTACAGATAGCTGAGAAAGACATGAAAAGATGTTTAGTGTCACTCATTATTAGAGAAATGCAAATCAAAACCATGATGAGGTACCACCTTACACCAGCCAGAATGGCCATCATCCAAAAGTCTACAAACAATAAGTGCTGGAGAGGGTGTGGAGAAAAAGGAACTCTAGTACACTGTTGGTGGGATTGTAAATTTGTGCAACCACTGTGGAAAACATTATGGAGATTCCTGAGAAAACTAAACATAGAACTACCATTTGATCCAGCAATCCCACTCCTGGGCATCTATCCAGAGAAAACCACGACTTGCAAAGACACATGTACTCCAATGTTCATTGCAGCACTATTTACAATAGCCAAGACAGGGAAACAACATAAATGTCCATCAACAGAGGAGCGGATCAAGAAGGTGTGGTACATATACACAATGGAATATTACTCAGCCATCAAAAAGAACAAAATACCAGCATTTTTAGCAACATGGATGGACCTAGAAACAATCATGCTAAGTGAAATCAGCCATACAAAGAGACACCAACATCAAATGCTTTCACTGACATGTGGAATCTGAAAAAAGACAGACGGAACTTCTTTGCAGAACAGATGCTGACTCACAGACATTGAAAACCTTATGGTCTCTGGAGGAGACAGTTTGGGGGGTGGGGGGATGTGCTTCGGCTGTGGGATGGAAATCCTGTGAAATCAGATTGTTATGATCATTATACAACTACAGATGTGATAAATTCATTTGAGTAATTAAAAAATGAAAAAAAATAATAGCACGAACTTAAAAAACAAACAAAAAACAGTATAGTGTAAACACAACTTGTGTATGTGCCAGGAAAGCAAAAAAAGTCATATGCTCACTTTATTGTGATAGTCATTTTATTGTGCTGGTCTGGAATCGAACATGTGATATTTCCAAGGTATGGTGGTATTTAAAATAGAAGAGATCTTAAATGCTCTTACCACACATGCACAAAAGGGTAATTATGTGAGGTGATAATATGTGTTAACTAACCTTATTTTTACAATCATTCCACAATATACATGTATACCAAATCAACACACCACATACTTTAAATTTACACAATGTGATCTGTCAACTATGTCTCAATAAACCTGGTAAAATGAAAAATAAAAAAAAAACAATAAAGTATCTACATACTATACTCCATAGTGGTAGCACCAGCTTACATTCCCACCAACAGTGAAGGAGGGCTCCCTTTTCTCCACACCCCATCCAGCAATTCTTATCTGTGGACTTCTTAATGATGGCAAATCTCACTGGTTTGAGGTGATATCTCATGGTAGTTTTGATTTGCATTTCTCTTATAATCAGCAATGTTGAGAATTTTTTTCATGTGTTTGCTGGCCATCTGTATATCTTCTTTGGAGAAATGTCTATTCAGGTCTTTTGCCCATTTTTCCATGGATTGATTGGCTTTTTTTGCTGTTGGGTTGTATAACTTGCTTGTATATTTTAAAGATTAAGCCCTTGTCAGTTGCACCACTTGAAATTATTTTCTCCCATTCTGAAAGTTGTCTTTTTGTTTTCTTTTGGGTTTCCTTGGCTGCCAAAAGCTTTTCAGTTTGATGAGGTCCCATGGGTTTATTTTTGCTCTAATTTCGATTGCTTTGGGAGACTGACCTGAGAACATATTCATGCTGTGGATGTCCGAGAGTGTTTTGCCTATGTTTTCTTCTAGGAGTTTGATGGTGTCCTGTCGTATATTTAAGTCTTTCAGCCATTTGGAGTTTCTTTTTGTGCATGGTGTGAGGGTGTGTTCTAGTTTCATTGCTTTGCATGCGGCTGTCCAGGTTTCCCAGCAATGCTTGCTGAATAGACTTTCTTTTTCCCATTTGATGTTCTTGCCTCCCTTGTCAAAAATTAACTGACTATAGGTGTCAGGGTTTATTTCCAGGTTCTGTATTCTGTTCCATTGGTCTGTCTGTCTATTTTGATACCAGTACCACACTGTTTTGATGACTGTGGCTTTGTAGTATTTCTTGAAGTCTGAGAGAGTGATGCCTCCTGCTTGGTTTTTGTTTCTCAGGATTGCTTTGGCGATTCTGGGTCTTTTGTGGTTCCATATAAATGTTTGGATTGTTTGTTCTAGTTCTGTGAAAAATGTCATGGGTAATTGGATAGGGATTGCATTGAATCTGTAGATTGCTTTGGGTAGTATGGCCATTTTTACAATATTGATTTTCCCAATCCAGGAACATGGAATATCTTTCCATTTCTTTACATCTTCTTTGATTTCTTTGATTGAAGTTTTATAGTTCTCAGCATATAGGTCCTTTACCTCCTTGGTCAGGTGTATTCCGAGGTATTTGATTTGGTGAGGTGCAATTTTAAAAGGTATCATGTTTTTGTATTCCTTTTCTAATAGTTCATTGCTGGTATACAGAAATGCAACTGACTTCTGAATGTTAATCTTATATCTTGCTACTTTGCTGAATTTATGAATCAGTTCAAGTAGTTTTTGGGTTGAGTCCTTAGGGTTTTCTATGTATAGTATCATGTCATCTGCATACAGTGACAGTTTTATCTCTTCTCTTCCTATATGGATGCCTTTTATTTCTTTTGTCTAATTGCTGTGGCGAGGACTTCCAGAACTATGTTGAAGAGCAGTGGTGAGAGTGGGCATCACTGTCTTGTTCCAGATTTGAGTGAGAAGGCTTTCAGTTTTTCCCCATTGAGTATTTAAAAATTGTCTTGAATAAGTTATTTTGGGTTTTTTTCTTCTCTTTCTAATTTTTCTCTCCTTTTATAATCAACTAACTATATTTAGTGTTGTATTTGTTTGGTTTTCCTTTTTTATGTGTATGTCTATTCTAGTTTTTTGGTTTGTAGTTCCCATGAGATGTTGATAAAAAAAACATATATATGTAAAAAGTGTTTTTGCTTGTTAGTCTCAATTTCAAATGCATTTTCAGTGTTCTGCATTTACCCTCTTCTCACACTTCCTAGTTTTGATATCATATTTGTCAACTTATGTTTTCTTAGTTTTCTTTTATGTTTGACATTGTCATAAAATGTTAAAAACAAATTGGCTTTGTTGTTTGTAATTTACTTATTTCTAATTGTAGGCTTTTGTTTTTGGTCTGCAGAATCTCCTTTAGTATTTGTGGTAAAGCTGTTTTGGAGGTGCTTATTTCTCTTAGATTTTGCTTATCTGAAAAACTTTTCATCTCACCATCAAATCTAAACGATAAAATAAATCTGAATGAGAGCCTCTCTGGGTGGTTTTCTTGATTCTACGTTACTCCCATTCACTACCTTAAATATATCTTAGCTATACCTTGTAGCTAGCAGAGTTTCTGCTACAAAAAAAATCTGCAGATGTCCTTATAGGCGTTCCCTTGTATCTTATTTGTTGCTGTTACCTTGTGGCATTTAATACATTTTCTTTGTATTTAAATTTTGTCATTTTGATTAGTAAGTGTCTCACTGTGTTTCTCCTGTATGGGAATCTCTGTGTTTCCTCAACTTGAGTGACTGTTTCTTTTCCCATATTAGTGAAGATTTTGGCTGTAAAATCTTGAAAATTTTTCATAATCACAATGGTGGGTGCCACTCCTGAGGTCCCTCCCTTGGATTGGCAGCTTGTGGGAAAACTCTCTGTAGCACCTGGGCATGCACCTTTACCATGGTCTCTTCCTTTTCTGGGTGGCTTCTAGAAGTACTCTATGTAGACCTGGAGGCAGGCACTATTCCTGTGGTCCTTCCATTTGATGGGAACTTTACAGCATTGCTGTCTAACCCAAAGGGCAGGGGCTGCTTCCATGGCCCCTCCCATTGCCAGATGGCCAGTGGATTTGCTTTCTGCAGCTGTGATGTGGGTGGTACCTGCTCCTGCCATTGTTAGGCAACAACTGCTCATGCTTTGGCTCCTGTAGCTGGAGTAGGAGGGTCCTGTCACCTGAGCATGAACTCAGGGAAAAAGGTGGTAGTGGTGGTACCCACTCTTTCTCGTCAGCACACCAAAACAATGGTGTCTGTCCTCCAAGCCCATGTGATCACCCCAGGCTCTAGTCCTTTCAGGCTGTTTCCATGGAGCCTACCTCATTTTTTTCCCACGGAGTCAACCCCAGTTTCCTCTCTCTCTGTCTGATATCCAAATCCTGTATTTTAGTTCCCAAACCCTGCCCACATCAACAAATGGTCATTTCAGGCTGGGGAGTCAGGGTGACAGCACTGACCATTTGTAGAGGACTTTCTGTTTTAAATTCTTCAAACTGACTGCTGTTTTCCACTAAGACTCTAAAGTTCCTCTTCTGCCCCAGGTAATTTCCTGGCTTTTGAGAGGACTTCCCAGGGTGTAGAAGTTTTTCTTCTTTCCCAGCTCCCTCCTAGGAGTCCAGTTCCCATTCCATTTCCATTATCATTTTATTTATCTTTTTCTTTTTTCCTACCCAGTTTCATAAGTTTTCTTACTCTATCAGAATCCTAAGGTCTTTTGCCAGCATTTTCTATAAGAATTGTTCCACAAGTATATGTATTTTCAATGTTTTTGTGGGAGTAGTTTAGCTTCACCTCCTAATACACCACCATCTTCGCTTCAGACATCAACATACAATTTCAAAATTTGTTACTGTATTAAAAATACGGGACAAAAGTAGTTTTATTCTTAGGTTTGGAATTCACCTTGCAAATCTCATACTCCTTATCAATTTAACAGATTTAACAGTGACAATTAAGTAAACTTAATCACTTTTGGTCTTATTTGTCAGACACAAATGAATAAACAGTCTATCAGTTGTTCTTCAAGAAATACACCATTCCAAGGAAAAACAACTTTGATTAGCTTGAACTTCAGATAATCACACAAGTACTTTTCTTTGGGACAATTACAGTATTTTAGCAGGCTATAAATTTGCCTTAGGCATATATCTTATTTATGAGGAAATAGGTATATGTATACTGATAGTTATTTAATAGTATTAATGAATGTATACCTTCATCTATGACATTTTAAAATATTTTTCAACTTTTTAATTTAATTTTTTATTATAGTCAATTTACAATGTTCCTTCAATTTCTGATGTAGAGCAATGTGTCCCAGCCATCCATACATGCCCATTCCTTTATTTTTTTTTTGCATAACCCAAGCAACTGGACACAGTTCCCTGTGCTCTACAGCAAGACCCCATCACCCTTATGTTCTAAATGTAATAGTCTGTATCTACCAAACCCAAACTCTCATCAGTCGTCCTTTCCCTTTCTCCTTCCTGTCAAACACAAGTCTGACCTCCATGTTCATGATCTGTTTCTGTTTTGTAGACAGATTATTTGTACCATATTTTAGACTTCACATATAAGTGATTTTTCCCTAATAGATATTAGAAATGAAGAACATAATGGCTAATGCTGGTGTCACCTTGATTCATGCTAAGGTGTCTATCACTTTACTCACCATTGCTTTTTAAAAAAAAATCAGTGTAAACATAGTGAAAAAGGCCAATGTCATCTTAGTATTTTTATGAAATAGTTCTGACTTCATGGACTCTCTGAAACATTTTCATATATATACAGTTAACAATTTGACATGCACTATTATATGTTCTCTGCACTGTACTATACTATATAATAATATCTATATATTAGTTATATAACAATCTATATCTTAACTGAGTATATCATCTTGTATATATGCTATGCATGGTATGTTTCAAGGTAAAAAAATGACATGTGCTTGTTAGAGAAAATTCAGACAATAAATTAAGATAGCAAAAATCATTTGACATAACACATACATAGAGAGTCATTGTCAATGCTATTAATACTGTATCTCTCCATACTTCTATTCATGCTTACACATAGTTTATACAAAATGAAATACATTATGATAGAGCAATTTCAACTCTAACAATAACTGTTACACATGTATACCTGAGCAAATGTGTAAGAATCTTCATGGTATTTTCTCAAGTGGATTTTGTTTATTATAGCCTTATGACATAATCTTTCAACATAACTACAGATTGTCTCTCTTTGTATAGCAGTATGTAAGCAATAGTCATACATTTTGTCTACAGTATTTGACTATATTGATTTACCATAATGTATATAACAAATCTCCTTTTCATAGATATTGATATTGCTAATCCAAGCTGACCACAGAATGACTTTGAAATTTATACGTAACACTGGGTGGGTCAGAAAAAATAAAAAAGATAAAATATCTAAAATTTCATCCAATATTATTGTAGATGTCTGTAGTTTTGCATAGTGGTAGGAAAAATAACCATAAGCACAAATGTTGCTTTCATAAGATAAAAATAAGCATACATATCTCAAAGTTAGGTGTCAACCTGGATGGGAAATGCAGACTTCATTGAATAGAGATAAATTTACATAATGTGAGCTAGATGACCAAATTCTTTAAATTTTGTGAAACATGACATTATCATATATAAAATGTAGCATGGTCCTGTTATGAAAGAGAGAATTTATCTAGATGTTTATGGCTACAATTCTCAGCCAAAGTTTTCTAGTTGAAAATGACCTCAACTGCCAGATATGATACATGGGTAGGTAATTTTAGTTTGCTTGAGGTGGTAACTGCCTGACTTAAGGGTATTCATCTTTTAAACTTAGGAAGATTTATAATTGAATGTATAAAGGTATAAATGAATCAGAAGTATAAATAGTTTTGTTAAGAACTGATATAAAATCTACATTTTATAGTGTTTAAGTCATTTATCCAATTAGTGGGAAAGTTTGTTGATTCACATTTAAAACTAGTAATTTACAAGTTAAGACTTGATGTTAGGTTCAAATCTTACCAAGATTATACACAGTATTAGAGCATCTAAGGACATGTTATGTTTGTTGTATTTTTAAAGTGAACAATTTATATGAATTCTTTGCAAATTTAGGAAAGTACTTTTTATTAATTAGAGAAATAAATTCCAGAAAGAGCATAAACAATACATTGAATGTATACGTACTTATATACCTATATACATATAGCTTGAAAACCTTAAAGTTATCCAAACATTTAAAGGAGATAAAAATTTACACAAATCCTTTCTCCCTAACACACTATCATCAGGATAATGACAAATATGTCCACTTTCACTACTTCTACTCAATATTATTTGAGAGAAATATATAATGGACATAATATCAGAATACGAAATAAAAGACATCTAGACATGGAAAGGAAGTAAACAGCTTTTATTCATAGAAGTCATAATAATTTAGGTAGAAAGTCTAACAGAATCTCCAAAAAGAAATACTAGAACTTATTTCAAAAGTTTGGAGCTTAGGGGAAAGGATCAAGATGGTAGAGGAGTAAGACGTGGTGCTCACCTTCTCCCACAAACACATCAAAAAATCACATCTACATGTAGAATGATTTGCACAGAACATCTACCAAATGCAGGCAGAAGAACTTAAACCTACAAAAAAAGGGCAGAAGCCCTTGATATAACTGGGTAGAACAAAAGAAAAAAGAGAGAGAGAGAGAAAAGGAATCAGGACAGGATCACCTAACCAATGGGGAGATCAGCCGAGATGGATGGACCTCAAAGTCACCAAGAAAAGCACTGCAGCTGGACTGGGGGCAAAGCAAAGTGACAGCCACATGGATCATCTGCACCATCACCCTGGACACCAGAGCCTGAGATGCTTGGGGGGAGTCGCTGAGACACATGCAATGGAGGTCAGCTCTAGATAGAGGACTAGGATTGGCAGTGTGGAGAGAGCTTGAGAGGCTAAGGAGGAGTGTGCCATGGGCTGGGGAGCAGTGTGCTATGGGGTGGGGAGTCGAATGCCACAGCAGAGGGAACATGGAAGGAGATCTGGGCCCACAGGAGAAGCCAGGCACTGCTGTTGGGGAGGGGAAGAGGAAGAGGTGTAGCCTGCCATAGGAATCTCCCTACACACGTGTGGGGCTCTCAGAGGGCAGGGAGACTCTGGCACAGATTACATGTGGCAAGAAGACAATTGGTTGAGCTATGGGAGACTGGGCGCTTTTTGTGTGGGATACAGGTGGCCAGGCACCTCGTGTGTAGGCTAAGGGCAGCAGAAGCTAAGTGCAACATCGTGCCTCTTCTGTTATCTACAGAAAGCAGGCACAAACAACAGTAGTCATCTCAGAAACCAGAGGGCAGCATGACGTGCCACCACTAGGGGCCTGTGAACAGGTTCCATCGGTGGCCCCAGGCACCTCAACGGTCAGCAAAAAAAGAGGGCACTGCCACAAGCACAAACCATTGTTGTCCTCACTTCCATAGGAACACAACCACACTGCTGCTGCCACTGCCAAAAGCTCTGGGCAGCACCCACATGCATAATCACTATTACTTCCAAGGACCCTGCAACTCAGAGCAGCCTGAGCAGCACCTCCTGCATGGGCTAAATGGGATGAGATGCTTCTTAAATGGTCTATAGGTGGTGGGGGCAAACCACCATAGTTATCTCTGACTGCAGAGGTGGGTATGGGCTGACACCAACAGGATTCCAAAAACAGGCAACACTTGCAGCCCAAATCACCTCAGAGGGCACCACAGAGGAGGGCATTGTGACTAAACACCAACTCTTTTTGCTCTCACACTCCTGGGAACACACCCGCCTTGCTGTTAAAACTGCAAAATGCTCCAGGCAGTGCCCGCATGATGATCACTGTCACTGCCCATAACCCTGCAACTAGGAGTAGACTCTGCAGCACCTCATGTGTGCACTAAGTAGGATAGGGTGCTTCTTGCATAGTTGACAGGTGGAAGGGTCAAACCACTGAAATTATCACTGACTCCAGAGATTGGCATGGCGTGCTAACACTAGGGGTGCCTGAATAGGCACCACTTGCAGCTCCAATCAACTCAGAGTGCACCACAGATGAGGAAATTGTGACTAAACACCACCTGTTGGTGCTCTTACCCCCTAGGGAACTCACATACCCTGATGCTGCCACTGCAAAATCTTTTGGGCACATCCTAAATCTGCTGAAGCCTCATTACCACTTCCCAGGGCCTGGTAACTAGGATTAGACAGTGCAACCTTCCTGCAGGTTCTTGCTGCTGTTAAGAGCATAGCAACCAGGCACTATTTGCCCTACTCATGGCCCCTTTCTCCCTGGAAACATACTCAGCACCCTGGGGATAACAGCCTGCTCACACCAAAAAAAAGACAGCAAATTCCAAAATCCCATGCAAATGTAAATAGTACCCTTGCCACAAAATACAGAGGGGTGCTATTGCATAGAAGTAGCCCTCCAAGACTACAGTGTGGTTCCCCTAAACTCACAGAAAGAGAAAAATATAAGCAAGATGAAGCAGCTCAGGTACCATTCCCAGTTAAAAGAACAGAAGAATTCACCTGAAGCAGCAAACAATGAAACAGACCTCTGCAGTCTGATAAACACTGAGTTCAGAAGGGAGGTAGTGAAAATATTGAAGGAATTAAGGCTGAATATCAAGGAAATAAGAGCATATATAAACAGTAATGCATATTACTTTAGAAAAGAACTAGAAAATATAAGGAGGAACCAAGAAGAATTAGAAAATTCACCTGAAAAGATGCAAATGGAGATAAAGGCAATAGAGAGCACAATGAATATTGCAGAGGAACAAATTAGTGACTTGGAAGATAGAATCATAGAATAATGTCCATGCCAATAGACAATAGAGGAAACAGAAGTTGCAGTACTCATATCAGACAAAATGGATTTTAAAATGAAGGTCATAAAGAAAGACAAAGAAAGATACTATCTAATGAAGGATCCATTCTAGAAGAGGATATTATAATCTTCAATATGTATGTCTCTAATATAGGAGCAACCAGATACCTACAGGGTCGGTGAGTTCCCAGGGGTGTGAGAGCACCAACAGGTGGTATTCAGTCACAATGCCCTCCTCTGTGGTGGCCTTGAGGTGTATGGGGCTGCAAGTGCTGTCTTTTCACAGACCCCTAGTGGTGGTGCACCACTCCCACCTCTGGAGTCAGAGATAACTGTGGTGGTTTTACCCAACCTCCTGTAGACCATGACAGAAGCACCTTGTCCTGCTTAGCCTACACAGGAGGTGCTGCATATGCTGCTCATAGCTGCAGATTACTGGGAAGGGACAGTGATAAAGCATCTGGGCACTTCCCAGAGCATTTGGCAGTATCAGCAGCAGGGCGGGTGTGCTCCCAGGAAAGCGGGAGCAACAACAGGTGTTGTTCCATGGGAATGTCCTACTCTGTGGTGCCCTGTGAGGTGGATGGGGCTGCAAGTGATTTTTTTTCGGGTATCCCCACTGTTGGTGGGCCACACCCACCTCTGGAGTCAGAGATAACTGTGGTGGTTTGCCCCTGCTGCCTGCAGACCACACAAGAAGTACCCTGTCCCACTTAGCCCATACAGGATGTGTTGCACCAGCTTCTCCTAGTTGTAGGGTCTTGGGAAGAGACAGTGACCAAGTGTCAGTCTGCCGCCCAGGGCATTTGGCAGTGGCAGCCTCAGGGCAGGTGTGTTCCCAGGGGTGTGAGAGCAACACCATATGGTGCTTAGTAGAAGTGCCCTCTTTTTTGCCAACCTATGAGGTGACTAGGGTCATAGGTGGAGCCCTCTCACAGTCCACAGTGGTGGCAAGCCATATCTCCCTCTGGCCTCTGAGAGGACAGCTGCAGTCTATCCCTGCCTCCTGTAGAACGTGCAAGAAGCAGCATGTCCCACTTAGCACCCTGATGCCCTTGGCCCACATAAGAGGTAGCAGGCCACTGGTAGCCTGCACAAAAAGTGCACAGTCTCCCCTAAAAGAGCAAGAGGCTTTTCACCTCCCATAGCTTGTGCCAGAGTTACCCTGACCTCTGAGAGCCCATGGTCATATGCACGTGCACCCTCCTGAACAGGGAGTTTCCTCTGGCAGTCTGCCTCTCCTCCTCTTGCCCTTCCCAACAATGGTGCTTTGCCTCTCCTTCAGATCCAGACCTTCTGGGTTCCCTCTGCCATGTCATTCTCCTCTGCAGCCTGTCATGTACCAGCCCCCACCCATGGCACACTGCTCCTTAGCCCCTCAGGCTGAATCCACACTGCAAACCTCAGTCCTCTCCCCTGGACTGACCCTTGGAGCGTAAGTCTCAGTGCCCAACACCTGCCTGAGCATCTCAGTCTTTTGCGTCAGGGCCAGTGGTTCAGATGATCTGTGTGGCTCTCACTCTGCTTTGCTGCTCCCAGTCCAGCTACTGGACTTTCCTAGGCAACTTTGAGATCCTGCTGACTCAGCTGACCTTTCGTCAGTTAGGTGGCTTCCCTTTTCTCCTTCACAGCTTCCTCTTGGGAATGCTAGTCCAGTCTTGATTACTTTTCTCTCTCCCTCTTTTTTACTTTTATCCTACCCAATATGTCAAGAGTTTCTTGCCATTTCAGAGATTTAAGGTCTTCTGCTAACATTAAGTTGATGCTCCTGTGTGAGTCATTTTACATGTAGATGTTTGTGGGAGAAGGTGAGCACGACCTCTTACTCCTCTGCCATCTTGCTCTGCCCCCTCTAGTTCTGAATTTAAATCACTACTTAAAAACTCCCATCTCCAAAATTTATAAACACCTTCTACAGCCCAATACCAAAAAACAAACAACCCCATCAAAAATGGGCAGAAGATCTAAACACACAATTCTCCAAAGAAGATATACAGATGGGGAAAAAACACGTGAAAAGATGTACATCATTAATTAGTAGAGAAATGCAAATCAAAACCACTATGAGGTACCACCTTACAATGGCCAGAATGGCCATCATCAAAATTTTACAAACAATAAATGCTGGAGAGGGTGTGGAAAAAAGGGAAACCTATTACACTGTTGATGGGAATGTAAATTGGTGCAACCACTATGGAAAACAGTATGAATATTCCTCAGAAAACCAAAAACAGAATTAGCATTTGATCCAGCAATTCCACTCCTGGGAATCTATCCACAGAAAACCATGACTTGAAAAGATACATGTACTCCAATGTTCATTGCAGAACTATCTACAATAGCCAAGACAAAGAACCAACCTAAATGCCCATTGACAGAGGAATGGATCAAGAAGATATGGTACATATACACAATGGAATATTACTCAGCCATTAAAAGGAAAGAAATAACAGCATTTGGAGCAACATTGATGGACATAGAAATTATCATCCTAAGTGAAGTTGGCCAGACAGTGAGAAACCAACATCAAATACTATCACTTACAAGTGGAATATAAAAAAAGGACGGAATGAACCTTTTTGCAGAAAAGACACTGACTCACAGACTTTGAAAAACTTATGGTTTTCAGATGAGACAGGTTGGGGTGGAGGGATGTGCTGGGAGTTTGGGATGGAAATTCTATAAAATTTGGTTGTGATGATCACTGTAAAATTATAAATGTAATTGAGTAATAAAAATCCTATAAAAATCAGTAATTCTGAAAAAAATAAGTAAATAAAAAACTCCCAAAAAACAAAAGTCCAGAATCTGATGGCTTTAGGGGAAAATCTGTGAAACTTAGGAAGAAGAGTTAATACCTGTCTTTCTCAAAGTACTTCAAAAGTCTGAAAAATAAAGAACAATCTCAAAAGACTTGTGGCTGCCTGATGGGAGGAGGAGGGAGTGGGAGGGATTGGGAGCTTGGGCTTAACAGACACAACTTAGAATAGATTTACAAGGGGATCTTGCTGAGTAGCATTGAGAACTATGTCTAGATACTCATGTTGCAACAGGACAAAGGGTGGGGAAAAAAATGTAATTGTAATGTATACATGTAAGGATAACTTGATCCCCTTGCTGTACAGTGGGAAAATAAAAAAAATAATAAAAAAATTTTAAAAATAAAAAAAGAAAGAACACTCTGATTCATTCTATATAAGTCCACCATTACCCTGAAATCAAAACCAGATAAAAACCAATACAAAAACTAGTTGTACAATATGTCTGGTTAATTTATGTGCAAAAATATTCAACAAAATATTACTAAACTATTTTCAACAGTACATTAAAATTATTATACACCACGATAAAGTAGAATTTATTCTAGAGAAGTGAGGATGGGTCAATATCTGCAAATCAACAAATGTGAAATAACAAGTTGATAAAAGGATGGATAAAAATCATATGATCATCTCAATTGATGGGGAGAAAGCATTTAACAAATTTCAATGACCATTCATATGAAAAACTCTCAGCAAAGCTGGTGTTGAGGGAATATACCTCAACATAATATTGATCATCTATGACAAACTCACAGATAATATCATACTCAATGATTCAAAATTGTAAGCTTTTCCTCTAAAATCAGGAACAAGAAAATGATGTAAACTCTCATCAATCTATTTAATACAGTATTGGATTCCTAGCCACATTGATCAGACAAAAAAAGTTTATTCTTTTGTTAGGCATACAAAATGGAAAGGAGAATTAAAATGATCATCCCCTTGAAGTTTAGAAAATACTATACAGAGAAAACCCCAATTGTTCATCAAAAACCTATGAGAACTAAAAAAATGTACTCAGTAAATTTGCACAAAAGATTAATATACAGAAATTTCTAATTTTCTATACACTAATTTATTTACTAATTTATTATGTTGATATTATTATTTATAGTTTGTTACTCTTAGAAAGAGAAAGCAGGAAAACAACCTCATTTACATTCACATCAAAAAGAATAAAGTAACTAGGAATAAACTTAACCAGGGATGTGAAAGACATATATTATGAAAACTATAGCACAATGAATGATGACAGAAACTGAAGAGGATACAAAGAACTAGAAAGATATCCTTTGTACCTCGGAAGATTTAATACCAAAAAAATGACCATACTACCCAATGCCATCTAGAGATTTCATGCAATCTCTATCCTAATACCCACCACATTTTTCATAGAACTAAAATAGCTAATCCTAAAAATAGTACAGTATCAGAAAAGTCCTCAAATAGCCAAATCAACTTTATAATAAAAAACAAAGACAGAGTATAGTGCTCCTTGGCTTCGGACAACACTACAAAGCTATAGTAATCAAAAAAGTATGGTACTAGCACAAAAACAGACACATAGAGCAATGGAACAGAATAGAGAGATAAGAAATACACCTCCCAACGAATTAATATATGACAAAGGAGGCAAGAACATACAATTAAGAAAAGAGAGTCTTGGAGTTCCCGTCGTGGCGCAGTGGTTAACGAATCTGACTAGGAACCATGAGGTTGCAGGTTCGGTCCCTGCCCTTGCTCAGTGGGTTAATGATCCGGCATTGCCGTGAGCTGTGGTGTAGGTCGCAGACACGGCTCGGATTCCACGTTGCTGTGGCTCTGGCGTAGGCCGGTGGCTACAGCTCTGATTCAACCCCTAGCCTGGGAACCTCCATATGCCACGGGAGCGGCCCAAGAAATAGCAACAACAACAACAAAAAACAACAACAACAACAACAACAACAAAAAAAAAGAAAAGAGAGTCTTTCTAAAAACTGGACATCAATATACATATGAATAAAACTAGAACATTTTGTCACATGACATACAAGTAAATTCAATGTGCCTTATACCTAAATGTAAGATGGGAAACTGTAATACTGTTAGAAGAAAACATAGGTAGTACTCTGTGACATACATTTTGGCAATATTTGTTTGGATCTGACTCCTTAGGCAAGGGAAATAAAAGTCAATGTAAACAAATGGAAAATAATTAAACATAAGTTTTGCACAATGAAGGAAATAAAAAATGAAAATGCACTACTGAATGGGAGAAAATATTTGCAAATTCTATACCTGATGAAAGGTTAATCTTCAAAATATATAAAAGGCTCCACATACACCTCAATATCAAAAATAACCTGGTTGGAGAAAAGATGGCAGAATAGAACTTATATTCATTTCCTCTGATGAAAACACCAATATCACAACTAACTTCTGAAAAACAATCAACAATAAAAGAATGGAACCTGCCAAAACAAAAAGATATTTTACACTCAAATCAGAGAAGAAGCCACACAACATTGTGGAAGGAGCCCATTGGCAATGTAATAAAATTGTATATCCAGTGGAAAGGAGAGCTACAGACTGGAAAATGATCACAAAGGATCTTCCACAGGAGTTATATTTGTGAAGCCTACATCAGGACCCTTAACCTGAAAGTCTGGGGGTGTGGCATCAGAAGGAGGAGCCCTCAGAACATTTGGCTTTGAAAGCAAGCAGGGCTTGATAATGGGAACTCTAGAAGATTGAGGGAAATATTGACACCACTCTTGGAGGATGCACCCAATATTTCATGTGAACCTCTGGACACAGAAAAGAAGCAGTTATTTCATAGCAGCCTGTGCAAGACCTACCTACTGGTCTTAGAGGGTGACCTGGGGAGATGAAGGTCATCTGTGGCTCACTGTGGAGGACCAGACAATGGTGGTAGACCTGTAGGGAAGTACTAATTGACATAATCTCTCCCAGATACTTCCATTTTTTTACCAAGAGTAGATACTACTAAACTCCCTGTAGGATCCAGTGCTGGGATGCCTCAGGCCAACAAAGAAACAGAGAAGAAACACAGCCCCATGCAATAGTCTTCCTAAGCACAGAGCTGCCACTAAGCACATGACATGACATGGCCCTGCCCACCAGAAGGGCAAGACACAGCTCCACCCATCAGGGAGCAGGCAACAGTCCCACACACAAGGAAGCCTCATAAATCCTCCAGACCAGACTCAGTCAACAGGGAGGAGGCACTAGAAGAAAGAGGAACAATAGTCTTATAGCATGAGGGAAATAGACTACAAACACAGCAAGTTACACAAAATGTCATGGCAAAGAAATATGTTCCTAATGAAGGAACAAGATAAAACCAGAAGAACAACTAAGTGAAGGGAAGGTAGGCAATCTACCTGAAAATGAATTCACAATAGAGATAGTTCTTAAAAAAGAGAATGGAGGCACAGACCAAGAATGTATAAGAAAGAGCTAGAAGATTTAAAGAACAAATAGAGTTGAACGATAAAATAACAAATGAAAAATACAATAGAGTTAGTCAGCTACTGCAGACTAAATGAAGCAGAAAAATGGATAAGTATGCTGGAATACAGGGTAATGTAAGTCCCTGGCATGGAACAAAATAAAGAAATAGAAAGAAAAAAGGGGAGAGGTTAGGAGACTTTGTGGATAATATTAAATGCAGCATTAGCATTACAGAGGCCCAGAACAAGAAAAGAGAGAGAGAAAGTGCTTGAGAAATATTTCTTAAAAAAAAAATAGCTGAAAACTCCCCTAACATGGGAAACAAAACCAAAAAAAAAAAAAAAAGGCACTCAATGCCAGGAAGTAGAGTCTAATTTAGGATAAACCCAAGGAGAAACATGCCAAGATATATATATTAATCAAAATAACAGAAATTAAAGACAAAGAGAAAATATCAAAAATAACAAGGATTAAGAAAAATATATCATACAAGGGAATCCCCATAAGATTGTTAATCTGATATTTCAGGAGAAACTCTGAAGGCCAGAAGGGTGTGGCACAATATATATAAAGTTATGAAAGGGGAAAACCTACATACAAGAATATGCTACACAGCAAGGCTCTCATTCAGAATCAATGGAGAAATACAAAGTTTCAAAGACAAGAAAAAGCTAAGAAAAGTAAGCACAATCAAGCTACCTTTACAACAAATGTTAAGGGAATCTATAGTCAAAAAAGAATTCCACAACTAGAAAAAAGAAAAGTATGAATGGGGAAACACAGGAATAAAGGCAAAAATACAGTAAAGCTAGGAAATCATCCTCATACACATATGATATATTCCCAGGAACAGTAAGAGGAGGAGACTTCTAATGTAGATATTAGAAATACATTTTTAATTGAGACCATCCACTTGACCACTATATCATGGTAACTGCAAACCATTTATTTACAATAAATACACATATGAAAAAGAAAAAGCAATCTAAACACATCACTGAAGAATCATAAACTTAGAAGAGAATAAAAGAAGGAAGGAACAAAGACCCACAAAACAAATTGAATACAATTAACAAAATGGCAATAAGAACATATAGATTAGATAGATAGATAGATAGATAGATAGATAGATAGATAGATAGAAGATAGATAGATAATTAAATGTAAATAGATAAAATACATCAACCAAAATACATTGACTAGCTGTGTGGATATAAACGCAAAACTTTATATATACATGTAACCAACACACTAGCACCACAATGTATAAGGGAAAATACAAAAACAATAAAAGGAGAAATTGACAGTAACACAATAATAGTGGATCCAAAATTCTAAAATATAAAATTAATACATAAAAAATACTTGCAGTTACATATACTAACAAATATCAGAAAGAAACTAATGAAATACTCCCCTTTATTACTGTATCAAAAAGAATAAAATGTCTAGGAATCAATCTATCTAAGGAGGCAAAAGACCTGTATTCAAAAAACTAAAAGATATTGGAGTTCCCATCATGGCTCAGTGGTTAAGGAACCCGCCTATCATCCATGAGGATGCAGATATGATCCCTGGCCTCGCTCAGTGGGTTAAGGATCTGGCATTGCCTTGAGTGGTGGTGCAGGTCACAAATGCAGCTCAGGTCCTGGGGTGCTGTGGCTGTGGTATAGGCCAGCAGCTACAGCTTTGATTCAACCCTTAGCCTGGAACCTCCAAATGCCATGGGTGCAGCCCTAAAGAGACAAAAGACAAAAAAAAAAGAAAGAAAAACTCTAAGATACTGAAGAAAGAAATCAAAGATGACAAGAACAGATGGAAAGATATACCTTGATCTTGGATTGAAAGTATAAATATTGTCAAAATGACAATACCACCACAGGCAATCTACAGATTCAATGCAATCCCTATCAAATTACTAATGTCATATTTCATTGAACTTGAAGAAAAAGTTTAATTGTGTATGTAAATTCAAAAGACACTGAATACTCAAATCCATCATGGAAAAGAAAAATGGAGTTGGAGAAATTGTAATCACTGACTTCAGATGGTACTAAAAAGCTATAGTATTAAAAAAGTATAGTACTGGCACAAAAACAGAAATATAGATCAGTGGAACAGGAAAGAAAGATGATAAATAAAGTTGCACACCTATGGTCAACTAATCGATGACAAAGGAGACAAGAACATACAGAGGAGGAAAGACAGCCTCTTCATTAAGTGGTATTGGGAAAACTGGACAGTGGCATGTAAGAGAATGAAATTCAAACACTTTTTAACATTATACACAAAAATAAATTCAAAATGAATTGAAGACTTAAATGTAAGACCAGATAATATAAAACTCCTAGGGGAAAACATAAGCAGAATGCCTTTGGCATAAATCACAGCAACATCATGTTTGATACACCTCCTAGAAAAATGACAATAAAAACAAACTCCCCCCAATGTGACTGAATTAAACTTAAATAGTCTCACAAAGCAAATGAAAACAAAAAAAATGAAGACAACCCACAGAATGTGAGAAATATTTAAAAAGGAAGCTAATAAGAGATTACTCTCCAAAATATATAAACAGCTTGTGAAAATCAATATTAACAGAACAACTCGATCAAAAAAATGGGAAGGTCTACATAGACATTTAGCCAAAGAAGACAGACAGATGCCCCCAAAAGCACATGAAAATATGCTCAAAAATACTAATTATAGAAGGGCAAATCAAAACTACAATGAGGTATCACCACATACATACAGAATGGCCATTATCAATGTCTACAAACAATAAATGCTAGAGAGGATATGGAAAAAAGCCAACCCTCCTACACTGCTGGTGGGAATCCAAACTCTTACAGCCACCATGGAGGACAGATTTATGATGTCTTGTAAGAAAAAATAGAGCTACCATATGTCTACAAATTCTAATCCTGGGTATATATATCCAGAGGAAACCATAATTCAAAAAGATGAATGCAACCCAATGTTCATTGCAATGCTATTTATAATAACCAAGAACTGGAAGCAAGTTAAATGTCCATCAACAGAGAAATGGATAATAAAGGTGTGTTCCTGAGGAAAAGCTGCCCAACCCTGCCAACCCCCGGCAAGAATCCCACAGCCTAAAAACACCAGAGAAAACTCTGCCTGACCGAGTGAAATGTGCTACCATCGTGGTGCAGACCTCCCAGTCCACTCTGCCCTTGGGAAGTCCTCCTTGCTTCAAAGAGACCGGGTTAGCCCCATCAACACTCCAGAAAAGCCAAACGGCCTTAAAAAAGACTGACCAACAACGCCAGCCCTCAGGAAATATTCCACAGCAGTGACAAGGCAAACACTGCCCAATCACGGAGAGTACAACTCCCTCAGGAAAAAGGAAACCACAAGCAAGATGAAGAAGCTGAGAAACCACCCCCAGTCAAACCAACAGGAGAACTCACCTAAAACAGTCAACAATGAGACAGATCTCTGCAGTCTGATAGACCTGGAGTTCAAAAGAGAAAAAGTGAAAATACTGAAGGAATTAAGAGAAGATATGAAGAGTAATGAGTAATATCCTCAGAAAGGAACTAGAAAATATAAGGTGGAGTAAGAGTAATATTCTCAGAAAGGAACTAGAAAATATAAGGTGGAGGCAAGAAAAACGAGAACATTCATTTGCAGATATACAAACTGAACTAAGGGCAGTAAAAACCAGAAGGAATAATGAGAAGAACGAATCAATGATATGGAAGATAGAATAATGGAAATCACCCAATCAGGTCAGCAGACAGAAAACTGAATCCAAAAACTGGAAAGCAATATAAGAGACCTATGGGATAAAATAACGTGGGCCCATCTACGCATAATAGGAATTCCAGAAGGAGTAGAAAAAGATAAGGGGATGGAAAATATATTTGAAGAAATTATCGATGGAAACTTCCCAAATCTAAATGATACTGGGTTCAAGATACAGGAAGCACAGACGGCCCCAAACAAGTTGAACCCAAACAGACCCACACCAAGACACATCATAATAAAAATGGCAAAAGTTAGTGATAAAGAGAGGATCCTAAAGGCAGCAAGAGAAAAACAGAATGTTACCTACAAGGGAACCCCCATAAGAATATCACCTGACTTCTCTACAGAAACACTACAGGCCAGGAGGGAATGGCAAGAGATATTTAAAGTGCTCCAAGGAAAAAATATGCAACCTAGAATACTCTGTCCAGCAAGAATATCATTTAAAATAGAAGGGGAAATAAAAATTTTTTCCAACAAACGAAAGCTAAAAGAATACAGCAATACAAAACCCAGGCTAAAAGAAATATTGAAAGGGCTTTTCTAAATCATAAAGAAAGGAAGGAAATAAATGGAGGAAATAGAAAAATAAAAGAAGAGGAAGAACCAGGACAGAGGAAACTGCAATCAGAGAGCAGTCACTCAAATAAGCCAGCATACAGATTTAATCATGAACATGCTTCAAACAAAATAAAATTAAAAAGAGAAAAAGCCATTAAAATCACAAAATGTGCAAGGGATGTTAGGAAATACATAGACCCTTATTTGTTTGTTTGTTCCTTTCTCTTCTTAACTTTAATATAGTAATGAAGGGTTTGAACCTACAGGAACATCAGGCCAAAACACAATTCTAAGAACAGGTTAGCATACTTAAAAAACAGGGTAAACACAACCCAAAACCAAACATTGCATTCGAAAAAAAATGAAAAAAAAAACACTCAAACAGATAATAACTGGAGACCATCCAACCAGAAAAAGAAAGGATGAATGGAGAACCATAGAATCAGCTGAAACACGAGGTTCAAATGGCAATAAATAATCATCTATCAATTATCACCTTAAATGTCAGTGCACTGAATGCCCCAATCAAAAGACACAGAGTGGCTGAGTGGATAAAAAGGCAAAAACTTTCAATATGCTGCCTATAAGAAACTCACCTTAGGACAAAGGATACATATAGATTGAACATGAAGGGGTGGGGAAAACTATTTCACGCCAATAGACATGACAGAAAAGCAGGAGTCGCAACACTCATATCAGACAAAATAGACTTTAAAACAAAAGACATAAAGAAAGACAAAGAAGGACACTATTTAATGATTAAGAGATCCATCCAAGGAGAGGATGTTACTATCATCACCATATATGCCCCAAATACAGGAGCACCCAGATACATACAACAAATATTAACAGACATAAAGGGAGAAATTGATGGGAATACAATCATAGTAGGAGATCTTAATACCCCACTCACATCAATGGACAGATCCTCTAGACAGAAAACCAATACAGCAACAGAGATCCTAAGGAAAAAAATAGAAAAGTTAGACTTAATGGATATCTTCAGGACATTACATCCAAAAAAAGCAGAATACACATTCTTCTCAAGTTCACACAGAACATTCTCAAGAATCAACCACATATTGGGATACAAAGCTAAACTCAACAAATTTAGGAGCATAGAAATTATTTCAACTATCTTCTATGACCACAATGACATGAAATTAGAAATCAACCATGGGAAAAGGAAAGAGAAAAAACCTACTACATGGAGACTAAACAACATGCTACTAAAAACCAATGGGTCAATGAGGAAATCAAGAAGGAAGTTAAAAACTACCTTGAAACAAATGATAATGAAGACACAACCACTCAAAATCTATGGGATGCTGTGAAAGCAGTGCTCAGAGGGAAATTTATAGCAATACAGGCCTTTCTCAAAAAAGAAGAAAAATCCCAAATGGACAACTTAACCCTCCACCAAAATTAAGTAGAAAAAGAAGGAAAAAAAACACCTAAAGTCAGCAGAAGGAAGGAAATTATAAAGATCAAAGAAGAAATCAATAAATTAGACATTCAAAAAACAACAGAGAAAATTAATAAAACCAAGAGCTGGTTCTTTGAAAAGATAAACAAGAGGACAAATCTTTCCTGGCTAGACTCACTAAAAAGAGGAGAGAAAGAACCCAAATAACCAAAATTAGAAATGAAAAAGGAGAAATCACAACGGATACAGCAGAAATACAAAAAACCATAAGAGAATACTATGAACAACTACATGGCAGCAAGTTTGACAATCTGGAAGAAATGGACAATTTTCTAGAATCTTACAGCCTGCCAAAACTGAATCAAGTAGAAACAGACCAACTGAACAGACCCATCACTAGAAATGAAATTGAAGAGGTCATAAAATCACTCCCTACAAATAAAAGTCCACGACCAGATGGCTTCACAGGTGAATTTTATCAAACATATAAAGAGGAATTGGTGCCCATCCTCCTTAATATTTTTCAAAAGTTTGAAGAAGAAGGAATACTCCCAAAGACATTCTATGATGCCACCATCACCCTCATTCCAAAACCAGACAGAGATACCACCAAAAAAGAAAACTATCGCCCAATATCATGGATGAATATAGATGCAAAAGTTCTCAACATAATCATCGCGAACCGAATCCGACAACATATCAAAAAAATCATACGCCATGACCAGGTTGGGTTAATCCAAGGTTCACAAGGATGGTTCAACATACGCAAATCAATCAACATCATACACTACATTAACAAAAAAAAAGTCAAAATTCATATGATCATCTCAATAGACGCAGAAAAAGCATTTGACAAAGTCCAACATCCATTCATGATCAAGACCCTCGCCAAAGTGGGTATAGAGGGAACATTCCTGAACATAATCAAAGCCATTTATTACAAACCCATAGCAAATATAATACTCAATGGGGAAAAACAGAAAACCTTCTCACTCAAATCTGGAAAAAGATAGGGATGCCCACTCTCACCACTGCTCTTCAACATAGTGTTGGAAGTCCTAGCCACAGCAATGAGACAAACAAAGGAAATAAAAGGCATCCATATAGGAAGAGAAGAGATCAAACTGTCACTGTATGCAGATGACATGATATTATCCATTGAAAACTCTAAGGACTCAGCATAAAAACTACTTGAACTGATTCATAAATTCAGCAAAGTCACAGGATATAAGATGAACATTCAGAAGTCAGTCGCATTTCTGTATACCATCAATGAAATATTAGCAAAGGAATACAAAAATACGATACCTTTTAAAATTACAAAATCACAAAATCAAACACCTCGGAATACACCTGACCAAGGAGGTAAAGGACCTCTATGCTGAGAACTATAAAATTTTAATCAAAGAAATCAAAGAAGATGTAAAGACATGGAAAGATATTCCATGTTCATGGATTAGAAAAGTCAACACTGCAAAAATGGTCATACTACCCAAAGCAATCTACAGAGTCAATGCAATCCCTATCCAATTACCCAGGACATTTTTCACAGAACTAGAACAAACAATCCAGACATTTATATGGAACCACAAAAGACCCAGAATCGCCAAAGCAATCCTGAGAAACAAAAACCAAGCAGGAGGCATCACTCTCCCAGACTGCAAGAAATACTACAAAGCCACAGTCATCAAAACAGTGTGGTACTGGTATTGAAACAGACAGACAGACTAATGGAATAGAATACAGAACCTGGAAATAAACCCTGACACCTATGGTTCATTAATCTTTGACAAGGGAAGCAAGAACATAAAATGGGAAAATGAAAGTCTATTCAGCAAGCATTGCTGGCAAACCTGGACAGCTGCATGCAAAGCAAAGAAACTAGAACACACCCTCACACCATGCACAAAAATACACTCAAAATGGCTGAAAGACTTAAATATTAAGACAAGATACCATCAAACTTCTGGAAGAGAACATAGGCCAAACACTCTCTGACATCAACCTCATGAACATTTTCTCAGGTCAGTCTCCCAAAGCAACAGAATTAAGAGCCAATATTAACCAATGGGACCTAATCAAACTGACAAGCTTTTGCACAGCCAAGAAAACCCAAAAGAAAACAAAAAGACAGCTTCCAGAATGGGAGAAAATAATTTCAACGATGCAACAGACAAAGGATTAATCTCCAGAATATATGTGCAACTTATAGAACTCAACAGCAAAAAAGCCAATCAATCCATGGAAAAATGGGCAAAAGACTTGAATAGACTGTTCTCCAAAGAGGATATACAGATGGCCAGCAAACACATGAAAAAATGCTCAACATCACTGATTATAAGAGAAATGCAAATCAAAACTACCATGAGATACCACCTCACACCAGTAATAAAGGCCATCACTAATAAGTCCACAAATAGCAAGTGTGGAGGGGTTGTGGAGGAAAGGGAACCCTTCTGCACTGTTGGTGGGAATGTAAACTGGTACAGCCACTATGGAGAACAGTTTGGAGATACCTTAGAAACCTATACATAGAACTTCCATATGACCCCGCAAGCCCACTCTTGGGCATCTATCCAGACAAAACTCTACTTAAAAGAGACACGTGCACCCGCATGTTCATTGCAGCACTATTCACAATAGCCAGGACATGGAAACAACCCGAAATGGAATACTACTCAGCCATAAAAAATAATGACATAATGCCATTTGCAGCAACATGGATGGAACGAAAGACTCTCATACTGAGTGAAATGAGCCAGAAAGACAAAGACAAATACCATATGATATCACTCATAACTGGAATCTAATATCCAGCACAAATGAACATCTCCTCAGAAAAGAAAATCATGGACTTGGAGAAGAGACTTGTGGCTGCCTGATGGGAGGGGGAGGGAGTGGGAGGGATCAGGAGCTTGGGCTTATCAGACACAACTTAGTATAGATTTACAAGGAGATCCTGCTGAGTAGCATTGAGAACTATGTCTAGATTTCTCATAGTGCAATAGAACAATGGGTGGGGAAAAAATGTATACATGTAAGAGTAACTTGATCCCCATGCTGTATAGTGGGAAAAAGTAAATAAATAAAAAATAAATAAAGTAATCATTTTTTAAAAATGAGCAAGGAACATGTGTATACACATTTCTCCAATGAAAATATCAATGCCAAAAAGCATATGAAATTATATTCAACTTAATTAGTCTTCAGGGAAATACAAACAACTACCATTATTAAATATCAGTTTATATCCATGGGATTGGTATAATTTCCAAAAAATGGAAAATTACTATTTCTGTTGAGGATGTGAAGAGTTTAGCACCCTCTTCCCTTACTGGATGGAATGTTGAATGCTTCATACACTGTGGACAACATTTTAGCAGTTATTCTATAAGATTAAAATAGAGTCACCATACAACCTAGCAATTCCAACCCCTTGGTCTGTAACCAGATAAACAGAGCAGGTCATCCAAGGACTGGTACACAGATATCCATAGCTACAATATTCATAATAAACAAAAGGTGACAAAAATCAAAATGTTTATCAGCTAATATATGTATTAACAAACTGTGGTGTATTGAACAATTTAATATTGTTCAGCCATAAAAGTGAATTAAATACTGATATATACTAAAATATGGATGAATCATGAAAATTTTACTTTAGTGTAAGAATCCAATACAAAACAGCAAATGTTATTCCAATTACATTAAATATCCAGTGTTAGTAAACCCATAGTAACAGAAACAGATTGATGATTGACAGGGACTAGGGGAATGGGTGCTATAGAGGAAGGAGATGGACAATTATTGCTGAGTTGGTATGGAGTTTCTTTGGGGGATGATAAAATTTTTCCAGAACCATAAAATGATAGCTTTTTCACAAATTTGAGAAGATACTGAATTCAGTGATGGTAAATTTTACTATGAGTAGTTTAGCAAAATAAAAAAGTCAGTCACAGAACATATGGATCAAAATGGCAAGGGAGGAAGATGTGGAGCTCACCTCCCCCATAAACACATCAAAATATATCTACATGTGCAACAATTCTTGCAAAAAACCAACTGGTAAATGTCAGAAGATGTCTTAGAGAAACAAAGTTGCAAGAAGTATCTCCACATAAATGGTTAGGACAAAAAACGGCATCAGGATGTGACTGGTGCGCCTAGGAGGGATCTGTGAAAGAGGGAGCATCTGCATGGGCAGGCTCTTCCCCTGCAAAGAACCTGCAGGATAGGAGGTCCAGCGAGGCACTTAATGGGCATGAAGGATCTGGGACCATGCTTGTGAAGAGGTTACAAATGCTGGCTTCCTAGCAATCAGGGCAAAGAGAGATAAATGCTGACAGCTACCACCTTCCCACATATTACAGCCCAAAACATACATCCAGGATGGGCTGTCAGAATGCATAGTAGCAAGTCCATGAACCTCTAAGACAGGACTTGATCTAGCTATATGGAGAGAGCATGGAAGGATTAGGATATGATCTGGGTACATGCACCCATACGTTCATAGCAGCACTATTCATAATAGCCATGGAAGTATCCTAAATGTCGATCAGCAGAGGAATGGATAAAGAAGATGTAGTATTAGTCGTAAAAAAAGAGTGAAATAATGTCATTTGCAGCAACATGGATGGACCTAGAGATTATCATACTCAGTGAAGTAAGTGACACAGAGACAAATATGTTATCACTTATATGTGGAATCTAATAAAAATGACATAAAAGAGTGTATTTATAAAACAAAAATAAACAGATTTCTAAATCAAATTTATGGTCAGCATAGGTGGAGTGATGGGGAGGTTGGAATAATATCTATACACTAGTGTACATGAGATAAATAATTATTAAGCACCTACTGTTTAGCACAGGAAAATCTACTCAATAGTCTGTAATAACCTATATGGGGGAAAATGGAGATATGTTTAACTGATTCACTTTGCTATACACCTGAAAATAATACAACATTATAAGTCAACTCTACTCCAGTAAATGTTTAAAAAAAATTTTAAAAAAAAGGATATGATCTGAGCCAAACCTCTGAACTGTCAGCAGGAGCATGGAGGAAGGGGCTCCCATCTGAGCCCATTGTCAATGAATACATTCCTGGAGGTGGCTCTAGCAAGTGTGGGATACTTGAGTGCACACATGGCAGGGATGAGATTACTATTTAAGTTCACTGTCAGCACTAACAAGGCAGTGATGCAGCAGAGGGTAAATACTGCAGTGGTGGACTTTGTAACTGTGCCTACCAGGTGATAGGAATCTTCAAAGAATCTCATGTTTCCAGCATACAGCCCCTGGGTAAGAGTATCAAGTGTTTTTTTTTCCAACTAGAGCACAATAGTTCTGCCTACATCACACCACATCTGGGAGCTGGATCTGAAGCAGACAGGTCCTAGGAGAGCCCTACCACAGAGGAAGTCAAGGCTACAGGTAGCATCATAAAGTTCTGAATTTCTGTAGCCACCAAGACTCAGCTGCCATCACCTGCCAAGCACTAGATCTCGGATCAACATAACAAAGAAAGGGACATGACTTAGGCTGCTTCTGGGCTGAACCACAAATGCCAGCACGAGCAGCATATAGTCTTGCTATTATCACATGGGCCTCACATCCTTCAGTGCTCAATTTCTTGAGGAATAAAGTGGATACTGAGAAGAAATGAAGTCTTATTGAACAAAAACTTCAAGGCTTCTACATCAACATCTAGGGACAAACCCCACCACTTCAGAGAAGGGAACAAAGATGAGGCCTCACAAACACAAGTACAAGCTCTGGTGACTGCAACAACACCCCCTATAAAGGTGATAATGGCAAGCACAATTTGAGGAAAGGTGTGGCTGGTATTTATACCAAAAACAGACCTTGCACCAAAGTACTGGATTAGCAGTCTGCATAGGGATGCTCCCACATAACAACAGATCTTCAAGACCACAGTAGGTAACGTGCTAAATCTTAAAGATGGAGTAATTTAAATAAAGTGAAAAAGCAGAGGAACTAGATGTTGTCTTGTGCTGGACTGGGTTAAGGATCTGGCATTTTCAGTGCAGTGGCTTGGGTCACTGCTATGGTTTGGGTTCTATTCCTGGACCATGAACTTCCACATGCTGTGGGCATAGCCCCACACACAAAAATCAGAAAAAAAATACTGCCAACTAAAAAAGTAAGACAAATCCTCAGAATGAACCAATAAACAGATCTCATTTGTCTGCTAGACAAGTTCAAAAAAGGAGGTTGTTAAAAATACTATAGGAATTAGGAAAGATTATCAAGAGAAATACAGATTAGTGTAACAAGGAACCAGAAGCTAGAAAGAGGAACCAAGAAAATTAGACAATTCAATTGCTGAAATAAAAAACAATCTAGAAGCAATGACCATCAAACTGAATAATGCATAAGAACAAATAAGTGATCTGGAAAATAAAATAATTGATATCAACCAATCAGAACAGCAGACAGAAATACAATTTTTTTAAATGGAAGGAACATAGGATACCTATGGGGTAATATAAAGAGTGCCTAAACATAATAGGGGTTATGCATAATAGAAGGAAAAAAGATACAGAAGGAAGGGGATTCAAAACTGTACTTGAAGAAATTCTGGCTTAAAATTTTCTCAAACCAAAAGAAGGAAACAGATATCCAGGTAGAAAAAGCATGGAGGATCCCAAACAAAATGAACCCCAAAAGACCCACACTGAGACATATCATAATTAAAATGGCATGTGTTAAACATAAAAAGAAGGTCCTAAGAGCAGCAAGAGAAAAACAATTAGTTACAAGATAACACTCAAAAGGCTATCAGCTGATTTTTCTGCCAAAACTAGAGGGACCAGAGGGACTGGAAGGATATATTCAAAGACCTGAAAGGGGAAAATTCTGCAACCCAAGATACTTTACCATCAAGCTTATCATGTAGAATAGGAGAGATAAAGAATTTCTCAGGCAAGCAAAAACTAAAATGATACAGCAATACTAAACCTATCCTAAAAGAAATATTGAAGGTCTTGTGTCAATGGAAAAAGGTCAAGACTTTATAGGAAAGGGAAAATAACAATTGGAAAGGCAAATAAACAAAAAATGAAGGGCACTCAAGTAAACCAGTACACAGGTTAAAAACAATAAAAAAATTGATTATAACAACAATTAACACCAAAAGCATAAACATGATGATGTAAAATAGGATATAAAAAATTAAAAATTTGGGAAAAAGTAGAAAAATGTGCATCTGTTTTAATGTATTTGAACTTATATGACTGTCAGACTAAAGCTAGGAAATACTAGGATTAACGTACTTGAAAATCAGGATAACCAAGATCAAAAGCATAATAGATTAAAAAAAATAAGGCAAAGGAATTCAAGCATGATAAAAAGCAAAACACAAAAGGAAAGCAAAAAGCAAAACTACAAAATTTATTGGAAAATGAAGTTTAAGATGATTATATATATAATTTTTATGTAATTACTTTAAAGGTCAAAGGACTAAATGCTCTGATCAAGACATAGAGGTGGTAAGGGTAAGATTCTTCATTTGACAAACTCTGGCTGCATTTTAGATTGAAAACATTTGACAACATGAAATCTATTCACATAGTGAAAACTTTATATTAAAGCCACATACTTCTTGACAAGGACACTCAGAAAGGCTCATACCTGGAAGCTTGATTATCTTTTCATTGAGAGTCTTTCCAGAAAAATGGATTGCCTAACTTGGAGGAGGGAGATTAAAGGTTCTTGGAGCTCTCTGGGATCTGAAGAATACATGGTGGTGGATTAGGACTTGAGCTTATCTTCTTTCATCAAAACACCAAAATCACAACTCCTGAACAAATAGGACACAAGGACCAAAAATTATATTTTACACCCAAATACAAAAAATTAGCCACAATAAGATGATAAGAGGGGCAGTTTCATAATATAACCAAATCACATATCCATTAAGTGGGTGACCCACAAACTGGAAAACAACAATATCGCAGAAGTTTTCCCACAGGAGTGAGAATTCTGTACTCCACATCAGGTTCTCCAGCCTGGGGGACTGACATTGGGAAGAGGAGCCTCCAGAGTATTTGGCTTTGAAAAACAGTGTCAGATTTGAGTTCAGGAGTTCCATAGGACTGGGGGAAACAGAGACTCCATTCTTGGGTGGCACACACAAGTTCTAATGTGCACTGTGTTGCAGGGCAAAGATAGGAGTATGGGCCAGAATACCTTAAGTTCTCAGAGGGTCTACTGGGGATGCAGAGTTTATCTGTGGTTCAATGTGGGGGCAGGACATTGGAGGCAGAGGACCCAGGGAATAACCATTGGTATAAGCTTGCCCTAACTGGCCATTTGAAATAAGACCTGTCCCCACCCAACAGCTTGCAGTTTCCAGGGCTGGAATGCCTTGGGCCCAACAACAAACAGGGTAGGAAAACAGTTGAAGCTAACAGCTGCCTAATAGACACCCCTCAACATGACCCTGCCCACCAGAGGGACAAGACCCAATTATGCCCACCAGTGGGCAGACACCACTCCTTCCCACCAGGTAGCCTGTACAAACCCTTTTATCAACTTCAATCAACAAGAGGCAGACATCAGAAGCAAAGGCTACAACCCAACAGCCAACAGAAAGGAGCCCACAAACACAGAAACTTAGACAAAATGAGAAGGAAGAGATATATGTTCCCTAAGAAGGAATGAGACAAAACCCCAAAGAAAAGAAGTAGACACAGGCAATCTACCTGAAAAATAATTCAGAATAAAGACAATAAACATTATCCAATGCCCTGGGTGAAAAATGGAGGCAAAGAACCAGAAATTACAAGAAATGTTTAACAAAGAGATAGAAAATTTAAAGAAGACACAAACAGAAATGAACAATACAATAACGAAAATGAAAAATAAGAAGTCAATAGCAAAATACATGGGACAGAAGAATGAATACCTGAACTGGCAGACAGATTAATGGAAATCACTGCTGCATATAACAAAGAAAAAAGAATGAAAATAAATGACAATCTAAGAGACCTCTGGGACAACTCCAACTGCACTAACATTCACATTGTAGGGGTCACAGAAGGTCAAGATAGAGAAAAAGGGATAGAAAAAATATTTGGAAGAGATAACAGATGAAAACTTCCCCAAGATAAGAAAGGAAACACTCACCCTAGTCAAGGAACTACAGAGTCCCATACAGGATTAACCCAAGGAAGTACATGCCAAGATATATACATTGTCTTTTGTCCTTTTAGGGCTGCACCTGTGGCAAATTGAGGTTCCCAGGCTAGGGGTCTAATCAGAGCTGTATCTGCTGGCCTACACCAGAGACACAGCAACATGGGATTTGAGCCACATCTGTGACCTACATCACAGCACATGGCAATGCCGGATCCCCAACCCACTAAGCAAGGCTAGGGATCAAACCCACAACCTCGTGGTTCCTAGTCGAATTTGTTAACCACTGAGCCACAACGGGAACTCCCCAAGACATATTTTAAACTGACAAAAACTAAAAACAAAAGAAAAAATATTTAAAGCATTTATGGAAAGGCAACAATAACATACAAGGGAAATCCCCATGAGGTTATCAGTTGATTTTTCAGCAGAAACTCTGCAGGGCAGAAAGGAATGGCAAGATATATGTTAAGTGATTAAAGGGGAAAAAACCTACAAACAAGAATACTCTACATAACAAGGCTTCTATTCAGATCCAATGGAGGAATCAAAAACTTTACAGAGGAGAAAAAGCTAAGAGAATTCAGCACACACCAAACCAGTTTTACAACAAATGCTAAAGGAACTTCTCTGAGTGGATAATTTATTTATCCACTAGTTCTAGTTCTAGGCTACAATTAGAAACAAGAAAATTGTGAAAGGGAAAGCTCACTGGTAAAGGCATACATACAGTTAAGGTAGGAAATCAGTCATGCACAAATATGATATCAACACCAGAAATCATGAGAAGAGGAGAGAACAAATGCAGGATACTGGAAATGCACTTTCAATTAAGAGAAGGAACTTCAAACAATTTTGTATATAAATAGATGGCTAAGTCAAAACCTCATTGTAATCACAAAACAAAAATCTACAATTGATTCACACACAAAAAAGTTACTGCAATCCAAACCACAACACTAAAGCTAGTCATCAAACAAGAGAACAAAAGAGGAAGGGAATAAAAAACACCTACAAAAGCAAATCAAAAACAATTAACAAAATGGCAATAGGAACGTACATATCAATAAATACATTTAAGGAATGTAAGTGGATTAAAAGCATCAGAAGGCATATTCTTCTCAAGGGCACATAGAACATTCTCCAGAAGAAAGTGCATGCTGGGCCATACAAAAGGCCTTGGTAAATTCAAGAAAATCTAAGTTATATTAAGCATCTTTTCTGACCACAATGTTATGGACTAGAAATCAACTACAAGAAAGATACTGGAAAACACACAAACACATAGATACTGAACAAGATGCTACTAAACAACTAATGGATCACTGAAAAAATCAAAGAGGAATTAAAAAAATACATAGACACAACCAAAAATGAAAACAAAATTATCCAAAACCAATGGAATGCAGCAAAAGCAGTCCTAGGATGGAAGTTTTTAAGCAATACAATCTCTTCTCATGAAATAAGAAAAAAATTCAAACAACCTAAACTTACACTTAAAGCAACTAGAGAAAAGGGAATAAACAAAACCCAAAGTTAGTAGAAGGAAAGAAAGAATCAAAATCATGAGCAGAAATAAATTAGATATAAATAAAACAATAGAAAAGATTAATGATTCTAAAAACCAGATCTTTGAAAAGATAAAACGAAACTGATACAACTTTAGCCAGACTCACCAAAAAAAAAAGTAAAGGGTTCAGATCAATGAAATTAGAAAAGAATTGTTAATATTGACACCATGGATATAGAAAGGGTCATAAGAAACTACTAAAGCAACTATATGCCAATAAAATGGACAACCTAGAAGAAATGAACAAATTCTTAGAAAGGCAAAACCTTCCAAGCCTGAACAAGGAAGAAAACAAAGTTATGGTTTCCAAAGAGGAAAGGTGGAGGGAGGGATAGATAGGAAGTTTGGGATTAACATATACATACATACATACATACATACATACATACACATATACGCATATATATACATATATATATACATATATATACACACACGCACATATACACACTACTATATAGAGAATAATAAACAAGGACCTACTATATAGCACAGGGAACTCTACTTGATATTGTATAATCATGTATATGGGAAAAGTATATGGAGAAGAATGGTTATATGTATATATATAACTGAATCACATTGCTGTACACCTGAAATTGATACAATATTGTAAAGTACCTATACTCCAGTATAAAATAAAAATAAAAGAAACTGAGAAACTATAAGCTACTGTAAAGCCATAGGGTAGGAAACGTAGGAAGTATAAGAAAAATTAGGTTTTTTTCTTCCTTTGGCTGCACCCACAGCATATGGAAGTTCCTGGGTCAGGGATCAAATCCAAGCAATAGCTGTGGCCTAATCCTCAGCTGCAGCAACACCAAATCCTTAATCCACTGTGCCAGGCTAGGGATCAACCTGTGCCACCTGAGTGACAATGCTGGATACTTAACCAGATACACCACAGTAGGAACTCTGAAAAACTATCATTTTGACTCAAAAAAAATATAACGAGTTAATGTAGCCAATCATAGAAATAAGGAATGTTAAGTGGCAAATAGACTTAAAAGTATTTTCTACTAAAAACTTTTCAATTAAAAGTGCTTGAAAAATTGAACACCTATAAACAATTTAAAAATGGGAGTTCCCATTGTGGCTCAGGTGGTTAAGGATCCAACCTAATCTCCATGAGGATGCAGGTTCAATCCCTGTTCTCGCTCCTTGGGTTAAGCATCCGGCATGCCACAAGTTGAAGCATATGTCAGAGGTGTGGATCAGATCCAGTATTGTCATGGCTGTGGCACAGGCCTGAATCATAGTCCCTAGCGTTGGAAATTTCATATGCCATGGATGCTGCCATAAAAAAGAAGAGAAAAAAATAATTTCTATACAAAGTTTACACCATATCACTCTGTTAAAACTAATTTAATATGGTTCATAGACTTAAATAGAAGATGGAAAATTCTAACCATTCTAAAATACCATTCTAAAACAAAAATAAAACCTTTGTGACTTTTAGGTAGGCAAAGATTTATTTTTTTTGGCTTTTTGCCTTTTCTAGGGCCACTCCCACATCATATGGAGGTTCCCAGGCTGGGGTCTAATTGGAGCTGTAGCCGCAGGCCTACACCACAGCCACAGCAACTTGGGATCCAGGCTGCATTGGCAACCTACACCATAGCTCACAGCAACGCTAGATCCTTAACCCACTGAACAAGGCCAGGGATCAAACCGACAACCTCATGGTTCCTAGTCAGATTTGTTAACCACTGCGCCATGACGGGAACTCCCAAGTTAGGCAAAGATTTCTTAGTTATAACACTAAAACACCATCTATAAAAGAACATTTTTAGAAATGTAACCTTATCCACATTAAAAATGTTTCCTTCATGAAATGTAAGGAAAATAAAAGTCTACACATTGAAGAAAATATTTGCAAATCACATAGATATATACAATTCTACTATATATAATATATAACTTCATAGCCCCAAATAATTTTAATATTCTATTAAAACAGGCAAAATACATTAACAGATGCTTCAATAAGAAGATACACATAGAAACTGCACATGTAAATCTTCTCAACATATTATTCATTATGAAAATGTAAATAAATCCACAATAAGATACCAGAATGTATCATTAAAATGACTGAAATGTAAAAGATTGATCATATCCTGTATCAGTGAGAATGTGAAGGGCCTGGAATTCTCATACATTGCTGATGAGAATATAAAATGTTAAAGCCATTTTCAAAAATTGTGTATGCTTTTTAAAAAAGTAAAATATACATATCTACCATAAGATCCAGCTGTTCTACTCTAGGTAGAACAGGAGTTAACTTATGTCCATACAAATACTAGTACATGATCACATGATCACATTATCTGTAATAGCCCAAAATCTGAAAAAATTCAAATGTAGATCAATAGGTGAATGGAAAAACAATATCCATACATTGGAATACCACTTCACAATAAATGAAATGAAATAATAATACAAACAACAACATGAGCTAATCTGAAAGGCTTTATTCTGAATGAAAGAAGCCAGATATAAAAGGGCAAAAATTGTATCATTCCACTTATTCTTATTTCCCTAGGAAATACAATCTATTTGATACTGTCAGAAAGTAATTCAGTGGTATTATGTGGACATGACAGCAGTGGAGCAGAGCATGATATTAAACGGATATAAGGAAATGCAACAGGGTGGTATTTATTCTCTTCATTGAAATGATGTTTTCATGTGTATATGTCAAAAGTTATCAAACTGTGTACTTTAAATATGTGTTCTTTAGTGTATGTCAATAATATCTAAATCTGTTTTAAAAATCAACAATGCTGTAATATAATGTAAGAATTAGTCAAATAATCAGTAGGTGTGAATGCCATAGCTGTATATTTAGCATGAGAAGGAGAATAAAAATTAAGAAGCAATAGGTACATAATTAAAATGCTTTCAAACATTTATTATAATAAACTCATAGGAGTTTAAAAGGCGTAAAGGATATTTAATATCCTGTAACATAATGGCATATTTTCCCAACTCTAATTTTGCATATAAATTGAAGTGAAGTGAAAGAGAAATTTTCAACCATTCCTGATGAAAACATAAGTCAGTAATCAGTTTCACACTTTTGGATAACAATTAAATAAAAGAACCAAGATATTCCCGTCATTCCATTTCTAGGAAGCTATACCATGCAAATAACAACAACAATAACAACAACAAAATGCCAGAAGAGCTTTTAAAATATTCATGGTATTGACCATATTCCATTTTCAGTAATCCATCCTCAGGGGAAAATTAAGACATATAATTAGAGCTGAGAATAAAGAACTAGATTGTAGCATTATATGTAATTTAAAAAATTTAAAACCAACACTGATAGGAGAGAGAAGATGGCAGAGGATTAGGATGTGAGGCTCACCAACTCCCCAAAATACATCAAAAATACATCTGTATGTGGAACTACTTGTCAAGAAAACTTGCTAAAGCCTGGCAAAAGAACCCAAGATTCCAATAGAGATAGAAAATCTTCATGAAATTGGGTAGGACACAAGAAAGAAAAACAATTAAAAGAGAGAAAAAGAGAAACAAAGCAGGCAGGAACCAAGCCCCACACCCCTGGGAGGGAGCTTGAACAGGAGGAAAAACAAACAAAACTCCACACTCTGAGCAGTTCCCCACACCAGTGAGGAGACCAGTTGAGACATAGGAACTTTGGATTATTTGAGGAGTACACAGCAATCGGATTAAAGCAGTTGAAATGGAAACAGTCCTCTATAAACAGATGTCATCACCCTGCACTTCCCAACCATAATCAGGGATGAACAGGGGCCAAGAACTGAAATTCTAACTTTGGAGATCAGACTCAGACAGAAAACTGGGGCTGGCTACCTGGGGAAAAACTAGAATGGTAGCACAGAGACAGCCTGGAGGGACTGGAATCTAGAATAACCACATTTGAAGTTTTAAACTGAAGAATCCCAGTCAGGCTTTGAGTCTAGACACCATTGTTAGAGGGAGCTGAAGAGAAGGGATATGACCCACCACTATGCCCTTACCTCTCAACAAGCACTCTCAATTGTTGCAGGTACAGGTAACCCTTGAACAGTGGCAACTTAGGAGGAGCTGCAGAGCAGCCCACAGCCCATAAGGATACAGAGAAAGTAGAGCAAGCAGAGGGAATTGTTTGAGCAGATGGAGAGAACACAGGAATAACATCGTCCACAGAACACTGGCCGGAAAACAATGAAGTCAAATGCTGTAACAGTGCAGAAGGCTCAAGGGATCTTGGATGGCCTTGGTGTGGGTAGAGAGACTCATTTCCCCTAGGGAAAAAGGTGCTTTTGGAAAGAGCACAGAGGGCCCAGAATTCCACAGGAAGTCTTCTGAGCTCTCAGAGACCACCAGATTTCCTATAGGGCAGAGAAAGTTACTTCTGAAGCAGCACAGAGGGTATGCACAGAACCACCATCTTCCTACCAGGGAGGAGAAAGTTACCTTGGAAGTTACTTCTGAAGCAGCCTCTGGGTGGGCACAGAACCACCATCTTCCTACCAGGGAGTAGAAAGTTACCTTGGAAACAGGGAAAGCTCCTGGGAGTGGACAAGTGCCTTCTGGGGCGGGGGGGGGGGGGGGCGACCTGCAAATGGCCTAGCACAAAGATCGTGATTTTGGAAACAGTGCAGAGGGCCTGGAATATGGCAGGAAATCTGAGAAGCTGAGGACATCTGTATTTCATAGAAGGTGGATAAAGTCTTTTCTGAAATATCTCTTAAGGGCAGGATTTCAAAAGGGCCCTTTGGGGGGGGTATAGAACCAGGATCTCCCTACTGGAGTGTAGGAATTTACCTCGGAAACAGGGAAAGCTCCTAGGAGTCCACAACAGGCCTTCTGGGAGGATGCAGCACTATAATTGGCCTAGGAGATGAAACAAGTTTTTGGAAACAGAACACTGTTCAGGATACTGCAGGTGGCCTCCTGAGCTGATGGAAATCTGCAGATATCCTAGGGGGTGGAGAAAGTTATTTCTGAGGCACTGCAGAAGAATGGGGCTCTGAAAGGGACTTCAAGGCCAGCACAGAGCCACAATCTGCCAACGGGACTGTCCGGGTTCTGAAAGGGGCCTCCTGGGTGGACGCAGAGCCATGATTTGCCTAGGGGGAGGTGAAAAGTATATTGGAAGATAAGCAAAGAATCCTGGAAACCTGAAAGAGTCTTCCTAGGCTGGTTGAGAGCTGTGAAAAGCCTATTGAACTGGTAAAGTGGTTTTAGAAAAAACATAAAGTTCCCAGGAATCACAAAAGGCCAGTGGGTAGGCAAAGAGCTGCAATCTACAAAGGAGATGGAGAAATAGATCTTCTAAATAGCACAAAGGGCAATAGGAGTCAAAAGAGGTCAGGTGGGCAGGTGGAAAACCCCAAAAGGCTTAGTGAAGAGGCAAAGTGAACCTGGAACAATGTACATAGCCCAGGAAACAGAAAGAGTGTAGTGGATTGATGGAGTGATATTGGGAAAAGAACAAGCTCTATGATCCCAACCAATATTCAACCAGGGGAAAATAGAAGCAGAGTGTAGACAAAGGAGCTGAGAGGGGCCCTCTGGTGCATATTTTATAGCTAGATAGATACTGGGAGCACTCTTTCACCACCCTTGCAGGTGGAGATACCACAGAAATGGTGCAGGCATTTCAGCTACAGAGAAAGCCTTTTAGTAACAGTTAAGCAGCATCCCTTGTACCTGGAGACACAGAGAATGCTCCCTAGACTAGGAAAAAAAAATGGGAGTGACTACAAAGAGGTGACTGCCCTCCAAGCTATAGAGAACAAACCCTAGAACTTCCTTGTCAAAGGGAGGGACTTGGGAATCAACTGCTGACATTTCCAATCATAGGAAACTCTCCTGAGAGCTCCCTGGAAGCAAGAGGAATCAGAGGAGCTGGTACTGATGCCTCCCCCACACCAAAAAAGCAATCCTGTGAACACTGAAAGACTACCAACATTCACACTGACACCATCCATAACAGACACACAGCTTGAGGGGAGGTAATGTACTACCACCACTCCCACCACATGCTCTAGGTAAATGTGAGCCACTAACACCTCTGCAATCTTCAAGACAAGGCAACACCCACAATATCTACATACCTGTCATTAAGGGGACAATAAATATATAAAGTTAAACATTATGAGACAGCAAAAAATAACCTTCAAAGGAACAAGACAAAAACACACAAAAAAAGAATGCACAAGAGATAGGTAATATACCTGAAAAAGAATTCTGAGTGATAATAGTAAAGATGATGCAAGACTTTGGAAAAAAGATGGAGACACAGATAGAGCAGTTATGAGAAATGATTAACAAAGAGCTAGAGGGCCTAAGAAAAAGCAAACTAAGATGGGCAGCACAATATCTGAAATGGAAAATACACCAGGATAATGGAGCAGGATAGTGGAGGCAAGAAAGAATAAGTGACTAGAAGACAGAGTGGTGTCAATGACTGCCACAGAAAAAATAAAGAGAAAATAATGAAAACAACTGAGGAAAGTCTAAAGAGTTCTCTGGAGCAACATTAAATTCAAAAACACTTGCATCATAGGAGTTCCAGAAGTAGGATAAAGAGAAAAAGGACCAGAGAAAATATTTGAAGGGATCATAGCTGAAAATATCCTTAATATGGGAAAGGAGACACCCGCTCAATTTGAGGAAGCACAGAGGATCCCACACAGGATGAAGCCAAATACAGTGGGAGTTCCTGTTGTAGCACAGCAGAAACTAATCCATCTAGTATCAGTGAGGATGTGGGTTTGATCCCTGGCCTTTCTCAGTGAGTCAGGGATATGGCATTGCTGTAAGATGTGGTGTAGGTTGGCAGCTGTAGCTCCAACTTGACCCCTAGCCTGGGATTTCCATTTGCCAGGTCCATATGCCATGCTAAAAAGCAAAAAAAAAAATGAAGCACAGTGAGACACATACTAATAAAACTGACAAAAATTAAATATATAGAAAAACTATTAAATGCAACAAGTGAAAAGCAACAAATAACATACAAAGGAAACCCCTGAGAATAACAGCTGATATTTTAACTAAGATTCTGCAAGCTGGAAGGGAGTGGCAAGATATATTTAAGGTGATGAAGGGGAGGAACCTAGAATCAAGAATACCATGCCCAGAAAGGCTTTCATTTAGACTTGAAGGAAAGGTCAAAAGCTTTTCAAAAAAACAAAATATAAAAGAATTTGACAACTCCAAGGCAACTACAGCAACTAGTAAAGGAACTGCTATAAGCAGAAAGGAAAAACCCACAAGTATAAACAAGAAAATTTTAAAAGAGAAAAATCAGTGGTAAAGACAAAGATAATATAAAGGTAGGGAATCATCAACTGACCAAAATGATATCAAAACTAGCAGACATGTGAATAGGAGAAGAAAAATACAGAACATCAAAAATGCACTTGAAAATAAGAGAACAGCAAATTAAAATAATATGTACAATAGATACACATAAAATAGAAAAAGCAATCCACACACAACACTAAACATAGTCACCAAATCACAAAAGAAGACAAAAAAGGGAGAAAAAAAGACTCCAAATAACAATTCAAAGCAATCAACAAAATGGCAATAAATGAATACTTATCCATAATTATGCTGAAAGTAAATGGATTAAATTCTTCAACCAAAAGACTCAGACTGGCTGAGTGGATATAAATACAAGACCAATATGTATGCTGTTTACAAGAGTCCAATATCAGACCCAAGGACACATACAGACTGAAAGGGAGAGGATGGAAGAAGATATTACATTCAAATGAAAATCAAAGGAAAGCAGCAATACTCATATCATACAAACTAGACTTTAAGATAAAGAAAATCACAAGAACCAAAGAAGGACACTACCTAATAACTGAAGAATCAATCCGAGAAGAAGAAATGACAATTTTAATTGTAGATGCACCTAACATAGGAGCATATCATTATATAAAGCAATCGCTGGCAGCGATAAAAGGAAAAATCAACAGCAAAACAAAAAGAGTGGGGGATTTTAAAAGCCCAATTACATGAAGAGGGATCATCCAGACAAAGAATCAAAAAAATACAGGCCTTAAATGATACTCTAGACAAGATTGATTTAACTGATATTTATAGAACATTCCATCCCAAAGCAACAGAATATACATTCTTCTCAAGTACACATGGAATATTCTCCAGTATAGATCATATTTTGGGCCACAGATTGAGCCTTGATAAATTTTAAACAACTTGAAATTATCCCATATGTTTTCTCAGACCACAATGCTATAAGACTAGAAATCAACTACAAAAATAAATAAATAAATAAATAAATAAATAAATAACAAAATCTCCTTGGTTGTTCATATGCTACTCAACAACCAATGGATAGTTGAATAAATTAAAGAGGAAATCAAAAGATACTATAAGATAAATGACAAAGAGGCTACAACAACCGAAAACCTATTTGATACAGCAAAAGTAATTCTGAGAAGAAAGTTTGTAGCAATACAGTCTTACCTCAAGAAAGAAGAAAAAGCTCAAATAAACAAGCTAACCTTGAACCTAAAACAATTAGAGAAGGAAGACCAGACAAAGCCCAAAATTAGCAGAAGGAAGGAAATCATAAAGAACAGAGCAAGAAACAGATGAAATAGAGATAAAGAAAACAATAGAGAAGATCAATAAAGAGTAATGAAAAAGGAAAAATTAAAACTGAATCCATAGAAATACAAATGATCATAATGAAACTACCATAAGAAACTATATGCCAATAAAATAGACACCTCAGAAGAATTGGACAGATTCTTATAAAGGTACAACTTACCAAGACTGAACCAGGAAGAAATTTAAAATATGAACAGACCAATCACAAGTACCAAAATTGAAAGTATTTTTAAAGACTTTCCAGAAACAAAAGTCCAGGACCTGATGGCTACAGAGGTGACTTCTATAAGACATTCAGAGAAGAGTTAACACTTACTACTCTGAAAATCTATCAAAAAATAGTAGAGGAAAAAACATTCCCAAGCTCACTCTTTGAGGTCACCCTCAACCTGACACCAAAACCAAAGATACCACAAAAAAAAAGAATATTACAGACCAATACCACTGATGAACATTATGCAAAAATCCTCAACAAAATACTGACAAACCTAATCCAAATATATACTAAAAGGATCATATGCTATGACCAAGTACGATATATCCGAGGGATGCAAGGATTCCTCAATATCTGCAAATCCATCAATGTGATACACCACATCAAAAAACTGAAGAATAAAAACCATATGATCATCTCAAATTATGCAAAAAGGTTTTTGACAAGATTCAACAGTGTTTCTGATAAAAACTCTCCAGAGAGTGGGGATAATGGGAACCTACCTCACAGTAATAAAACAAATACATGAAAAAAAAAAAAAACAGCTAACATCATTCTCAATGGTGAAACATTGAAAACATTCCCACTAAGATCAGGAATGAGACAAAGATGTCCACTTTCACAACTATTACTCAACATAGATTTGGAAGTCATAGCCACAGAAATCAAAGGAAAAAAAGAAATATAAACAATCCAAATTGGAACAGAAGTAAAACGATCAGTGTTTGCAAATGATATGATACTATACTTGGAAATCACATAAGACAGCACCATAAAACTGTTAGAACTCATCCATGTATTTGGCAAAGTAGCAGACAACAAAAGGAACGCACATAAATAATTGCATTTACATATCCTAATAACGAAAGATCACAATGAGAAATCAGAGAAACCATCCCATTTACAGTTACATCAAAAATAATAAAATACTTAGAATAAACCTACCTAAAGAGAAAGAAGAATTATACTCTGAAAACTGTACAATGTTGATGAAAGAAATAAAACAGGTAGAAAGATATACCATGATAGTGGATTGCAAGAATCAATATTGTCAAAATGACTATTCTACCCAAGACAATCTACAGATTCAACGCAATCTCTATTAAATTACAAAAGACATTCTTCAGAGAACTGGAACTAAATATTTCAAAATTTGTAGGAAACACAAGAGATCCTGAATAGCCAAAGCAATACTGAAAAAGAAAAATGAAAATGGAGCAATCAAGCTTCATGGCTTTAGACAATACTACAAAGCTACAATCATCAAAACAATATGGTACTGGCACAAAACCAGAAATATAGACCAATGGGACAGGATAAAAATCCCAGATATAAACTCAAGTACCTATGGTCAAATAATCTTTGACAAAGGAGGACAGAAAATACAGTGAAAGAAAAATGCCTTCTCTAATAAATGGTGTTGGGAAAACTGGAAAGCTACAGGTAAAAGAATGAAAGTAGAAGACTAACATCATAAACAAAAATAAACTCAAAATGGTTTAAAGACCTAAATATAAGGCTAGACACTATAAAAATCCTAGAGGAAAACATAAGCAGAATGCTCTTTGAGATAAATCACAGCAAAATCTTTTTTTATCTACCACCTAGAATAATGACAATAAAGACAAAAATAAACCAATGGAACATAATCAAACTCAAAAGTTTTGCACAGCAAAGGAAACCATTAATAAAAAAAAAACCTAAAAGACAACCCACGGAATGGGAGAAAATCTTTGCCAACGATGCAACAGACAAGGGCCTAATTTCCAAAATATACAAACAATACTTGCTACTCAACAACAAAAAAACAACCTAATTGAAAAATGGGCAGAATACATAAATGGACATTTCTCCAAGGAAGGCAAGGTACACTCCTCCACTGTTGGTGGGAATGTAAATTGGAAACTGTGGAAAACACTATGGAAGTATATCAGGAAACTAAATATAGAGCTACAATATGATCCATCAAGTCCCCTGCTGGACATATATCTGGACAAAACTTTCATTGAAAAAGATACATACGCCCCTATTTTCTTAGTAGCACTATTTACCATAGCCAAGACATGGAAACAACCTAAATGTCCATCGACAGATGAATGGATTAAGATGATACAGCACATATATACAATGCATTATTACTTAGCCATAGAAAAGACAAAATAATGCCATTTGCAATGACATATATGGATCTAGGGATTCTCATACTAAGTGAAGTAAGCCAGAAAGAAAAAGACAGATACCATATGATATCCCTTATTTGCAAAATCTAAAATATGGAACAGATTATCCTATGTAAAAATAACAAACAAGAAAAAAACAGAAACAGATCATGGCCAAGAAGAGTAGACTTGGGGTTCCCCAAGTGGAAAGAGGAGGGAGTGGGATGGATGGTCATTTGGGGTATTTTTGGATGTTAACTATTATATTTGCAATGGATGGGCAATGGGATCCTACTGTACAGCACAGGGAAATATGTATGATTGGGTCACTGTTGTACAACAGAAGTTGATGAAACACTGTAAATCAACTATACTTTAATAATAATAATAAAAAATAAAACCAGTGCAAAACTGCAGGGCTTAAATGAGATACATATGCACTCACTAAAATGGTACTTTCAACGCATTTGAAAGGCATAGAAAAAATGCTGATATAAAACCTTTTGGGTAAAAAAAAATTACAAAGTAAGTACAGTACAATCCCATTTTTATCACAAAACAAAGAAATCACTATATCATGTCTTGCATGTATATATACTCATATAGATATGCATATATCAACATACACATCACATATATGAGCATAAACACATAAATTTCAGCACCACAACATGCGTGGAACTTATAAGACACAAAAACCTCTGTATTTCTTCCATAATATTATAATGGAAATTAAATGAAATTAGTTACAGGGTAAAACCTGGATAGTACCTGACACAGAGTTGGTGCTAAATAAAAAGTAGGTATTTTTATATAAGAACATTGGGAAATCCATAATAAACATTCTTATTATTCTTTCAGGAACCACATTTCTGCATTGCTTTGAATAGTGAAACACTTATCTTACCATATTAGCATTACCTGGGGAAGGTTTGTGTCCAAATATTCCATTAAAAAATGCAGGCATCCGAATGCTGCCACCAATATCAGATCCCACACCAATCACTGAACAGGCAGCTGCCAGGGTACAGCCTTCACCACCTAAAGGAAATACAAAATTTTTTTCAAATAAAGAAATTCTTTCATGGAATATATTTTATCATAATCTCTAGTTTAAATTTTGTGTATCTTTAGATCAAAAGTATCTTCCTCTGAGACAAAAATATGTGTAAAAATATTGGCAATATAATTTTCCCAGAAAGAGAAGACAGTGGGAAAGGGAAGAAAACAAAATTGAAAGTATATCTGAAATATTTCCTAAAATGTGAATGGAAACCAACATCCAGGATCAGAAAGCAAAAAGAGGCCCAAAGGGATCAACCTCAATAGAACCATACCATGAAACACTGTAATTAAAGTGGCAAAAGATAAAGAGATAATATTAAAAGCAGAAAGGGGAAATAAATGTTAATGGGAAAGGAAACTCCCATAAGAGTTTCAGCTGAATTTTCAGCAGAAACTCATTAGGCCAGAAGGAAGAGACATGATATCTTTAAAGTAATGAAAAGGAAAAACCAAGAACACACAGAAAGGCTTTAATTAATATTTTATGGTGAAATCAAAACTTCTACAAATAAGCAAAAAGTAAAAGTGTTCAGCACTATGAAATCAGCTTTAAAAGAAATGTTAGAGACTTCATTAAGTGGAAATATGAAATATGAAAGTTATGAAAGTAAATATCACATTACAAAGCCAAATATAAAAGTAGAAGATAAAACACACATAAAGCTAGTAAGAAGGGTAAAACTAGTAAAAAATTATTTGTACCTATAGTAAGTAGTTAAAGAATTCACAAAACAAAAATAAATAAAATATGATGTCAAAACATTAGATGTGGGCCAATATGGCAGTAAAATGCAGGTTAAAAATGGATTTGAACTTAAGAGATCTCCAACTTAAAACAATCATATAAATAAATCCAGAATCAAGATGGAAGAGGATGAGGATGTGTAGTTCATCTTCCTCCACAAATGCATCAAAGGAAAAAAAATCTACATGTAGAACTATTATCACAGAATATCTACTGAACACTATTAGAATGGCCAAGACTTCCAAAAATGTCAAGAAAACCACCACATAACAAGGTAAAACAAAAGGAAAGTAAAAAAGAGAGTGGGGAAAAAAAGGAATTAGGACTGGACCAACATCCTGAGAGAGGGGTGTGAAAGAGGAAAGGCCAAGGGAGAGGACTAGGGGTTGCTGCCTGAAAATAGCCTGGGGGGTAGTAAGGAGTGATATGGCAGAGCAGTGAAAGTGCAGGAGAAAGCCTGGAACCTCCAGAGAAGCAAGGTGCCATTGTTGGGGAGTGCTAGAGAAGGAGGTGGGCAGAGAACACCATAGGAATTTCTTTATTCACAAGGGTTCTCAGGTGGCACAGTGCATCCTGTGAAGGCTATGGGGTCAGGTGCAAACCACTGAAGCTATGTTCAATTCCATAGGTGGATGAAAACCACCAGCACTGAAGGTCCCATTCAAGCTCACTGCTTGAATCACCCAAGGGGTAAACTGCCATGGAAAGCCATGCAACTAAGCACTGTCCATTGATCCCCACTGTCTCAGAGGGCGCACATTGGGCAATTGTTCTCGCCAAGGACTCTGAGTGCCATCCCACTTACCTGGGGGTTGCTGCCGCTGTTGAGGGCTCTGCAACAAGGCCCAGTCTGCCTCCTACACCTCCTGTGGGTTGCCACCTCTGCCAAGTGCCTGAGATTAGGTGATACCTGCAGGCACCACTCATTTCCCCCAAAACCCTGGATTCATGCACAGGCCCTGCACCTGCACACAGTCAAGAGGCAAATGGCCTGCACACACTGAAGAAAGAAACAACAAGCATCCAAACAAAAAGCAGGACCTCATGCCAAAAAAAAATATTAGTAAATCCATATAAGATGACCAGGGATGCTCCCATATATAAGTAGCCATCCAAGATTATAGTAGATGATCGTTTCCCTAAACACAAAAGACAGAATAATATAAGGAAAATGAAGAGGCCCAAGAACCACTCCCAGTTAAAATAACAGAAAATTCCCCTGAAGGATCAAATAATGAAACAGAGCTCCACAGACTAATAGATAATGAGTTCAAAATTGATGTAATGAAAATACTGAGAGAATTAAGAACAGCTATTGTCAGCAACGCAGATTACATTTTAAAAGGAACTTGAAGCTATAAGGATTAGTCAAGAATAATTAGAAAATTAATTTGTCAAGATGAAAGCTGAGCAAAAGGGGACAAGTGACTTGGAAGATAGAATAATGGAAATCACAAAGTGAGAACAGCAGACAGGAAAATAAATGAAAAAAAAAAGAAAGCAGTATATGAGATCTATGGGATAATATAAAGCATGACAATCTATACATAATAGGGATCCCAGAAGGAAAGAGAAAAAGGAATTGAAAATACATTTGAAAGAATTATGGCTGAAAGTTTCCCAAATCTAAAGAAGGAAGCAGATCTCCAGATATAGGAGGATAGCGCATCACCAACAAGATGAATGCAAACAGACTTACACCAAGACATATTATAATAAAAATGGCAAAAGGTAAAGACAAGGAAAAGATTCTAAAGGAAGCAAGAGAAAAAGTGTTAATTAGAAAGGAATCTTCATAAGGCTATCAGCTGATTTCTCCACAGAAAAGCTACAGGCCGGAAGAGAGTGGCAAGATTCATTCAAAGTCCTAAAAGGAAAAAAATTGCAACCAGAATACTCTACTCAGCAAGAATATCATTTCAAATAGAAGGAGAAATAAAAACTTTCACAAAAAAGAAAAAACTAAAAGGATATATCAATAATAAACGTATCATAAAAGAAATATTGAAAGAAGTAAGAAGGTATAGGCTGGGAGAAATCACACTTGGAAAGTATTCAATGAAATAAGCCAATATACAGATCAAAAAAAGTAAACCTATTTGTGAAAGTGATTATAAACACAGAACTGTAACCACAGGTCAAAAATAAACAATATATTTGCAAAAAACAAAAAGAACACAAAAGCTTAAAGTAAAAGGAAATCATCAAATCTCAAAAAGAGCAAGAAAGGAAGAAAGGAGGAACATAGACTCAATTGGGAAACAAGGTTAAAAATGGCAATAAATACATATGTATCAATAATTACCTTAAATGTTAATGAATTCAATGATCCAATCAAAAGTCATAGAGGGGCAGAGCAGATTTTTTTTACCCACCTTAGGGCAAAAGACACACATTGATTAAAGGGGATTAAAAAAGATATTTCATGCAAATGGAAAGGACAAAAAAGCCAAAGTGGCAATATTCAGATCAGACAAATCAGACTTTAACACAAAGGCAATAAAGAAAGAAATTTCCCATTTCATATCTGTTATTATTTGTTGTATGTATTTGGGTTCTCCTATATTGGGAGCATATGCAGTGACTAGGAAAATATCCTCTTATTGAATTGATCCTTTCATCCTTAAATAGTGTCATTATTTGTCTTTCTTTAAACAGAAGGAAACTACTTAAAATGATAACTGGATCATATTAAGAAGAGAATACTACATTTGTTCATGTATATGCTCCAAATATAGGAGCAGCAACCAAATAAATAAAAAAATACTAACAGCAAAAAGAGGAGAAACTGAGGGAATACAATAATAGTAGGAGACTTTAACACCCCACACACAATAGAGAGATCTTCTAGACAGAAAAGCAATAAGGCAACAGACATCCTAAAAAATACAATAAAACATCCTTAATTGATACTTTCAGGAAAATACCCTTTCTAAAAACAGAATACATTCTCTTTTCAAGTGTACATGGAACATTCTCCCGGATTGACCATATAATGGGGAAAAAAAAAACTAACTTCAACAAATTTAGGAGTACAGGAATAATTTCAAGAATATTCTCTGAACACAATGGCATGAAACTAGACATCAACCATGAAAAGAAATGAGAAAAAAATTGACTTATGAAGATTAAAAAAACAAAGAATCAGGGAGGAAATCAAAAAGATAATTAAGGAGTGGCTCAACAGAAAGGAACCCAACTAGAATACATGAGAATATTGGTTCAATCTCTGGCCTCACTTAGTGGGTTAAGGATTTGGCTTGGATATGGTGTTGCCAGCTGTGTTGTAGGCAGAAGATGCATCTGTGATTTGACCCCTAGCCCAGGAACATCCATATGCCAAAAGTGCAACCATAAAAAAAGATAATTAAAAATAATTTAAGAAAAATGACAATTAAAATACAACTACATGAAACCTATGGGATGTCTCAAAAACATTCTTAGAGGGAAGTTCATAGTGACACAGGTCTTCCTAAAAAAAATCTCAAATAAATAACCTAATTATCAACTGAAAGAATTAGCAAAAGAAGAAAAAACAAAACCTAAGTTAGTAGAAGGAATGAAATAATAAATATACAAGAGGAAAGAAATAAAGTGGATATTAAGAAAAAAAAGGAAAAAAATCAACAAAACCAAGAGCTGTTTCTTTGAAAGAATAAAGAAAAAATGACAAACCTCTGGTCAGGCTTGCAGGTAAGAAGAGAGAGAACTCAAGTAATCAAATTAAGAAATGGAAAAAGGAGAAATCTCAACTGATACTAAATAAATACAAAAAAAATGAGAGAACACTATGAACAATTATATGACTACAAACTTGACAACCTAGATGAAATGGATACTTTTTTAGAAAGAGCCCAACAAAACTGAATTAAGAAGAAATTGATAATTTGAACAGACTGACCACTAGAAATGAAATAGAATATGTAATTTTAAAATCTCCCTATAAACAAAATCCAGGATTAGATTTCACAGATGAATTCTATGAAACATAGAAAGAACTTATACTGATCCTTCTTAAACTCTTCAAAGATATTGAAGAAAAAGAAACACTTCCATAAACCTTCTATGAAGGCACCCTTAACCAAACTAAAACCAGGAAAGGATATCAAAAGAGAAAATCATAGGACAATAACATTAATGAATATAGACACAAAACATCTCAACAAAATTTTAGGCAACCAAATCTAAAAACACACCAAAAAGATCACACAACAAGCGAATTCTTACCAAGATCACAAGTATGGTTTAACATAAATAAAACAATGTAATACAACATATTAACAAAAGAAAATTCAAAAACCACATAATCACCTCAATAGATGCAGGAAAAGAAACAAAACCCAAAATCCATTCATGATAAAAACTCAACCAAAGCAGTATACACAGAATACAACTCAACATAATAAAAGCCATTTATGACAAACCCACACCCAATGGAGAAAATCTGAAAGATCTCGATAAAATCTGTAAAAACATAAAGGATGTCCACTATCACCACTTTTATTCAACATAGTACTGGAAATCCTAGCTACAGCAATCTGACAAAAAGAGAAATAAATTGTATCCAAATCAGAAGAGAAGTGGTAAAATTGCCACTATATGCAGATGACCTGATATATTAACAACCCTAAGGATTCCAAACAAACACTGCTATAGCTAATTAATGAATTCATCAAAGTAACTGAACACAGGATTAATATTCAAAAATTGGTTGCACATATGTATACTAACAACAAAATACTGGAAAAGGGATATTAAAAAACAATAATGTTTAAAATAGACCCTCAAAATAAAATACCCAGGAATAAATCTGACCAAGGAGGTGAAAGAATTACAGGCTGAGAACTATAATACATTATTTCAAGGAAAAGAGGATTCCAAGAAATGGAAAGATATCCCATGCTCCTGAATTGAAAGAATTAATATTGTTAAAATGGCCACACTACCCAAAGTAATTTACATATTTAATGTCATTCCTATCAAATTATCCAGGACATTTTTCACAAAAGTAGAACAAATAATCCAAAAATTTATATGGAACCAAAAACGACCCAGAAGTGCCAAAGAAGAATTGTGGGGGGAAAAAAAAGCAGGAGGCATAATTCTCCCAGACTTCATACAATATTACAAAGCGACAGTATTCAAAACAGTGTGATACTCACACAAAAACAGAAATATGGATCAATGAAATAGAATAGAGAGCACTGAAATAACCCCAGACATATAAGGTCAATTAATCTTTGACAAGGAGGCAAGAACATGAGATGGAAGAAGAAAGTCTCTTCAGCAAGTGGTGTTGGGAAAACTGAAAAGATGCATGTAAATCAATAACACTAGAACACAAACTAAATCTATGGCAAAACAAAAATACCCCTCAAAATGGCTTAAAAACTAATATATATGGCAAGAGACCATAAAACTCTGAGAAGAGAACAGAGGAAAAACATTCTCTGACATTTACCATAGAAATATTTTACTAGAACCATTTCCCAAGGCAATGGAAATATAATCAAAAAATAAATAGGATGGAAATCCTAAAAAATTGGACTGTGATGATCATTGTACAACTATAAATGTAATAAATTCATTAATTAAAAAATAATAAAATAAATAAATATACAAATAGAACCTAATCAAACTTACAATCATTTGCACATCAAAGAAAACCATTAAAACATAAAAAGCAATCTATGGAATGGGAGACAATAGGAGCAAATGATGTAATCTACAAGGTAATAAACTCCAAAATATACCCATAATTCAAACAACAACAACAAGAAACCACAACCCAAATGAAAAATAGGCAGAAACCGAAATAGACATCTCTCTAAAGAAGACATACATACATAGGCACATGAATACATGCTCAAAATCACTTATTCTTAAAGAAATACAAATCAGCACTAGTCTGGTACCACCTCACACCAGTCAGAATGATCATAAGTCTACAAATAACAAATGCTATAGAAGGTGTGAAGAAAATGTAACCATCCTAAACTGTTGGCATGAATGTAACTTGATGCATCCACTATGGAAAAAAGTATTGAGTTTCTCCAGAAAATTAGAAATAGAACTACCATATGATCCAACAACCCCACTACTTGGTATATAGCAGACAAAACTAAAATTCAAAAAGATCCATGTACCACTATGTGCACTGCATTTTTATTCACAATAGCTAAGCCATGGAAATAGACTAAATGTCTGTTGTAGATAAATAGATTAAGAAGTTGTGGTACATATGCGCAATAGAATATTATTCAGCCATAAAAAATGAATGGAAAAATGGCATTTGCAGCAACATGGATACAGCTCAAGGTTAACATACCAAATCAATTAAGTTAGAAAGGGAAAGACAAATACCATATGATATCACTTACATATGGAATAAAAAATGGCACTAATAAGCATATCTACAAAACAGAAACAGAGTTCCAAGTAAAGAGAACAGACTTGTGGTGGCAAAGGGAATAGAAGGAACTGGGAGCATGTGAAAGCTCAACATCACTGATCATTAGAGAAATCCCAATCAAAACTACCATGAGGCACCACATCACACCAGTCAGAATATCAATAATTAATGAGTCCACAAGTAACAAATGCTAGAGAGGGTGTGGAGATAAGGGAACCCTCTTTCACTATCAGTGGGAATGTAAATTGGTACAACCACTATGGAAAACACTATGGAGGTACTTCTAAAAACTACATATAGAACTAATGCATGACCCAGCAATCCTGCTTTTGGGCACATATCTGGACAAAACTTTCCTTGAAAAAGACACATTCACCTGCATGTTCACTGCAGCACTATTCACAATAGCTGAGACATGGAAAAAACCTAAATGTCCATCAACAGATGATTGGATTAAGAAGTGGGACATATACACAATGGAATACTACTCAGCTATAAAAAAAGAACAAAATAATGCCTTTTGTCGCAACCTGGATGGAACTAGAGACTCTCATACTAAGTGAAGTAAGTCAGAAAGAGAAAGAAAAATACCATATGATATCACTTATATCTGGAATCCAATATATGGCACAAATGAAACTTTCCACAGAAAAGAAACTCATGGACTTGGAGAACAGAGTTGTGATTGCCAAGGGGGAGGGGGAAGGAGTGGGATGGACTGGGAATTTGAGGTTAATAGATGCAAACTGTTGCTTTTGGAATGGATAAGCAATGAGATCCTGCTGTAGAGCACTGTGAACTACATCTAGTCACTTATAATGGAACATGATAATATGAGAAAAAGAATGTATATATGTATGTGTGACTGGATCACCTTGTTATACAATAGAATATTGACAAAACACTGTAAACCAGCTCTGATGGAAAAAATAAAATCTTCTAAAAATTAAGCAATTTAATTTTGTATATTAAAAGTGGATACTGCAGAGTTCCCACCATGGCGCAGTGGTTAACAAATCCGACTAGGAACCATGAGGTTGCAGGTTCGATCCCTGGTCTTGATCAGTGGGTTAAGCATCCAGCATTGCCATGAACTGTGGTGTAGGTCACAGACTTGGCTCGGATCCCTCGTTGCTGTGTCTCTGGCGTAGGCCAGCAGCTATAGCTCCGATTAGATCCCTAGCCTGGGAACATCCATATGCCACAGGAGCGGCCCTAGAAAAGGCAAAAAGACAAAAAAAATTTAAAATAAAAAAATAAAAGTGGATACCGCAACTTTGTTTAATCACTTATTATTTCCAGTTTTTGTCGTTCTTGTTAATTCTTTGGGATTATCTGTATAGACCATCATGTCATCTGTGACCAAAGATAGTTTTTTTTCTTCCCTCACAATCTATATAATTTTTATCTTATTCCATTAACTAGAACTTCCAGCATAAATTTGAATGGGAGTGGTGATAGCAGACATCCTGATCTTAAGGATAAAGCATCTAGTTTCTCAACACTGATGTTAACTGTAAGATTTTGTGATTATTCTTTATCAAGTTGAGGAAGTTCCTCCTCTCTTCCCTGTTTGCTGAGCGTGTTTATCATTAATGAGTATAGAATTTTTCAGATGCTTTTTCTGTATCTACTGATATGATCACATTTTTTTCTTAGCCTCTTGATGTGATGGATTACATTAACTGATTTTTAAATGATGAACCAGATTTTCATACCCAGAATAAATACCTGTGTATGGCTCTTGTGTATGGTCCTTTTTATAGATTGTTGGATTCAATTTTTTAATTAATTGTTGAGCATTTTTGCATCTATGCTCATGAGATAAAAAAATAAAATTATTGCTTTTTTTGTCTTTTTTAGGACTGCACCTGCAGCATATGGATGCTCCCAGGCTAGGGGTCTAATCAGAGCTGTAACTGATGGCCTATGCCACAGCCACAGCAATGTGGGATCCAAGCTGCATCTGTAACCTACACCAAGGCTCAGAGCAAGGCCAGATCCTCAACCCACTGAGCAAGGCGAGGTATCAAACCTGCAACCTCGTGGTTCCTAGTCGGATTCGTTAACCACTGAGCCATTATGGGAACACTGAAAATTATTACATTTCAAATTGATAAATAATAAGGTCCTTCTGTATAGCACAGGGAATTATATCCCATCTCCTGGGATAGACCAGGATAGAAAATAATATAAACCAAATGTACCATACATGACTTGGTCAATTTGCTGTGCAGCATAAATTGTCACATTGTAAATCAGCTCTACTTTAATAAAAATGATATATATGTATATATAGATATGTATTGACATGTACATATACATGTGTATGTATATGTATATGTATATGTATAGACAGCTACATTATTATCCTGGTGACAACCTCAAAGCAAAATCTACAATAGATACACATGCAAAAAGGTAAAGGAATCCTAACTGCATTCTAAAAACAGACATCAAGTGAAGACATGGGAACTCTCTTATCTTGCCCATGGGAATGCAAAATGAGAGAAGCACCTTGAAAAACAGTTTACGGATTTCTAACAAAATAAAATATACCATTTAAACTAGAAATTCTAATTCAGGTTTTTGCAAGTCTTGTATCAAGTTTCATAACAGCTTTTTTCATAGTTTCCAAACATGGAAACAACTAAATGTCTTTCTATTGGTATGTGAATATACAGATTATGGTATATAAATACAATAGTGTATGAGGAAGGAATAAAAGGGAATGAACTCATAAACACAACAGCATGAATGAATTTCAAAAGTATTATGCTATGTGAAGAAGAAAAAAAAAGACATGAAGACAATATAGTGTATGATTCCAGTATTAGGAAAGTCTGTAAAAGGCAAAATTAGTGATAGGAAGTAGATCCATGATTGCCTGGGGATGGTGCTGGTGGTAATCAAAGGGAAATATTGAGAAGTAATGGAAATGCATTCTATTTTGATGTAACTAGTAAATACTAGTGTATATATTTGTCAAAACTCATTGAATTTCATACTTCATTTAAAAAATAGACATTAAATCTCAAAAGAAATGAGCAACAAAAGAAAATAACAAAAAAGTGCAAAAAACATCTAAACAAGAAAATAGTGATAAGTGTATACTATCAACAATTATTTTTTTTATTTTTAAGGTTCAAAATTATATTTATTTATTTTAAATTGTTATTATTTTTCCATTATATTTGGTTTGGAGTGTTCTGTCAATTTTCTAATATACAGAAAAGTGACCCAGTCATACATATATACACATTTTTTCTCACATTATGTTCCCTCATAAGTGACTAGATATAGTTCCCTGTGCTATATAGCAGGATCTCATGGTTATCCACTCAAAATTCAATAGTTTACATGTATTAAACCCAGACTCCCAGCCCAACACACTCGTCCCCACTACCCCTTGGCAATCACAGGTCTGTTCTCCAAGTCCATGTGTTTCTTTTCTGTAGAAAGGTTCATTTGTGATGTATATTAGATTCCAGATGTAAATGATATCATATGATATTTTTCTTTCTCTTTATGACTTACTTCACTTAGTATGAGAGTCTCTAGTTTCATCCAAGTTGCTTGCAAATGGCATTCTGTTGTTCTTTTTCATGGCTGAGTAGTTCCTCCTAGAAACTAGTAGTTTCTAGTTCCTTTCTAAAGTAATCTGCATTATTGTTCATATCTGCTCTTAATTCCTCCATATTCATCCTTAATTCCTTCTATTTTCACTATTTCCATTTTGACCTCAGTGTCTATTAGAATGCAGAGATCTGTTTCATTGTTTCCTGCTACAGGTGAATTCTTTTTTTTGTTTGTTTTTTGTTTTTAAACTGGAATGATTCCACAGCTTTTCCATTTCATTTATACTTTTCTTTTTCTGTGAGTTTAGGGAAACCAACTACTGTAGTCATGGAAGAATATTTCTATGCAAGAGTGACCCTTTTTATTTTTTAGGGGTTACTATTTATATTTAGCATGAGAATTTGAATATTTGAGGTTTCTTTCTTTGGTGTGAGCAGGCTGTTATCCTCCTGAGTGTGTTTACAGGGAGAAGGAGGCAATGGACCTGGCTACTAGTCAGTGTCTGGTTGTTCAGTTATTGAGAGTAGCAAAGTCCTACAGGAAGGTGGCACAGGCTACTTTAGTTGCAGGGCCCTGGGAAGTGGTAATGAGACTCAAGCAGATTTACACAATGACATTACAAATTCACAACAACAAGATAATATAGGGGAAATTAACACCCAACTTGTAGCAAGGGGAAGATTTTCTGGACAGAAAATCAATAAGGAAACTCTGGCCTTAAGTGTCACATTAGACCACTTGGAACTTATATATATATAGATATTCCACTCAAAAGCAAGAGAGAGAGAACAAGATGGCGGAGGAGTAGGGGGACGTGGTTACCCTCTCCCACAAACACAACAAAAAAGCACATCTACAGAATAAATGACTCGCACAGAACAGCAACCAATCGCTGGCAGAGGAACCTAAACTCCAATAATGGCAAGAAGTTCATGACATTACTGGGCAGAACGGGAGAAAAGAGGAGAGTGAGAGAAGGTGAATCCCAGCAGGACAGGAGCTCCCGAAAGTGAACTGAGGAGGAGAAAGGGATCCCGCACCCTGGAAAGTCACCTACGCCGGGGGAAAGATCAAACGAACCAGAGAAATCTCCAGATGCAGAAAAGAGTGTAGCAGTAAGTTGGAGTATGGAAAAGCCGATCAAGAACCCAATGGACCATCTAAACTATGGGCACAGTCACCAAAAATTGAGACGCCTGAGTGGGGGCTGGGCACCGAGACCTTGCCTCCGAAGGTTAGTCCCCGGGAAAGGGACGGGGGACACTTGGATGGGGGCTGGGCACCGAGATCTCGGCTCCAGAGGTTAGACCCTGAGAACCGGCTAGGGGGGCGAGGTGGAGCGGAAACTGCTTGGGAGGTCTAGAAACCATTTGACAGGGAAGAGACTGCCTGGGAGACTAGAAAACAAAGCTGTCACAGAGGAAGGGAACAATATTCTAGGGGCGGGGAAGTGGAAAGCCTCATCAGAGGGAACCTGGGAAAAGAGCCTGGTCTGCGCCCGTGCTGGGGAGGGGAGAGAAGAAGGGGTGGGGCCCCATAGAATACCCCCCACACCACAGCAAGCTTACAGGCCCGCTAGCTAGCTGAAAGCTGTGCTGCCCAGTGCATCACCTCCACCCACCCCCGCCACCCCCTACGCTCTCACCAGACCTGGGTCTGCCTGCCATCCAGGAGGGCTGGCCTCAACAATTGCCTGAAGCCTACCACCACAGGGGCTGTCCCTGCACAGGCCTGCTTGCCCTCTGGAGGGGCTACACTTCTGCAGAGCAGCACCAAACACCACCAGCCCCTGAGAAAAGGCCCGCAGCCCAGAAAAGCTGCAACAAGCCTGGCTTGGTCAGGAAAAGAACTCAGACGGTTTTTCTGAGTCAGGCTGCCCCAGGGAGGAGCCTCTTGGATCTCCAACGGCCCTGCTACCCGCACAAGCCCCCAGGGGGTGCCCTAGTGGATCAGCTGCATAGGACTGCCAGCTCCAGGCTGCACCCCCTGCAGCACAGAAAAGCTGCAACAAGCCTGGCCGAGTCAGGAAAAGATCTCAGACGGTCTTTCTGAGTCGGGCTGCCCCAGGGAGGAGCCTCTTCGGTTTCCAATGGCCCTGCTACCCGCCAAAGACCGCAGGGGGTGAAGAGACCGAATGGACCAGCTGCATAGGACTGCCAGCTCCAGGAAGGACCCCCTGCAGCCCAGAAAACCTGCAACAAGCCTGGCCGAGTCGGGAAAAGATCTCAGAGTGTCAATCTGAGTCAGGCTGCACTGGGGAGGAGCCTCTTGGGATTCTAGTGACCCTGTTACCCACCCAAGACAACAGGGGGTGCCCCACTCCCGTGGAATAGCTGCTCAGCACCACCAGCCCCCTAGAAGAGCCCCTGCAGCCCAGAAAAGCTGCAACAAGTTCAGCCAGACTGTGAAAAGATCCGCCTACCTTCTCAGGCAGTCCTTCTGAGGTGGGCTGCCCTAGGGAAGAGCCTCTTAGGTTCTCAGTGACCCAGATAGCTGCTCCAGCCCCCAGGGTGCTGCTGCACTCCTGAGGAACAGCTGCCCAACACCGCCAACCCCCTGCAAGAACCCCACAGCCTAAAAACACCAGAGCAAGCTCTGCATGACCAAGTGAAATCTGCTAGCATCGTGCTGTGGACCTCCCAGTCCTGGCTGCCCTCAGGAAGCCCTCCTTCGCTTCAAAGAAACACTGTTAGCCCGATCAACACTCCAGAAAAGCCACACTGCCTCAAAAAAGATTGACCAACAATGCCAGCCCTCAGGAAATGTTCCGCGGCAGTGACAAGGCAAACACTGCCCGATCATGCAGAGTACAACTCCCTCAGGAGAAAGAAAACAACAAGCAAGATGAAGAAGCTGAGAAACCACCCCCAGTAAAACCAACAGGAGAACTCACCTAAAACAGTCAACAATGAGACAGATCTCTGCAGTCTGACAGACCTGGAGTTCAAAAGAGAAATAGTGAAGATACTGAAGGAATTAAGAGAAGATATGAACAGTAATGCAGATACCCTCAGAAAGGAACTAGAAAATATAAGGAGGAGCCAAGAAAAACGAGAACATTCATTTGCAGAGATGCAAACTGAACTAAGGGCAGGAAAAACCAGAATGAATAATGCAGAAGAATGAATCAGTGATATGGAAGATAGAATAATGGAAATCACTCAATCCAGTCAACAGACAGAAAACTGAATCCAAAAACTGGAAAGCAATATAAGAGACCTATGGGATAATATAAAGTGGGCCCATCTACACATAATAGGAATTCCAGAAGGAGTAGAAAAAGATAAGGGGATGGAAAATATATTTGAAGAAATTATCGCTGGAAACTTCCCAAATCTAAAGGATGCTGGGTTCAAGATGCAAGAAGCACAGAGGGCCCCAAACAAACTGAACCCAACCAGACCCACAGCAAGACACATCATAACAAAAATGGCAAAAGTTAGTGATAAAGAGAGGATCCTAAAGGCAGCAAGAGAAAAACAGAATGTTACCTACAAGGGAACCCCCATAAGAATATCAGCTGACTTCTCTACAGAAAACACTACAGGGCAGGAGGGAATGGCAAGAGATATTTTTAAGTGTCTCCAGGGAAAAAATATGCAACCTAGAATACTCTATCCAGCAAGAATATTTTTTAAAATAGAAGGGAATGAAATAAATTTTTTCCAGCAACAAAATCTTAAAGAATACAGCAACACAAAACCCAGATTAAAGGAAATATTGAAGGGCTTCTCTAAACAAAAAGAAAGGAAGGAAGGGAAAGAAAAAGAAAAAGAAAAGAAAAGAAAAGAAGGAGAGGAAGAACTAGGACTGAGGAAACCGCAATCAGAGAGCAGTCACTCAAATAAGCCCGCATACAGATTTAATCATGAACAGGCCTCAACAAAAATAAACTTAAAAAGAAAAAAGTAAAAAGAGTCATCAAAAACATAAAATGTGGGCAAGGGATGTGAGGAAGTAAATAACCCTTTTTGTTTGTTTGTATGTTTCTCTTCTTAATTTTAATACAGTAATGAAGGGTTTGAACTTACAGGACCATCAGGCTAAAAAACACACATTATGGGAAGGGGTTAGCATACTTAAAAACCAGGGCAACCATAAGCCCAAAGCAAATATTGCATTTGCAAAATGAAAAAAAAATACACTCAAGCAGATAATAACAGGAGACCATCCAACCAAAAAAAAAAAAAAAAAAAAGAAAGGAGAATGGAGAACCACAGAATCAACTGGAACACGAGGTTCAAGTGGCAATAATAACATATCCATTATCACCTTAAATGTCAATGGACTGAATGCCCCAATCAAAAGACACAGAGGGGCTGAGGGATAAAAAGGATAAAACCTTCAATGCTGACTACAAGAATCTCACAGGACAAAGGATACAATAGATTGAAAGGGAAAGGGTGGGGAAAAATACACACCAAAAGACAGACAGAAAAGCAGGAGTCGCAACGCCTAACAGACAAAATAGACTTTAAAACAAAAGACCTAAAGAAAGACAAAGAAGGACACATAGATAAGGATCCATCCAAGGAGAGGGATGTACTACCAACATATGGCCCCAAAACAGGAGCACCCAGACACATAAAACAATAACAGACATAAAGGGAGATATTGATGAGAATACAATCATAGTAGGAGACCTTAATACCCCCTCACATCAATGGAGATCCTCTAGACAGAAAACCAATAAAGCAACAGAGATCCTAGGAAACAATAGAAAAATGGACTTCATGGATATCTTCAGGACCCTACATCCAAAAAAAAGCAGAATACACATTCTTCTCAAATGCTCATGGAACATTCTCAAGAATCGACCCCATATTGGGACACAAAGCTAATCTCAATAAATTTAGGAGCATAGAAATTATCTCAATATCTTCTCTGACCACAATGCATGAATTAGAAACCAACCATGATAAAGGAAAGAGAAAAAACCGACTACATGGAAACTAAACAACATGCTACTCAAAAACCAATGGGTCAATGAGGAAATCAAGAAGGAAGTTAAAAACTACCTTGAAACAAATGATAATGAAGACACAACCACTCAAAATCTATGGGATGCTGCGAAAGCAGTGCTCAGAGGGAAATTTATAGCAAACGGCCTTTCTCAAAAATAGAGCAAGAGAGAAAGTCCCAAGGAGAGAAAACTTAACCCTCCACCTAAATGAATTAGAAAAGAAGACCAAAAAAAGTCCTAAAGTCAGCAGAAGGAAGGAAATTATAAAGATCAAAGAAGAAATCAATAAAATAGAGACTCAAAAAACAATAGAGAAAATTAATAAAACCAAGAGCTGGTTCTTTGAAAAGGTAAACAAAATTGACAATCCCCTGGCCAGACTCACTAAAAAGAGGAGAGAAAGAACCCAAATAACCAAAATTAGAAATGAAAAAGGAGAAATCACAACGGATACAGCAGAAATACAAAAAAAACATAAGAGAATACTATGAACAAGTATATGGCAACAAGTTGGACAATCTGGAAGAAATGGACAATTTTCTAGAATCTTACAGCCTGCCAAAACTGAATCAAGAAGAAACAGACCAACTGAACAGACCGATCACTAGAAATGAAATTGAAGAGGTCATAAAATCACTCCCTACAAATAAAAGTCCAGGACCAGATGGCTTCACAGGTGAATTCTATCAAACATATAAAGAGGAACTGGTGCCCATCGTCCTTAAACTCTTTCAAAAGTTTGCAGAAGAAGGAATACTCCCAAAGACATTCTATGATGCCACCATCACCCTCATTCCAAAACCAGACAGAGATACCACCAAAAAAGAAAACTATCACCCAATATCATGGATGAATATAGATGCAAAAATTCTCAACAAAATCTTAGCCAAATGAATCCAACAACATACCAAAAAAATAGACACCATGACCAGGTTGGGTTCATCCCACGTTCACAAGGATGGTTCAACATATGCAAATCAATCAGCATCATACACCACATTAACAAAAACAAAAGTCAAAAATCATATGATCATCTCAATAGACACATAAAAAGCATTTGCCAAAGTCCAACATCCATTCATGATCAAGACCCTCGCCAAAGTGGGTATAGAGGGAACATTCCTGAATATGATCAAAGCCATCTATGATAAACCCACAGCAAATATAATACTCAATGGGGAAAAACTGAAAGCCTTCTCACTCAAATCTGGAACAAGACAGGGATGCCCACTCTCACCACTGCTCTTCAACATAGTGTTGGAAGTCCTAGCCACAGCAATCAGACAAAAGAAATAAAAGGCATCCATATAGGAAGAGAAGAGATCAAACTGTCGCTGTATGCAGATGACATGATACTATACATAGAAAACCCTAAGGACTCAACCCCAAAACTACTTGAACTGATTCATAAATTCAGCAAAGTAGCAGGATATAAGATGAACATTCAGAAGTCAGTTGCATTTCTGTATACCAGCAATGAACTATTAGAAAAGGAATAAAAAAACATGATACCTTTTAAAATTGCACCTCACCAAATCAAATACCTCGGAATACACCTGACCAAGGAGGTAAAGGACCTCTATGCCAAGAACTATAAAACTTTAACCAAAGAAATCAAAGAAGATGTAAAGACATGGAAAGATATTCCATGTTCATGGATTAGAAAAGTCAAAAATGCAAAAATGGTCATACTACCTAAAGCAATCTACAGAGTCAATGCAATCCCTATCCAATTACCCAGGACATTTTTCACAGAACTAGAACAAACAATCCAGACATTTATATGGAACCACAAAAGACCCAGAATCGCCAAAGCAATCCTGAGAAACAAAAACCAAGCAGGAGGCATCACTCTCCCAGACTGCAAGAAATACTACAAAGCCACAGTCATCAAAACAGTGTGGTACTGGTATTGAAACAGACAGACAGACCAATGGAACAGAAGAGAGAACCCAGACATAAACCCAGACACCTATGGTCCATTCATCTTTGACAAGGGAGGCAATTACATCAAATGGGAAAAAGAAGGTCTATTCAGCAAGCATTGCTGGGAAACCTGGACAGCTGCATGCAAAGCAATGAAATGAGAACACACCCTCACACCATGCACAAAATTAAATTCAAAATGGCTGAAAGACTTAAATATACGACAGGACACCATCAAACTCCTAGAAGAAAACATGGTAAAACATTCTCTGACATCAACATCATGAACATTTTCTCAGGTCAGTCTCCCAAAGCAATAGAAATTAGAGCAAAAATAAACCCATGGGACCTCATCAAACTGAAAAGCTTTTGCACAGCCAAGAAAACCCAAAAGACAACTTTCAGAATGGGAGAAAATCGTTTCAAACGATGCAACGGACAAGGGCTTATCTCCAAAATATATAATCAACTTATACAACTCAACAGCAAAAAAGCCAATAAATCAATGGAAAATGGGGCAAAAGACCTGAATCGAATTTTCTCCAAGGAGGATATACAGATGGCCAGCAAACACATGAAAAAATGCTCAACATTGCTGATTATAAGAGAAATGCAAATCAAAACTACCATGAGATACCACCTCACACCAGACAGAATGGCCATCATTGATAAGTCCACAAATAACAAGTGGTGGAGGGGTTATGGAGAAAAGGAAACCCGCTTGCACTGTTGGTGGGAATGTAAGCTGGTACAGCCACTATGGAGAACAGTTTGGAGATACATTAGAAACCTATACATAAAACTTCCATATGACCCCATAATCCCACTCTTGTGCATCTATCCGGACAAAACTCTACTTAAAAGAGACACATGCACCCGCATGTTCATTGCAGCCCTATTCACAATAGCCAGGACATGGAAACAACCCAAATGTCCATCGACAGAGGATGGGATTTGGAAGAGGTGGTATATATACACAATGGAATACTACTCAGCCATAAAAAAGAATGACATAATGCCATTTGCAGCAACATGGATGGAACTAGAGACTCTCATCCTGAGTGAAATGAGCCAGAAAGACAAAGACAAATACCATATGATATCACTTATAACTGGAATCTAATATCCAGCACAAATGAACATCTCCTCAGAAAAGAAAATTATGGGCCTGGATAATAGATTTGTGGCTGCCCGAAGGGAGAGGGAGGGAGTGGGAGGGATCGGGAGCTTGAGGTTATCAGATACAACTTAGAATAGATTTACAAGGAGATCCTGTTGAGTAGCATTGAGAACTACGTCTAGATACTCATAGTGCAACAGAACAAAGGGAGGGGGAAAAATGTATATATGTAAGAGTAGCTTGATCCCCATGCTGTACAGTGGGAAAAAATAAATAATAAAAAAATACTAAAAGCCATAAGGGAGAAGCAATAAATAACATACAAAGGAACTGCAATAAGGATAACAATTATCATACAGCCAGAAACTGTGTAAGATAGAAGGAAATGGCAAGATATATTTAAGGTGATGAAGGGAAAGAAACTAGAACCATGAGTACTATACCCAGAAAGGCTCTCATACAGATTCGATGGAGAGATTAAAAGCTTTCCAGACAAGCTAAACGTAAGAGAATTCAACACCTCTAAAGCAGCTCTACAACAACTTCTAAAGGAATTTCTCCAGTCAGGAAAAAATAGGTACAATTATGAACAAGAAAATTTCAAATGTGAAAATTACTGGTAAGGACAAAGAAAATATAAAGGTAGAAAACCACATTTTGAAAAATATATCAAAAATAAAAATCATGAGACAAGGCAAGATGCCAGAAGAGTAGGGGGAAGAGCTCGCCCTGTCCCACAAACACAACAACAACAACAAAAACACATCTACACATAAAATGACTCGCACAGAACAACTGAATGCTGGCAGAAGAACATAAATCTCCAAAAATGGAAAGAATCTTTTGACATAACTGGGTAAATAAGAGAAAATTGGAGAGAGAGAAGGGGAATCGGACTGGACTGGCACTACCAAGAGGGAACTGTGAAGGAGAAAGGGAATCTACACCCTGGAAAATCATGTAACTGATGGAAAGAGCAACCAAGTTGGAGGGATCTCCAGACTCTGAGAAAAGCACTGCAGCAGGTCTGAGATTTAAAAGGCAGAATAGGAACCACATGGACCATCTAAACCACTGGCACAGACACCAAAAACTAAGATGCTTGGGTGGGGGCTGGGAACTGAGATATAGGCCCTGGAGGTTAGTCCCTGGGAGTGGGCTGGAGTTGATGGTGTGGGGACAGCCTGAGGGACTAGGAAGTGATGCATTGTGGGTGGAGGGAGCAATATGGTAAGGGCTGGGGAGTGGAAAGCCACAACAGAGGGAACCAGAGAGAAGGTCTGTATTGGCAGGAGGGACAAGGTGCCACTGCTGGGGAGGGGAAAGGAGGAGGGATAGGCAACCATAGAATACTACCTGCACCCCAGCATGTGCACTTGCCCACCAGCGAGCAGAGAGCAGAGATGCCCAGTGCATCCCTCCTCCCTCACCCTGCATGTACCTGGCCAGAAGCCACCTGACATCGCAATGGACTGGCCTAACCACCCTCAGGAAGCCATCCACCACCATGGCTTTCCCAGGCCTACCTGCCTGGACATAGGAAATACCCCACTCCAGCGGAGCAAGCCACGCAGCACTGCTCACGCTCAGGAAGAGCTTCCAATCCCAGGAGTTCCAGGGAAAGCCCTACCTGGCCATGGGAAGTGCACTTCCAATGCAATGCGAACCTGCCAGTCCTGCCCACCTTTGGGAAGTGCTCCTTTGCCTCAGAGCGAGCAGGTTAACCCTGCCAGCCCTCAGGAAGCACTGCACTCCTGCAGAGCAAGTCTCCCAGCACTATCTGCCTTCAGAAAGAGCTCCACAGCTCAGGAGAGCCCGGGAGAGCACTGCCTGGCCACAGGAAGGGTGCCTACACTGCAGAACACACCTGCCAGTCCCGGCCACCCTCATGCAGTGTTCCTTTGCCACAGAGCCAGCTGGTTAGTACTGCCAGCCCTAGGGAAGTGCTGCACTCTCATGGAGCAAGCCACCCAGCACCATCAGCCATTGGGAAGAGCTCTGCAGTACAGGAGTGCAAGGGAAAGCCCTACCCAGCCACAGAAAGTGCACCTCCACCACGAAAAAGAAAAACACAGGCAAGATGAAGAAGCTCAGAAACCATACCCAGTTAAAGCAACTGGAGAACTCACCTAAAGCAGTCAACAATGAAACAGACCTCTGCAGTCTGACACACTTGGAGTTCAAAAGGGAGAGAGTGAAAATACTGACGGAATTAACAGAGGATGTGAACAGTAATGCAGACCCCATCAGAAAGGAACTAGAAACTATAAGGAGGAGCCAAGTAACACCAGAAAACTCACTTACAGAGATACAAACTGTCCTAAAGGCAATAAAGACCAGAATGAATAATGCAGAGGAATGAATTAGTGATGTAGAAGATAGAATAATGGAAATCACCCAAACTGGACAGAAAACAGAAAAACAAATGAAAAAAACATGAAAGCAATATAAGAGACATATGGGATAATAAAAAGTAGGCCAATCTATGCATAATAGGAATTCCAGAGGGAGAAGAAAAAGAAAAGGGAATTAAAAATATACTTGAAGAAATTATCAGAGAAACTTTCCAAATTTAAAGGATACTGATATCAAGATATAGTAAGCACAGAGTGCCCCAAACAAGTTGTACCCAAACATGTCCAAACCAAGACATAATTTTTAAAAAATTGCAAAAGTTAATAATAAAGAGAGGATCCTAAAGACAGCAACAGAAAAGTAAAGAGTCACTTATAAGGGAACCCCCATAAGGTTATCAGCTGATTTCAGAAACTCTACAGGCCAGGAAGGAATGGCAAGAGATATTTAAAGCACTGAAAGGAGAAAATCTGCAACCTAGAATACTCTATCCAACAAGAATATCATTTAGAGTAAAAGGGGAAATAAAAAAATTTCTCCAAAAAACAAAAGCTGAAAGAATATAGCAATACAAAACCCATTATAAAAGAAACACTGAAAGGGCTTTTCTAAATTAAAAAAAAAAGAAAGAATTAGGATGGAGGAAACCACAATCAGAGAGCAAACACTCAAATCAGCCAGCATACAGATCTAATTATGAAGATGTATAAAATAAAATAAAATTTTAAAAAGACATCAAAATTGTAAAATGTGGGCGAGTAAGGAAATAAATAGATTCTTTTTTTCCTTTTTCTGTTTTTAAATTTTACTATGGCAATGAAGTGCTTGAACCTACAGGACTATCAGGCTAAAACACACAATTATAGGAAGGGGTTAACATACTAAAAAAACAGGGCAAGCACAAATCAAAACTGAACATTACATTCACAAAAAAAAATAAAAGTACTCAAGCATAAAATAATAGGAGACCATGCAACCAAAAAAAGAAAGGAAGAATAGAGAATCATAGAATCAACTGGAAAATGAGGTGTAAAATGGCAATAAAACAAACTATCAATTATCACCTTAAATGTCAGTGGACTGAAAGCTCCAAATCAAAAGACACAGAGTGGCTGATTGGATAACAAAGCAAAAACCTTCAATCTGCTGCCTACAAGAAACTCACATTAAGACAAAGACACATATAGATTGAAAGTGAGGGGATGGGAAAAATATTTCAAGACAACGGAAAATACAGGAAAGCAGGAGTTCCAATAATTATATCAGATGAAATAGACTTTAAAACAAAGGCTATAAAGAAAGACAAAGAAGGACACTAATGGTTAAAGGATCCATTCAGGAAGAAAATACTACAATTGCCAACATATATGCCCTGAGTATAGGAGCAACCAGATACATACAACATATATAAACAGACATAAAAGGAGAAATTCATGGGAATACAATCATAGTAGGAGACTTTAACACCCCTCTCACATCAATGGACAGGTCCTCTAAACAGAAAAGCAATAAAGCAACAAAGATCCTAAAGGAAACAATAGAAAATTTAGATTTAATTGACATTATCAGGACAGTCCAACCAAAAAAGTCAGAATATACATTCTACTCAATTGTGCATGGAACATTCTCAAGAATTGACCATATATTGGGGCACAAAGCTAACCTCAACAAATTTAAGAGTATAGAAATTATTTCAAGAATCTTCTCTGACCATAATGGTATGAAACTAGAAATCAGCCACAGGAAAAGAAATGAGAAAAAAACCTATTACATGAAGACTAAACAACATGCTACTAAAAAACCAATGGGTCAATGAGAAAATCATGAAGAAAACTAAGAAATACATCAAGACAAATGATAATGAAGACACAACCTCTCAAAATTTATGGGATGCCAAAAAAGCAGTGCTCAGAGGGAAATTCATAGCAATACAGGCCTTCCTCAAAAAAGAAAAAAAAATCTCAAATTGACAACCCACTATGCAAATGAATTAGAAAAAGAAAAAAAATAAACCTAAAGTCAGCAGAAGTAAGGAAATCACAAAGATTAAAGAGGAAATCAATAAATAGAGTTTCAAAAAACAACAGAGAATATCAATCAAACCAAGAGCTGGTTCTTTGAAAAGGTAAACAAAATTAACAAATGTCTGGCTAGACTCACAAAGAACAGGAGAAAAAAACAAAAACAAAAAACAAAATAAGAAATGAAAAAGGAGAAATCACAATGGATACTGAAAAATCCAACAAAAAATGCAAAAATACTATGAACAATTGTATGTCAACAAATTTGATGATCTGGAAGAAATGGACAACTTTGTAGAGTCTTACAGCCTGCCAAAACTGAATCAAGAAGAAACAGACCAACTGAACAGACTGATCACTAGTAATTAAATTGAATATATCATAAAAACACCCTACAAATAAAACTTCAGGATCAGATGGCTTCACAGGACAATTCTACCAAACATACATACAGGAAATGGTGTCCATTTTCCCTAAACATCACCAAAGGTTGAAAAAGTAACACACCCAAGGACATGCCACGATGCCAACATCACCCTAATTCCAAAACCTGACCAAGATACCACCAAAAAAGAAAACCATCGACCAATATCTTTGATGAATTTACATGAAAAAATTCTCAACAAAATTTTAGCCAACATAATCTAACAACATATAAAAAAGATCATACACCATGACCAGATGCGATTCACCACAGGTGCACAAGGACGGTTCAACATATGCAAATCTATCAACGTCATAAACCACATTAACAAAAGAAAAGTCAAAAAACATATGATTATCTGAATAGATGCAGAAAAAGCATTTGACAAAGTCCAACATCCATTTATGATTAAAATTCTCACCAAAGTCGGTATAGAGGGGACATTCTTTAACATAATCAAAGCCATTTATGACAAACCCACAGCAAATATAATACTCAATGGAGAAAAGCTGAAAGCCTTCCAACTAAAATCTGGAACAAGACAGGGATGCCCAATCTCACCACTAATGTTCAACATAGAATTGGAAGTCCTAGCCACAGCAATCAAACAGTAGCTATAAAAAGGCATCCAAAGAGAAAGAGAAAAAGCTGTCACTGTATGCAGCAACATGATACTACACAAAGAAAACCCTAAGGACTCAACTCAAAAACTACTTGCACCAATCAACAAATTCAGTAAAGTAGCAAGATATAATATTAACATCAGAAATCAGTTGCATTACTGTATACTAACAATGAAATATTAGAAAAGGAATAGAGAAATAAAATACCTTTTAACATTGCACCCAAAAATTTGAAATAACTTGAAATACACCTGACCAAGAAGGGAAAGGACATATATGCTGAGAACTATAAAACAATAACCAAGGAAATTAAAGAAGATGTAAAGAAATGGAAAGATATTCCATGCTCCTGGGATAGAAAAAAAGAATATTGTAAAAAGGCCATACTACCCAAAGCAAGCGACAGATTCAATGCAATCCCTATCAAATTACCCATGACATTTTTCACAGAACTAGAACAAACAATCCAAAAATCTATATGGAACAACAAAAAAAAAAAAACAGAATCTCCAAAGCAATCCTGCGAAACAAAAAACAAGCAGGAGGCATAACTGCCAGAATTCCAGCAATACTACAAAGCCATAGTCATCAAGACAGTGAGGTACTGGTACCAAAAAAGACAGATAGACCAATGGAACAGAATAGAGAACCCAGAAATAAACCCTGACACCTATGGTCAATTAATCTTTGACAAAGGAGGCAAGAACATAAAATGGGAAAAGGTCTTTTCAGCAGGCATTGCTGGGAAACCTGGACAGCTACTTGCAATTCAATAAAACTAGAACACACCCTCATACTATGCACAAAAATAAACTCAAAATGGCTGAAAGACTTAAATATAAAACAAGACACCATCAAACTCATGGAAGAGAATATGGGCAAAACATTCTTGGACATCAACCTTATGATATATTTTCTCAGGTCAGTCTCCAAACGCAACAGAAATAAAAGCAACAACAAACCAATGGGACCTAATCAAACTGAAAATATTTTGCACTGCAAAGGAAACCAAAAAGAAACCAAAAAGGCAATTTATAGAATGGGAGAAAATAGTTTCAAATGATGCAACTGACAAGGGATTAATCTCTAGCATATACAAGCAGCTTATACAATTCAACAGCGAAACAGCCAACGACCCAATGGAAAAATGGGCAAAAGACCTGAGTAGACATTTCTCCAAGGAAGATATACAGATGGCCAACAAGCACATGAAAAAATGCTCAGCATCACTGATTATTATATAAATGTAAATCAAAACTACCATGAGATACCACCTCACACCAGTCAGAATGGCCATCATTTTAAGTCCACAAATAACAAATGCTTGGGGTGATGTGGAGAAAAATTAACCCTCTTTCACTGTTGGTGGGAATGTAAGCTGGTACAGCCACTATGAAGAATAGTATGGAGGTACCATAGAAAACTATACGTAGAACTACCATATCACCCAGCAATCCCACTCTTGGGCATATATCCAGACAAAACATTCCTTAAAAAGGACACATGCACCTGCATGTTCATTGCAGCTCTATTCACAATAGCCAATACAAGGAAACTACCCAAATGCCCATCAATATATGATTGGATTAGGAAGAAGTGTTATATATACACAATGGAATATGACTCAGCCATAAAAAAGAATGAAACAATGCCATTTGCAGCAACATGGATGGAACGAGAGACTCTCATACTGAGTGAAATAAGTGAGAAAGACAAAGACAAATACCCTATGACATCACTCATATCTCGTATCTAATATACAGCACAAATGAACTTTTGCACATGAATGAAAATCATGGACTTGGAGAATAGAAGTGTGGTTACCCAGGGGAAAGGGGAGGGTGTGGGAGGGATTAGGAGCTTGGGGTCAATGGATGCAAACTATTGCTCATGGAATGGATTTACAATGAGATCCTATTGTGTAGCACTGAAAATGATGTTTACATACTTACAATAAGCACGAAAAAGGGAGAAAAAATTATGCATACCTGTATGTGTAACTGGGTCCCCATGCTGTACAGTGGGGGAAAAAATGTCTCTTGGGGGAAATAAAAATAAAAAATAAATTTACAATTAAAAAAAGAAAAACAAAAAAAATGAATGGATCCTTTAACCATTAAATAGTGTCCTTCTTTCTCTTTCTTTACGGCCTTCATTTTAAATTCTATTTCATCTGATATGAGTATTGCTATTCCTGCTTTCCTGTCTTTTCCATTGATATGAAATATCTTTTCCCAATGCCTCACTTTCAATCTATATGTGTCCTTTGTCCTAAGGTGAGTTTCTTGTAGGCAGAAGATTGAAGGTTTTTGCTTTGTTATCCAATCTGACACTCTCTGTCTTTTGATTAGAGCATTAAGTACATTGATATTTAAGGTGATTATTGATAGATACATAATTATGGCCATTTTAAACCTTGTTTTCCAGTTGACTCCGTTTCTATTTTCTTCTTTTGTTGGATGGTATCCATTTATTTTTTGCTTGAGTACTTTTCAGTTTTTCTGAATGTAATGATTGGTTCTGATCTGTGGTTGCCCTGTTTTTTTAAGTATGTTAACCCCTTCCTATATCTGCTTACTTTAGCCTGATATAGGCTGAAACACATCATTGAAATAAAAAATAATCTGTTTCTTCTTACCTCCCTTGCCCACACTCAATGATTTTGATGTATTATTTTTTAACATATTCATGTTTACATATGTAAGCTGACTTATTTGAGTTTTGTTTTCCAATTGTGGTTTCCTCCATCCTAGTTCTTGTCCCCCCCCCTTTTTTTAAGAGAATCCCTTTCAGTATTTCTTTTAGAATGGGTTTCATCTTGATGTACTGTTTTGGCTTTTGTTTGTTGGAGAAATTCTTTATTTCCCCTACTATTTTAAATGATATTCTTGCTGTATAGAGGATTCAAGGTTGCAGATTCTTCCTTTCAGTGCTTTAAATATATCTTGCCACTTCCTTCCAGACTGTAGTGTTACTGTAGGGAAATCAGCTGATAGCCTTATGGGGGTTCCCTTATAATTAACACTTTCCTTTTCTCTTGCTGCCTTTAGAATCCTCTCCTTATCTTTTGCTTTAGCCATTTTTATTACATTATGTCTTGGTGTGGGAGTGTTTGGGTTCAACTTGTTTGGGGCCCTCTGTACTTCCTGTATCTTGAACTCGGTATCCTTTAGATTTGGAAAGTTTTCAGCTATAATTTCTTAAAATGTATTTTTGATCACCTTTTATTTTTCTTCTCCCTCTGGAATTCCTATTATGCACAGATTGGCCCACTTTATATTATCCCATAGGTCTCTTATGTTGCTTTCATGTTGTTTCATTTGGTTTTCTGTCTGCTATCCTGTTTGAGTGATTTCCATTATTCTATCTTCCACATCACTAATTTGTTCCTCTGCATTATTCATTCTGGTCTTTACTGCCCTTAGCAGAGTTTGTATCTCTGCAAATGAATTTTCTAGTTTTTCGTGGCTCCTCCTTATAGTTTCTAGTTCCTTTCTGAGGGAATTGGCATTACTGTTCACATCCTCTGTTAATTCCTTAAGTATTTTCATTTTTGAACTTTTGAAGTCAAAGTCTGTCAGACACAGAGGTCTGTTTCATTTTTGATGGCTTTAGGTGAATTCTCCTGTTGCTTTAACTGGGAATGGTTTCTGATCTTCATCATGCTTGTGTTTTTCTTTTTCTGTGAATTTGGGAAGCTAAAGTGTAGTTTGGCACAGTCCAGGGCAGGCTAGTGGAGCAACTCCATGTGGGTTGGCAGGGGTGCCTGGAGCTAGGCAGCCCAGTGGGGCATCTGTGCACGAGTGGGAAGGGGAACCCAGAGCATGGAAGGCTGGTGGGGTGGCTCTGCACACGTGGGTGAGGGCATCCAGAGCACAGTGGCCTGATGGGCTGGCTCTGCCTGGGCAGGTGCAACAATTGCAATATACATTTCCCTAATATAAGAGCACCTGGATACCTACAACAAATACTAACAGACATAAAAGGAGAAATTGATGGGAATAAAATCATAGTAGGAGACTTTAACACCCCACTCACATCAAGGGATAGATCATCTAGACAAAAAATCAATAAGGCAACAGAGATCCTAAAGGACACAATAGAAAAGTTAGACTTAATTGACATTTTCAGGATATTATATCCAAAGAAAAAACAGAATACACATTCTTCTCAAGTGCACAGAGAACATTCTCAAGAATTGATCATATATTGGGGTACAAAGCTAACCTCAACAAATTTAAGAGTATAGAAATTATTTCAAGTATCTTCTCTGACAACAATGGCATGAAACTAGAAATCAACCACAAGATGGAGTTCCTGTGGTAGTTCAGTGGTTAACGAAACCAACTAGGAACCATGAGGTTGCAGGTTGCATCCCTGGCCTTGCTCAGTGGGTTAAGGATCTGGCGTTGTTGTGAGCTGTGGTGTAGGTTGCAGATGTGGCTCAGATCCTGTGTTGCTGTGGCTCTGGTGTAGGCTGGTGGCTACAGCTCCAATTTTACTCCTAGCCTGGTACTCTCCATGTGCCATGGAAGTAGCCCTAGAAAAGGCAAAAAGACAAAAAAAAAGAAAAAAAAAGAAATCAACCACAAGAAAAGTAATGAGAAAAAAAATTACTACATGGAGACTAAAAAGTATGCTACTAAAAAACGAATGGATCAATGAGGAAATCAAGATGGAAAATAAAAATTACCTCAAGACAAATGACAATGAAGACACAATCAGTCAAACTCTATGGGATGCTGCAAAAGCAGTGCTCAGAGGGACATTCATAGTAATACACCCCTTCCTCCAAAAAGAAGAAAAATCTCATATTGACAACTTAAGCACCACCTAAATGAATTAGAAAAAGAAGAACAAAATAAACCTAAAGTCAGCAGAAGGAAGGAAATCATAAAAATCAAAGAGGAAATCAATAAAATAGAGATTTAAAAAAACAAGAGAAAAAATCAATCAAATCAAGAGCTCATTCTTTGAAAATGGAAACAAAATTAACAAATGTCTGGCTAGACTCACAAAGAACAGGGGAGAACCCCCCCAAAAGAAATAAGAAATGAAAAGGGAGAAGTCACAATGGATTATATGTAAATACAAAATTCATGAGAATACTATGAAAAATTGTATGCTAACAAATTTGACAACCTAGAAAAAAAATGGAAATATTTCTAGAGATTTACAGCCTGCCAAAAGTGAATCAAGAATAAATAGATCAACTGAACAGACTGATCCCTAGAAATTAAATTGAATATGTCATAAAAAGCACTCCCTACAAAGAAAAGTCCAGGACCAGATGGCTTCACAGGACAATTCTACCAAACATTCAAAAAGGACCTTATACTCTTCCTCCTTAAACTTTTCCAAAAGTTCGAGTAAGAAGGAACACTCCCAAGGACATTCTATGATGCCGCCATCAACCTGATTCCAAAACCTGACAACGATACCACCAAAAAAAAAAACTATTGACCAATATCTTTGATGAATTTAGATGAAAAAATTCTCAACAGAATTTTAGCCAACCAAATCGAACAACATATGAAAAACATCATACACCATGACCAGGTGAGATTCATCCAGGTGCACAAGGATGTTTCAACATATGCAAATAAACGTCATACACTACATTAACAAAAGAAAAGTCAAAAGCACATGATCATCTCAATGGACGCAAAAAAAGCATTTGACAAAGTCCAACATCCATTCATCATCGAAAATGTTACCAAAGTAGGTATAGAGGGAACATTCCTTAACATAATCAAAGCCATTTATGACAAACCCACAGCAAATATAATACCCAATGGAGAAAAGCTGAAACCCTTCCCACAAAATCTGGAACAAGACAAGGATGCCCACTCTCGCCACTGTTATTCAACTTATCAATGGAAGTCCTAGCCACAGAAATCAGACAAACAAATGATATAAAAGGCATCCAAATAGGAAGAGAAGAGGTAAAACTGTCACTGTAGGCAGATGACATGATACTATATATAGAAAATGCTAAGGACTCAACCCAAAAACTATTTGATCTGGTCAACAAATTCAGCCAAGTAGCAGGATATAAGATTAACATAAAAAATCAGTTGCATTTCTGTAAACTAACAATTAAATATTAGAAAAGGAATCCAAAAATACAATACCCTTTAAAATTGCACCCCCAAAAATCAAATACCTGGTATACACCTGACCAAGGAGGTGAAAGACTTATATGCCAAGAACTATGAAACATTAATCAAGGAAATGAAAAAAGATGTAAAGAAATGGAAAGATATTCCATGATCCTAGGTTGGAGAAATTAATTTTGTAAAAATGGCCATACTACCCAAAGTGATCTACAGATTCAATGCAATGTCTGGCAAACTACCCATGACATTTTTCACAGAACTAGAACAAACTATCAAAACATGTATATGGAACCACAAAAGACACAGAATTGCCAAACCAATTCTGAAGAACAAAAACCAAGCAGGAGTATGAAAACTATTGCTTTGGAATGGATTAGCTATGAGATCTTTCTATGTAGCACTGAGAACTGTCTAATCACTTTTGATGGAACATGATAATGGGATAAAAAGAATGTATATATGTATGTGTAACTGTGTCACTATGCTGTACAGCAGAAAAAATAATCGTACTGGGGAAATAACAAAAAATTAAAAAAAAAAACAAAAAAGATACAAAAAAAGAGAAGACAAATGCTGAATATTATAAATTCATTTGAAAAATAAGAGAACTGTGGAGTTCCCGTCGTGGCGCAGTGGTTAACGAATCCGACTAGGAATCATGAGGTTGCGGGTTTGGTCCCTGCCCTTGCTCAGTGGGTTAACCATCCGGCGTTGCCCTGAGCTGTGGTGTAGGTTGCAGACGCGGCTCGGATCCTGCGTTGCTGTGGCTCTGGTGTAGGCCGGTGGCTGCAGCTCCGATTAGACCCCTAGCCTGGGAACCTCCATATGCTGCTGGAGTGGCCCAAGAAATAGCAACAACAACAAAAAAAAAAAGAAGAAAGAAAAATAAGAGAACTGTAACAAAAAATACTTCTACAGATATATTGTTTATATCCAAATCTCATGGGAACCACAAACCAAAGAAATATAATGGACCAAAGCAATTAACAAAATGGCAATAGGCACATACTTATCCATAATTATACTGAATGTAAATGGATTAGATGCTCCAACCAAAAGACAGAGACTGGCTGAATGGATACAAAAATAAGATCCATATAGACACAGTTTAGAAGAGACACACTAGAGTCCTAAGGAAACATACAGGCTGAAAGTGAGGGGATGGAAAAAAATTACATGCAAATGGAAATAAAAGGAAAGAAGCTGTATGTGTATCAGACAAAATAGACTTTAGGTTTTTAAGATTTTGTATTTTTTATTATAATTAGTTGATTAACGAAGTTCTCTCAATTACTGCTGTACAGGCAAGTAATCCAGCGATATATACGTGTGTGTGTGTGTGTGTGTGTGTGTGTGTGTGTGTGTGTTCTACCTGCAAACTCCCAGTCCAACCCACTCCCTTCTCTCCCTTGGTAACTACAAGTCTGTTCTCCAAGTCCACGAGTTTATTTTCTGTAGGCAGGTTCCTTTGTGCTATATATTAGATTCCAGATATAAGTTATATCAAATGGTCTTCGTCTTTCTCTTTCTTACTTCACTTACTAGGAGGATCTCTAGTTCCATCCATGTTGCTGCAAATGGCATTGTTTTGTTCTATTTTGTGGTGGAGTAGAATTCCATTGTGTATATGTACATCTTCTTAATCCATTTATTGGATCGTTAGGTTGTTTCCAGGTCTTGGCTAGTGTCAATAATCCTGCAAGGAACATACGACTGCATGTATATTTTTCAATGAAAGTTTTGTCTGCATATATGCCCAAGGGTTGGATTTCTGGGTATTATGGTAGTTCTATATTTAGTTTTCTGAGGTACTTTCATAGTGTTTTCCATAGTGGTTGTACCAATTTACATTCCCAACAACTGTAAAGGAGGGAACCCTTTTCTCCACATCCTCTCCAGAATTTGCTATGTGTTGACTTGTTAATGACATCCCTTCTGACAAGTGTGAGGTAGTACCTCATTGTAGTTTTAATTTGCATTTGTCTAATAATTAGTAATGATGAGCATATTACCATGGGACTGTTGGCTATCTGTACATCTTCTTTGGAGAAATGTCTACTAGGTCTTTTGCCCATTTTTCAATTGGTTTTTATATTTTTTGCCATTCAGTCATATAAGTTGTTTGTATATATTGGAGATTAAACGCTTGTAATTTTCACCAGTTGAAATTATTTTATCCCATTCCATAGGCTGAATTTTTTTTTTACAGTTTCCATTGCTGGGCAAAATCTTGTAAGATTGATTACATCCCATTGGTTTATTTCTGTATTTATTTCTGTGCCTTGGAGGCAGACTTAAGAAAACATCTGTCCATTGGTGTGAATGGGGTGTTAAATTCTCCTACTAATATTGTATTCCCATCAATGTCTTCTTTTATTACTTTTAGAAATCATTTAATATATCTGCCTTCTCTTACATTAGGGGCATATATATTGATGAGTGTAATATCCTCTTCTTGAACAGATCCTTATAACATTAAGTAGTGTCCTTTGTCTTTATGGCCTTAGTTTTAAAGTCAATTTTGTTTGACATGAGTATTGCAAATCCTGCTTTCCTGTCTTACATTCTCAATGAATATCTTTTTCCATACCCTTACTTTCTTTTTTTTTCTTTTTTTTCTTTTTTGTCTTTTTGCCATTTCTTGGGCCGCTCCTGCGGCATATGGAGTTTCCTAGGCTAGGGGTCTAATCGGAGCTGTACCTGCCGGCCTAAGCCAGAGCCACAACAACGCAGGATCCAAGCTGCGTCTGCGACCTCCACCACAGCTCACGGCAACACCGGATCATTAACCCACTCAGCAAGGGCAGGGATCGAACCCGCAACCTCATGATTCCTAGTCGGATTTGTTAACCACTGCACCACGACGGGAACTCCCATACCCTTACTTTCAATTTATATGTGTTCTTTGTCCCAAGGTGAGGCTCTTGTAGACAGCATATTGTAGGCTGTTTTTTTCAATTCAATTTGCCACTATGTCTTTTCATTGGAACTTTCGGTCCATTGACATTTAAAGTAACTATTGATAAATATGAAATTACTGCATTTTTTTAAGGCCGCAATCATGGCATATGGATGTTCCCAGGCTAGGGTCAAAGCAGAGCTACAGTGGCTAGCCTATGCCACAGCCACAGCAATATAGGATCTGAGCCATGTCTGTGACCTACACCACAGCTCACAGCAACACAAGATCCTTAAACCACTGAGCAAAGCCAGGGATGGAATCCACAAACTCATGGTTCCTAGTCGGATTCATTTCCACTGAGCCACCATGGGAACTACAATTATTATATTTTTAAAACTTCTTTTCCAGTTGATTCTTTGTTTCTCCTTGTTCCTTTACATTTTTGTTGTTGGATGATTTACTTTTATATTATGCTTGTATCCTCTTCTTTCTAGTTTTTGTGGTTGTAATGTTTGCATTTGATTTGTGGTTGCCCTGTTTCTCAAGTATGTTTACCCATTCCTATATCTGCTTGCTTTAGCCTGATAGTCATATAGGCTCAAACACATTCTAAAAATATTGCCTAGATATTCTTCCCCTTCTTCCCAACATTTTATGATTTTAATGTCCTTTTTTAACATCTTCATGTTTGTCCTTTGCTATTATTTGTGTTTATCTCTGCTTTTACAAAAGATTTTTTTTTCCTTTTAAATCTGTATACTGCCTTATTTAAGTGATTGCTTTCCAATTGTGATTTCCTCCATTCTATTTCTTCTTACAATTTTTTTTATTTAGAGGAGCCCTTTTAGAATTTCTTTTGGAATTGGTTTACTATTGCTGTACTCTTTTGGTTTTTGTTTCTTGGAGAAAATTTCTATTTCTCCTATTTTAAATGGGATTATTGCTGGGTAAGGTATTCTAGGCTGCAAAATTTCCCCTTTTGGAACTTAGAATATATCTTGCCACTCTTTTCTGGCCCGTAGGGTTTCTGTAGAGAAATCAGATGATAGCTTTATGGGGGTTCCCTTATGACATAGTCTTTGTTCTTCTCTTGCTGCTTTAACAATACCCTCTTTATCTTTAACTTTTTCCATTTTTATTATAATATGTCTTGGTGTGGGCCTCTTTGGGCTCATCTTGTTTGGGACCTTTTGTGCTTCCTGTATCTTGATATCTGTTTCCTTTAGATTTGGAAAGTGTTTAGCCATAATTTCTTCAAATATATTTTCAATCCCCTTTTATATTTCCTATCCTTCTGGAATTCCTATTATATATAAATTGGCCCACTTTATATTATCCCATAGTTGTCTTAGATTGCTTTCATGTTTTTTCATTAGGTTTTCGGTCTGCTGTTCTGATTGGGCAATTTTCAGTATTCTATCTTCCAAGTCACTAATCCATTCCTCTGCATTATTCATTCTGCTCTTCAGTGCCTTTAACTCACCTTGTGTCACTGCAAATGAATTTTTTAATTTGTCTTGGCTTATCCTTATATTTTCTATTTCCTTTCTAAAGTAATCTGCATTAGTGTTCATATCTACTCTTAATTCCTTCAGTATTTTCACTATCCCCTTTTTGAAATCAGTGTCTGTTAGAATGCAGAGGTCTGTTTCATTGTTTGCTCCTTCAAGTGAATTTTGTTCTTTTAAGTAGGAAAGGTTCCTGAGCTTCTTAATTTTTTATATTTTTTTTTATTCTGTGAGTTTAGGGAAAACAACTACTGTAGTCTTGGAGGGCTATTTATATACATGTGTAACCCTTGGTAGTTTGTGAGAGTTTAATTTTTATTTTTAGGGTGCTGCATTTGCTTCCAGGGAGATGGAGGCAATGGGAAGCACTAGTAGCTAGTGCCTGGTTGCTGAGCCCTTCAAAGTGGCAAGGAACCACAGGAAGGGGGCACAGGCCACTCCTAGTTGTAGGGCCCTGGGAAGTGACAGTGATCAGGCAGGTGTATGTGGTGCCCAGAGGGTTTAGCAGTTGCAGTAGCATGATGGGTGCATTCCCAGAGGAGTGAGAGTAACAACAGGTGGTGCTCAGTTGCAGTGCCCTCTTTGATGACCTCTGAGGTACCTAGGGCTGCAAGTGGTGTGTGTTCACAGACCCCTAGTTGTGGTGATCCAGGCCCACCATGTCTTAGATTACTGTTGTGGTTTGCCCATACTGCCTGTAGGCAAAGCAAGAAGCAACACATTTCACCTTGCCCCCTGCTGCACTTAGCCTGTGAAAGAGGTGACTGGCCACCTGTAACCCATAAAATAGATGCCCTGTCACCTGTAGCCTGTGAAAGTGGCAATTTACCACCAATAGCCTGTGCTAGAGGCACCCTGCCCTTGAAGAGTCTGTGCATGTGCAATGGAAGATATTCTTTGGCAGTCTGCCCCTCTACTTTCCCTCCCCAAAAATGATGCCTTGCTTCTCCTGCAGGCCCAGACATCCTCCTGGGTACCCTCAGCTGTGGTGCTCAGTTCCCCAGCCCATGGTGCACTGCTCCCTAGCCATTCAGGCTGTCTCCATACAGCTAAAACTTGTTCTTTACAAGGAACTAACCCCTAGAGCCTGATTCTCAGCAACCAGCCCCCACTCGACCATCTCAGGCTGTGATCTGTGGGCAGTGGTACAGATGGTCTGTGAGGCTCTCACTCTGCTTTGCCTTCCTTGGTCCAGCTGCTTTACTTTCCTCAATGACTGAAGCCCCTCTGTCTTGGCTGATCTCCCCATTGATTAGGTAGCTTCCCAGGCTTTCAGTTCCTTTCCTTTCCTTTTTAATACCTACCTCTCCAGAGTGCTAGACCTATCTTGATTCCTTTTCTCTCTTTTTTTCCTCTTTTGTTCTACACAGTTATGTGAAGAGTTTCTTGCCCTTTTTGGAGACTTAAGGTCCTCTGCCAGTGTTCAGTAGATGTTCTGTTTGAATTATTCTACATGTAGATGTTGTGTTTTTTTTTTATGTGTCTGTGGGAGAAGGTGAGTGCCATGTCTAACTTCCCTGCCATCTTGATCCTTCTCCAAAAATAAACTTTAAAATAAGAAAAGTCACAATGGATAAAGAACGACACAACATAAAAATCAAAGATCTATCCAAGAATAAGAAATAACAATTCTAAATATATATGCACCTAACCTAGGAGCCCCTCAATATATAAAGCAACTGCTGAAAGCCATAAAAGGAGAAATTGACAGAAAAATAATAATACTGGAGAAAGTTAACACCTTATTTACATTATTGGACAGAATAGCCAGATAGAAAATTAACAAGGAAATATAGGCCTTAAATTACACCATAGACCAGATAGATTTAACTGATACATATAGAAAATTCCACACCAAAAGAGCAAAATGTACATTCTTTGCTAGTATTCATGGAACATTCTCCAGCATAGATCACAGCTTTGGCCACAGATCATGGCTTGGTAAATTTTACAAGTTGAAATTATTTCAAGAATTTTCTCTGACCACAGTGCTAAGAGAGTACAAATCAACTAAAAGGAAAAAAAGAAAAGAAAAAAAAATACAAACTCATGGAAGCTAAACAATACGCTACTGAACAAAAAATGGATCATTGAAAAAATCAAAGTGGATATCAAAAGATTTTTACACACAAATGACAGCCAAAATACAAAAGTCCAAAACCTTTGGGAAACAGCAAAAGCAGTTCTGAGAGGGAAGTTTATACCAATAAAATCGTATCTGGGGAAAGAAGAAAAATCTCAAAATAAAACCTAACCTTACATCTAAAGCAACTAGAGAGGGAAGATCATACAAAATTAAAAATTAGTAGAAGAAAAGAAATCATAGAAACCAGTGCATAAATAAATGAAATAGAGAAAAAGAAAACAATAGAAAATATAAATGACATGAAAAGGTGGTTCTTTGAAAAGATCAACAAAATTGATAAACCTCTGGCCAGACTCATCAAAAAAAAAGAGAAAGGGTTCAAATCAATAAAATCAGAAGTGAAAAGGGAGGAATTGTATCTGACTGCACAGAAATATAAAGGATTGTAAACAATTATATACCAATAAAATGGACAACCCAGAAGAAATGGATATATTCTTACAAAAGCAAAACTATCAAGACTGAACCAAGAAGAAATTAAAAATATGAATAGACCAATAACATGTACTGAAATTGAAAATGTGATTAAAAAAACTTCCAAAAAACAAAAGTCCAGAACCTGATGGCTACACAGGCAAATATTATTAAGCATTCAGAGAAAAAAAGACAATTGCAGGCCAATATGACTGATGAAAATAAATGCAAAATTCCTCAAAAAATATTAGCAAACTGAATAGAAATATGTACTAAAAGGATCATATACCCATGATGAAGTGGGATGAAGGGATACAATGACTTTTCAATATCCACAAGTCAGTGGATACACCACATCAACAAACTGAAAAAGAACAAGCCTCTCATCATCACAATAAATGCAGGAAAAAACTTTTGACAAAACTCAATATCTGTTTCTGTTAAAACCTCTCGAGAATGTGGGCATAGAGAGAACCTAGCTCAACTTAATAAAATCAATATATGACAATGACAGCTAACATCATTCTCAATGGTGAAAAATTGAAAACATTTCCATTAAGATAAGAAAGAAAACAAGTATGTCCACTTTCACCACTACTATTCAACATAGTTTTGGAAGTCCTAGTCAGAGAAATCAGAGAAGAAAATGAAATAGAAGGAACCCACATTGGAAAACAAGAAGTAAAACTATCACTGTTTGCAGATGACATGATACTATATTTGGAAAACCCTAAAGACACCACCCAAAAACTGTTAACACTCATCAATAAATTTGGCAAAGTGTCAGGATAAAAAATTCATAGAGCAAAAATGGTTGCATGTCTAAATACTAATAATGAATGATCAGAAAGAGAAATCGGAGAAACCATCTCATTTACCATCATATCAAAAAGAACAAAAAACTTGGGAATAAACCTACCTAAAAAGGAAAAAGACACATGTTCTGAAAAGTATATGATGCTGATGAAAGAAAGCAAAGAGAACACAAACAGATGGAAATATATACCATGCTCTTGGATTAGAAGAATCAATATTGTCAAAATGACTATACTACCCAAGGCAATCTACAGATTCAATGCAGCCCCAATCAAATTACCAAGGACATTCTTCACAGAACTAGAATACGAAATTTTAAAATTTGTATGGAAATACAAAAGCCCTTGTGTAGCCAAAGCAATATTGAAAAAGAAACACAGAAATGGAGAAATCAGGCTCCCTGACTTCAGACAATATTACAAAGTTACAGTTATCAAAACAATATGGTATTGGCACAAAAGCAGAAATATAGATCAATGGAACAGGATAGAAGGCTCGGAAATAAACCCAAGCACCTATGTATTGGAGACCATGGAACAGCTGAACTCTGCAGAAGGCAAATATCTATGGACAGAGAGTTCAACCATACAGAGTCTCCTTCAAAGACAAGATAAAAGACATATGAACTAACCATGTTATTCTATAAACAGCTGCACTATGTCCTAAGGATATCCCCTTTGATGTCACTAAGAAGATAACCTCCATTATTGCCTATCCCTGTTCCTGCCCACTAATCTTGTCACCTTCCCTAATCCCACTAATAATAATCTCATCACCTTCCTTAATAAAAGTCATGTGGGCTAAAGCCTAGGTGCCTTTGTTCTATGAAACAGAGTGCTTCCTGGTCCCCCCCCCCTTTCTACATGTAAGAGTCTTCTGTGTTTTGTTATACCATGCCATTCCTCTTCCAGGATTCCCTGTTTCCCTGCAGCACTGGACGTGGAACCTATGGTCAACTAAACTATGAAAAAGGAGGCAAGAACATACAGTGGAGGAAAAATAGTCTCTTCAATAAGTGGTGCTGGTAAAACTACATGTAAACGAATGAAATTAGAACACCTGCTACAACTATCCACAAAAATAAACACAAAATGGATTAAAGATCTAAACATAAGGTCAGATACTATAAAACTCCTAGGGGAAAATATAGCTGAAAAACTGTCTGACCTAAATCACAGCAACATCTTATTTGATCCACTTCCTATAATGAGGACAATAAAAACAAAAATAAATCCATGGACCTAATCAAATTTACAAGCTTTGGCACAGCAAAGAAAACCATTAAAAAAACACAACCCACAGAATGGGAGAAAATCTTTGCTAATGATGCAAAAAAGGCCTGATGTCCAAAATATATAAACAACTCAACAGCAAAATCAAATACCCAAATTGAAAAATGGGCAGAATACCTAAATAGACATTTCTCAAAATAAGACATACGAATGGCCAACAGGTACATGAAGAAATGCTCAACATCGCTAATTTTCTAGATAAATGCAAATGAAAACTGCAATGAGATATCACCTCACACTGGTCAGAATGGCCATTATTAACATGTCAACAAATAAATTCTGGGGAGGGTGTGAAGAAAAGGGTACCCTCCTCCACTGTTGATAGCAATGTAAATTTGTACAACCACTATGGGAAACACTATGAAAGTACCTCAGAAAACTAAATATAGAACAACCAAATGATACAGAAATCCCACTCCTGGGCATATATCAGGAGAAAAATTTCATTGAAAAATATATATGCACCCATATATTCATTCAGAACTATTCACAATAGCCAAGACACAGAAACAACCTAAATGTCCATTAACACATGGGTGGCTTAAGAAATTCTGTTACATATACACAATGAAATAATATTCACCCATAAAAAGGACAATATAATGCCATTTGCATCAATATAGATGGAAATATTGACTCTCATACTGAGTGAAGTAAGTCAGAAAGAGAAAGACAAACACCATATCATATCACTTACATGCAGAATCTAAAATATGGCAAAAAAAATTAAACTATCTACAAAACAGAAACAAGTCATGTACATGGAGGGCAGACTAGTGTTTTCCAGGGAGGAAAGGGCAGAGAGAGGGGCTGACCTGTTGGGGAGTTTGGGGTTGGTAGGTGCAGGTTATTACTTTTGGAATGAATGGCTGATGGACCTCTTGGGTAAGAACCTGATGGAAAAGGAAAAAAAAATGTGGTGTGTGGGTGGCTGGGTCACTTTGCTGTAGAGCATAAATTGAAGGAACACTGTAAATTAACTATCCTGTAATAATTTTTTAAAAAGAATGAAACCTCATAAAGGGAATGTAAAAAAAAATCACTTTTAAGATGACATCAAACTTGATCAAGGAGGTGAAAGACTTACATGGTGAGAACTATAAAATATTGATAAAGGAAATTGAAGATTATGCAAAGAAATGGAAAGGGACCCCAGGCTCTTGAATTGGAAAACTTAATATTGTTAAAATGACAATACTACCCAAAGCAACTAATGTGATCCCTATCAAATTACACATGACATATTTCAAACTAGAACAAATAATCATATAAGTTACATGAAACCATAAAAGACCCAGAATTGCTGAAGCTATCCTAAAGACAAAGAACAAAGCTGGAGGCATAACACTCTCCAGCCTCCAGACAAACTACAAAGGAACAGTAATCAAAACAGCATGGTATTGGCACAAAAAAGAAACATATAGATCAATGAAAAATAATAAAGAGCTAGAAATAAATTCACATACATTTCAACAATTAATCTTCAACAAATATATAACAGAGAAAAGACAGTTTGTTTAGCAAGTCATATTGGGAACCTGGACAGCCTCAATGAAATTAGAACACTCCTTCACACTATACAAAAAAGTAAACTCAATATGGCTTAAAGACTTAAGTATAAGACATGAAATGATAAGATTCCTAGAACATAGGCAAAACATTCTCTGACATACATCATAGCACTATTTTCTTAGCTCAGTTTCTCATGTCAAAATAAATAAGAGCAAAAATGAACAAATGGGAACTTATCAAAGTTATAAGGCCTTGCACAGCAAAGGAAACCATAAATTTATCAAAATGAAAAATCCACCTCCAGATTGGGAGAAAATATTTGCAAATGATTCAATCTACAATGGCTTAATTTCCAAAATATGCAAACAGATAATATAAATTAATGCCAAAAGAACAAAATCAAAAAGTGGGCAGAAGAATTAGAGACATTTCGCCAAAGAAAACACATAGATGGGCAACAAACAGATGAAAAGATGCTCCACATTGATAATTATTCAAAAAAGGAAAAGTAAAATTACCATGGCATATCACTTCATAAAAGTCAGAAGGGTCATCATCAAAAACTCTACAAATAATAAATGCTGCAGAGGGTGCAGAGAAAGAGGACCTTCCTACACTATTGGTAGAAAGGTAAAGTGGTGCAGCCACTATCCAAAACATTATGGAGGTCCTTAAAAAAACTAAAAATAGAGTTAGCACTTCATTCAGCAATCTCACTCCTGGGCAAATATATGAGCAATTTGAAAACTTTAATTTGAAAAGATACATGTACACCAAATGCTATATAGATCACTCTGCTATACACCTGCAACACCACATTGTAAATCAACAATAATTTGATTTTTACAAAAGCAACAAACTGCAAGAAATTATTTTTACCATAAATGCCAAAGGATGTGTAAGGAAATCCTAAATGTCAACAGTAGAAAAAAATGAAAATTAAAAAATAGACCTAAAAAGCTAACAAGAATATCATAAAAAATCCCTGAAAGGTCAAAAACAAACATGAGAAGCTTCTAAATCTCAAAATTAATCCAGAAAATTCCAAAATAAAACAGTAATGAGATGGGAGTTCCTGTTGTGGATCAGTGAGTTAAGAACACTACATAGTATCTGTGAGGTTGTGGGTTCAAACCCTGGCCTCACTCAATGGGTTAAGGATCCGGAATTGCCACAAGCTGCAGCATAGGTCACAGATGCAGCTCAGATCCTGTGTTCCTATGGCTATGGAATACATCAGCAGTAGATCTGATTCAACACCTTGCCCAGGAACTTCCGAATGCTGCAGGCGTGGCTGTTAAAACACATGTAGAACTGAAAGATAGAGGAACCTTGGTCTTGGAAAATGTCATTAAGCCAGTGAATTAACCTACCCTGGAATAAAAATGCCTCTGGGTTGTTTAAAAAAAAAAAGTAACCAGATATCATTTCATGCCTTTTGAAGCACTAAGAAAAAATTAGTATACTAATATCAAATATTGTCAAAAACAGAGAAATTAAACTAACTGATCATATATCTCTAGTACAATGTAAGCTGATAATCTACTATGGTCACAATATCTTGTAAAGTAGATGTTTCACACTCTATGAATGAGTAATGAAAATACTATACATATAACCAGGAAAAATTCTCATACATATGTACATTATTTATAACTGGAAAAAAATTAGAATCCATTTAAGAAGAAGGAAATATTTGGCTTAGTTTATTCATAGTATATTAATTATCAGAAGTGAATGTAAAGGAACTAAAGAAACACATATAAATACAGATAAAAATCCCAACCACTATGGAAAACAGTATGGAGGTACCTCAGAAAACTAAATATAGAACTACAATATAAGATAGAAATCCCACTCTTGGGCATATAACCAGACAAAACTTTCCTTGAAAAGATACATACACCTGTATGTTCATTGCATCACTATTCACAATAGCCAAGACATGAAAACAACCTAAATGAATGGATTAAGAAGACTGGCATACATATGCAATGGAATACTACCCAGCCATAAAAAAAGAACAAAATAATGCCATTTGCAGCAATGTAGATGGAACTAGAGACTCTCATACTAAGGGAAGTCAGAAAGAGAAAGACAAATACCATATGATATCACTTATATGGGAATCTAATATATGAGAGAACCTATCTATAGGGGAGGGAGTGGGTTGGGAGTTTATGGTTATTAGATGAAAACTATTGCATTTGGAGTGAATAAGCAATGACATCCTGCTGTATGGCACAGGGAACTATATCCAATCTCTTGTGATGGAACATGGTGGAGGGTAATGTGAAAAAAAGAATATATATGTATATATATGTGTGTATATATATACATACATAGACATACATATACACATGATGCTGGGTCACTTTGCTGTACAGCAAAAATTGAGAGAACATTTTGAAGCCAGTATAATTTTTTAAATAAATAGGAGGTTGAAAGGGAAAAAAAATACTGATTTTGATTCATTCATATATGCAGACATTGAAATACTTGATCCTATGACAGTTCTACCTTTGATTTTTTTTTTAAGTAAAGGTCATACTCTTTTCCTTAATAGTTGTACCAGTATTCATTCACACAAACACTGTATGAGTTCCCTTTTCTCCAAATCCTTGCCAACACTTCTTATCACTGTTATCAATAATAGCATCCTCATAGCTGTGAAGCTATATCTCATTATGCTCTTTATTATCATTTCCCTGATGATTCATGATGTTGAGAACTTTTTCTCGAACCTGTTGTTTATTTAAATGTCTCCCCTAGAAAAACGTTTATTAAGGTACTTTGACTATGTTTAAAATTGTATTATTTATGGAGCTCCCGTCAAGGCTCAGTGGTTGATGAATCTGACTAGGAACCATGAGGTTGTGGGTTCAATCCCTGGCCTGGCTCAGTGGGTTAAGGATCCAGCATTGCTGTGAGCTGTGGTGAAGGTCACAGACAAGGCTTGGATCTGGCTTTGCTGTGGTTGTGGGTGCAGGCCAGCAGCTCTACCTCTGATTGGACCCCTAGCCTGGGAACTTCCACATGCCACAGGTGTGGCCCCAGAAAAGACAAAAAAAAATTGTATTATTTGGTTTTTGCATTAAGTTGAATGAATTCTTTACATACTTTAGAATTCATTTACATATTTAACACTTTATCAGGTACACAATTTGCAAATAATTTCAACACTATAGACTAATTCTTTTTTTATTCCTTAGTTTTATTCAAGAATTCATAAAAAATATTACAAATAACTGAGTTTTAATCCTCATCTTCTTCCTCTTCTTCATCTTGATTAATCTGGAAGTAGCATAATTCATAACTCTCTTTGGTGATTCTTAATTTTTAATTTTTTTTCATTTTATATGTGGCAGCTTTTTAGTTGGAAGTAGTCACACTTTACTTTTGCCTTGGTTGCCTTGTTCTGGTGTTGTATCTAAAAAATGATTACCAAGAACAATGTCAAGGGTGTTTTGGTCTTTAATCCATTCCAAGTTAAATTTTATGACTTGTGTTATACTGGGATACAATTTCACTCTTTTACATATGGATATACAGTTTTGCCAACACAGTTTAATGAAGACATCATCTTTGACCTTTTTAGTGTTCTTGACACCCTAGTCAGAGTTTACTTGCACAGATTTATTTCAGTCCTGTTGATTCTATTTCACTGATCCATAAACCTGACTTCATGACAATGTCATACTGTTTTGATTACAATACTTTGTAATATAGTTTAAAGTCAGGAAGTGTGATGTCTAAGCTTTGTTCTTTAATCTCAAAATTACTGTAGAGCTATTCAGCATCTTTTTAGGTTCCATAGAAAATTTAGGATTGTTTTCATTTCTGTGAATAATGTCATTGGAATATACATAGTGAGTCCATTGAATTTGTAGGTCACTTTGGGTAATACGGTCAATATAATATTGATACTTCCAATCCAAGTACATGACACAACTTTTTATTTACTTGTGTATATTTCATTTTCATTCAACTTCACAATTTTCAGTTTACATCTCATTGACATCCTTGGCTACATTTAATCATAAATACCTTATTATTTTTTATGGAAATGAGAATATTATTACTTTCACAAATTCCCTTTCAGATAGTTTGTTATTAGTGGACAGAAATGCAGTTGACTTTAAATTTTTTTTAATATATTTGATTTGCAAAAATGGGCAATTTCTGCTGTACAGCAAAATGACTCAGTCATATATATATATTTAATTTTCCATCACAGACTCTTCCAGGAGATCATGATTCATTTTTATATCGAAATTGGTTGTTGAGGAGTATATTTGTTTAATATCCATTTATATGCAAATTTTCCAGCTTTACTCCATGAATTTGTTTTTAATTTAATAACACTGTTATTAGAAAAGATACTTGATATTAATTTCATATTATTTTTTCTTTTTTATATTGTTATTTCAGCAATACAATTATTTTTCCTACTGTACAGCATAGTGACACAGTTACATATACACGTATACATTCTTTTTTCTCACATTATCATGCTCTGTCATAAGTGACTAGACAAAGTTCTCAATGCTTAACAGCAGGATTTCATTGCTAATCCACTCCAAAAGCAATAGTTTGCATCCATTAACACCAAGCATGCAATCCATCACATTCCCTCCCCCTGCCCCTTCCCCTAGGCAAACACAAGTCTATTCTCCAAATTGATGATTTTCTTTTCTCTGGAAAGGTTCGTTTGTGCTGTATATTAGATTACAGATATCAGGGATATCATATGGTTTTTGTCTTTCTCTTTCTGCCTTACTTCAGTCAGGATGAGAGCCTCTAGTTCCATCCATGTTGCTGGAAATGGTATTACGTTGCTCTTTTGTAGAGCTGAGTAGTATTCCATTGTGTATATATACCACACCTTCCAAATCCAATCATCTGTCAATAGACATTTTGGTTGCTTCCATGTCTTGGCTATTGTGAATAATGCTGCAATGAACATGTGGATGCATGTCTTTTTTAAGGAAAGTTTTGTCCGGATATATGGCCAAAGAGTGGGACTGCTTGATCACATGGGAGGTCTATGTATAGATTTCTAAAGTATCTACATACTGTAATCCATAGTGGTCGCACCAGCTTACATTCCCACCAACAGTGCAGGAGGGCTCTCTTTTCTCCACTCCCCATCCAGCATTTGTTATCTGTGGACTTCTTAATGATGGCCAATATGACTGGTTTGAGGTGATATCTCATGGTAGTTTTTATTTGCATTTCTCTAATAATCAGGGATGTTGAGCATTGTTTCATGTGCTTGTTGCCCATCTGTATATCTTCCTTGGAAAAATGTCTATTCAGGTCCTTTGCACATTTTTCCATTGGGTTGTTGGCTTTTTTGCTGTTGAGTTGTATAACTTGCTTGTATATTTTAAAGATTAAGCCCTTGTCAGTTGCACCATTTGAAACTCTTTTCTCCCATTCTGTAAGTTGTCTTTTTGGTTTCCTTTGCTGTGCAAAAGCTTTTCAGTTTGATTAGGTCCCAATGGTTTATTTTTGCTTTTATTTCTGTTGCTTTAGGAGATGGATCAGAGAAAACATTTGTAAGGTTGATGTCAGAGAATGTTTTGCCTATATTCTCTTCCATGAGTTTGATGGTGTCTTGTCTTATATTTAAGTCTTTCAGCCATTTTGAGTTTATTTTGGTGCATGGTGTGAGGGTGTGTTCTAGTTTCATTGCTTTGCATGCAGCTGTCCAGGTTTGCCAGCAATGCTTGCTGAATAGACTTTCTATTTCCCACTTTATGTTCTCGCCTCCTTTGTCAAAGATGAACAAACCATAGGTGTCTGGGTTTATTACTGGATTCTCTATTCTGTCCCATTGGTCTGTCTGTCTGTTTTGGTACCAGTACCACACTGTCTTGATGACTGTGGCTTTGTACTATTGCTGGAAGTCTGGGAGAGTTAAGCCTCCTGCTTGGTTTTTGTTCTTCAGAATTGCTTTGGCAGTTCTGGGTCTTTTGTGATTCCATATAAATATTTGGATTGTTTGTTCTAGTTCTGTAAAAAATGTCATGGGTAATTTTATAGGTATGGCATTGAATCTGTAGCTCACTTTGGGTAGTATGGCCATTTTTAAAATATTGTCCTTAGGTGAGTTTTGTGTAGGCAGCAGATTGAAGGTTTTTGCATTTTTATCCAGTCTGCCACTCTATGCTTTTGATTGGAGCATTCAGTCCATTGACATTTAAGGTGATTATTGGGAGATATATATTTGTTGCCATTTTAAACCTTGTTTTCCAGTTGACTCTATGTTTCTCTTCTTTGCTTTTTTTGGTTGTATGGATTCCATTTATTTTATGCTTGAGTACTTTTCGGTTTTGTGAATGTAAGATTCGGTTTTGATTTGTGGTTGCCCTGTTTTTTAAGTATGATAACCCCTTCCAATATCTTCTTACTTTAGCCTGATAATCATACAGGCTCAAGCACATCATTAAAATAAAAAAAGAATCTATCTTTTCTAACTTTCCTTGCCTACAATGAATGAACTTGATGCCTTTATTTTACTTTATTTTTTTATAAACATCTTCATGTTTGGATCTGTATGCTGGCTTATTTAAGTGACTGCCTTCCAGTTGTGATTTATTCCGTCCTATTTCTTCTTACATCTTCTTTTTTATTTTTTTATGTTTTTAATTTAGAGAAGCCCTTTCAGTATTTCTTTTAGGATGGGTTTCATCTTGCTGTACTCTTTCAGCTTTTGTTTGTTGGAGAAATTCTTTATTTCTGCTTCTATTTTAAATGATATTCTTGCTGGATAGAGGATTCAAGATTGAAAATTTTTTCCTTTCAGCACTTTAAACATATCCTGAAACTCCCTCCTGGCCTGTTGTGTTACTGTAGAGAAATCAGCTGATAGCCTTATGGGGGTTCCATTATAATTAATGCTTTGCTTTTCTCTTGCTGCCTTTAGAATCCTCTCTTGATCTTTCACTTTAGCCATTTTTATTATGTCTTGTTGTGGGCATGTTTGTGTTCAGCTTGTTTGGGGCCCTCTGTGCTTCCTATATCTTGATATCAATATCCTTTAGATTTGGAAAGTTTTCAGCTATAATTTCTTCAAATGTATTTTCAATCCCCTTTTTCTTCTCCCTCTGGAATTCCTATTATGCATAGATTGGCCAACTTTATATTATCCCATAGGTCTCTTATGTTGCTTTCATGTTGTTTCCTTTGGTTTTCTGTGTGCTATCCTGTTTGGGTGATTTCCACTATTCTATCTTCCACATCACTGATTTGTTCCTCTGCATTATTCATTCTGGTCTTTACTGCATTTAGCTCAGTTTGTATCTCTGTAAGTGAGTTTTCTAGTTTTTCTTGGCTCCTCCTTATAGTTTCTAGTTCCTGAGGGAGTCTGCATTACTGTTCATATCCTCTCAATTATTTCAGTATTTTCACTATCTCCCTTTCAAACTCAAAGTGTGTCAGACTGCAGAGGTCTGTTTCGTTGTCGATTGCTTTAGGTGAATTCTCTTGTTGCTTTAACTGAGAATGGTTTCTGAGCTTCTTCATCTATTTCCATATTCTTAAATTTGTTGGGACTATTTTGTGACCTAACAACTTAGCTATCCTGGATAAATGTTCTTTGTGCAGTTGAGAAGAATGCCTATTCTGCTATTATTAGTTTGAGTGTTCCACTTATATCTGTTAAGTCCACATTTAACATTAGTTCTATTCTATTATTAATTGTCTTACTGGATGACCAACCTATTTGTGTAATAGTGGTATTGAAGCCCATAATACTACTGGATGTTGACTGTTTAATTTTTCATATTGGCTAATTCACATATGTCACTAATGTAACATCAGAGCATATATTTTTCAAATTGATATATCCTCTTAAAAATGTCATCTTACAGCAACATGGATTGAACTAAAGTCTATCATACTGACTGAAGTAAGTTAGAAAGAGAGAGACACCATATGATATCACTTATATGTGGATTCTAAACTATGGCACAAATGATCTATCTATAAAATAGAAACAGAACAGGGGCATGGAGGACAGACTTGTGTTTGCTGGGGGAAGGGGGAGTATGATGGACTGGAAGTTTGGGTTAGTAGATGCAAACTATTGCATTTAGAGTGGATAAGCAATGAGATCCTGCTGTATAGCACAGGAAAATATATCCAATCACCTTTGCTAGAGAATAAAGTGACAAAAAGAATGTGTGTGTATGTGTATATTTATATATATATATGTATATATAAAAATGGGTAAATTTGCTGGACAGCATAAATTGACAGAACATTGTAAATCAAGTATAAGTTTTAATATAAAAATTTTAATATAAAGGATTAAAAATTAATTCTTTAATATAAGGAATTAAAGCTATAAGTGTTCCTCTAAGTATTCCTTTAGCTATGCTTTATAGATATAAATGTATAATTTTAATATGTTATATTTCCACTTTCAGTAAATTAAATACATAATTTAAAATTCAAAAAAATGACATCTTGGTGTTCCCATCATGGCTCAACAATTAACGAACCTTACTAGTATCCATGAGGATGAGGTTTGATCCATAGCCTTGCTCAATGTGTTAAGGATCCAATGTTGCCATTAGCTGTGATGGAGGTCACAGACGCAGCTCAGATCCTGCATTGCTGTGGCTGGGGCATAGGCTGGCAGCTACAGCTCCAATTTGACCCCTAGCCTGGGAACCTCTGCTTCAGGTGCAGCCCTAAAAAGCAAGAAAAAAAATGATATCTTTATCATTATAAAATGACTCTATATCTTTTGTTACACTTTTTGAAATAAATATTTTGTCTTATATAAGTATAAATAAATAAGCCTGCTCTTTTGATTTTCTTTAGGAACATACTTTCCACCCATACACTTATAATTTTTGTGCTTCCATAAGAACGAAGTGAGTCTCATGTAGGCAATATATGGTGGAGTTTTGTATTTTTATACATTCAGCAACTGTGTATTTTTCCACGGCTCTATATGCATTACTGAATGGACATCACATCCATTCACTGATACAACACTTTTCTCAATATAGCAAGTATGCTCTAACAACCATCTGTTTAACCTGTGTTCGTAAATACTTCTTTATACACAATACAGAATGACCATCATATCTACTCACTAAAATCACTCTGTTCTTAACATAGCAAGGAAGTAGTATTTTTACAAACATCTTCTTAGCATGCGTTGTTAAACATTGCTCTAAGTGTCTTTTGTTTGGATAATTTAATCCATTTACATTTACATTGAAAGTAATTATTGATAAGTAAAGACTTACTATTGCCATTATGTTAATTGTTTTCTAGCTGTTTTGTACCTTCCCTGTACCTTCTTTTCTCCTTTCCTTTGTGATTTGATGATCCATCACAGCAGTATGTTTCTTACTTTTATGCATCTACCATTTGGCTTTGCTTTGTGATCCCCATAAGGATTATATAAAATATTTTATAAGCCTATTTTACTGTGATACCAAGTTATCTTCTATGGCTTAAAAAACTCTGCCCTTTTACTCCCAAAATTTCACATTTTTGATGTCACAAATAATATATTTTATATTGTTTACCCATTAACAAGTTATTATACTATACTTATGTTTAAATATTTGCCTTTTAACATTTATAATGCAGTTAAGTGAATTCAACACAATATTAGAGAATTCTTAATTTAATTATACTTACATTTACCAGTGAGTTTTGTATATTTCATGTTACCACTCAGGATATTTTCTTTTTTTTTTTTAAAGCCACACCTGAGGCATATAGAGGTTCCAAGGCTAGGGGTCTAATTGGAGCTACAGCTTCTGACTTACACCACAGCCACAGCTCATGGCAACACCGGATCCTCAACCCACTGAGTGAGGCCAGGGATCGAACCTGCAACCTCATTGTTCCTAGTCAGATTTGTTTCTGCTGCACCATGATGGGAACTCCCACTCAGGATCTTTTCCATGAGAGTTTTAAGAGTTCTGTTTAGTATTTCTTGTAAGGCAAATCTAGTGGTTATGACCTCCTTTAGTTTCTGTCCGGAAAAGCCTTTATCTTTTCTTCATTTATGAGGGTAAAGTAGTTGGCAGTCTCTTTTTCTCTCAACATTTTGTATTTATCATCCTACTCATGACCTATAAATTTTCTGCTGAAAAATCTGATGATAACTCCATGGAAGTTCCCTTATTTGAACTGAGGTTTTGTTTTTTTTTTTCTTGATGCTTTCAAAATTCTTTTTTAAATTTTTGACAAATTTTAAAATACAGTGTTTCTGTGAAGTCTTGTTTGGGTTCTATCTGAATGGAAACCTAAGATCTTCATGTACATGGGTGTCCATATCTTGCCCCAGATTTGGGAAGGTTTTAGCCATTACATCTTTAATCTTTCTTTCACCTTCTCTCATATTCTTTTACACATAGAAATAATAAGCAAATATAATAAATAATAAGTTTATAATGTGAATATTATTTGCTTGATGATATCCCATAATTCACATAGGCTTTCTTCATTCGTTTTAATTCTGTTTTTCCTATACCTGTATAATTTACAATGACTCATCTGCAGGTTCACAGATTCTTTCTTCTGCTTGATGAGTCTGCTATTGGTGTGATATATGGTATTACATTCCATTTATCTTTAGATTCAGTATTTCTTTTCACCTCTTTGTGATTTCTATCTCTGTGTTGAAATTGTTATATTGCTCATGTACTGTTTCCCTAGTTTTGTTGAGTTGTCTTTTTGTATTCCATTGTAGAAATCTGAGCTTCCTTAAAAAAATTATTTTGAATTACTCGTCAGGAAATCAATAGAGCTCTATGTTGTTGGGGTCTATTTACAAGAAAAATATTGTGTTCCTTTGATATTGCCATGTTTCCTTGAGTTTTCATGTTCCTTGAAGACTTATGGTGATGTATTTGCATTTTCATAAGCAAGCACCTATTCCAGTCCATACTAACTGGCTTCAGGGCTTCAAAAAGGAGATACCAGTGAGAGAGAAGATGGCAGAGAAGTAGAAGTTGAAGCTCACTTACATAAATACATCGAGAATGTATGTACATGTGGAACTACTTGCACAGAAAATTTGTTCAACAATTACAAAAGACCTCAGGATTCTGATACAGAATAAAAAAGTTATGAAACTGTATGGGACAAAAGAAATAAGAAAAAGTTAAATAAAATGAGAAGGAAACAGGATGGGACCTGCAAGACTAGGAAGGAACTGGACAGAGGAAAGAGTCTTGTACCCTGAGAAATCCACCCCCCACCAGTGAGATCAGCCAGGACAAAGTGGGAACTTTAGACTACTGGAGGAGAACACAGCAAGCAGTTTGAAGCATTTAGAATGGAAACAGTGCTACATAAATGGTCAATGCTACTGCCCTGCACCTCTCAACCTTATGCTGGTATGAGAAGAGGTCAGGAACTGAAAATCCATCTTTGGAGATCAGACTCAGAGGGATATTTGGGGATAGCTACATTGGAAAAAAAAGTGGGACTAGTCTCATGGAAACAGCCTCAAGGGACTAGAGTCTAGGGTGATCACATTTGATGACATAAGCTGAGGAAACCCAGTAGGTTTTGGAGTCTCAGCACAATTATTGAGGGGTAAAGGAGGGAAGGGATGGGATCTATTAGAAAGGTCTGCTTCCCTGCTCAAATTCTTAGGCTGCAGGACACCAACTGCTCATGCTGGGGAGCCATGCTGGAACAGTGGCTGCCATTCTTAGGACTACAGAAAAGGTGGAGCAGCTGGAGGAACCATGAGAAAGCACAAGCTCTATGGCTCCTGCCAGCCACCTGGCCCAAGGAGATGTAGTGTGATACTGCTATCCCCCACCTTGTTCTCTGGATATATATGAGCTGTTACCACACCTGAGAACTACAGGAACTACAGCAGCTGCATCTATAAACATCCTGTAAATGGGACAATAAACATAGAAATTTAGACAATATGACAAAGCCAGAGCTTTCAGACAAAAAAAAGACAAAACCACAAACAACTAAATGAAGTGACAGGCAATCTACTTGAAAAATAATTCAGACTGATGATAGTAAGGTTGAGCCAATATACTGAAAAAAAAATGAAGACAAAGACTAAGAACTTACAAGAAATGTTTATCAAAGAGCTAGAAAATGTAAAGAATAAGCAAACTAAGATGAACAGCACAACATCTAAAATGAAAAATACACTAGAAGGAATAAACAGCAGAATAAAAGAAGCAGAAGAATGAATAAGTGAGGTGGAATTCAAGAGTGGAGGAAATCACTACCATAGAAAGGAAAAAGAATGGAACAATTGAGGACAGTCTGAGACTTCTGGGACTACATTCAGCACATCATTCGCATCAGAGGGGTCCCAGAAGGAGATTAGAGAAAGGACCAGAGAAAATATATGAAGATTATAGCTGAAAACTTCCCTAATATTGGAAATGAAACAATTACTCAGTAGAGGAAGCACAGAAAATACCATATAGGATAAACCTAAGAAGCAACACTGCAATAAACATACTAATCAAACTGACAAAAGTTAAATACAAAGAAAAACATTAAAAGCCACAAGGGAAAAGCAAAAATAACATACAAGGAAACACCCATAAGGAAAACAGCTGATTTTCAGCATAGACTCTGTAAGCTAAAGGGAGTGGAAAGATGTATTTAAGGCCATGAAGAGGTGGGACGTAGAAACAAGAATACTCTACCAATCAGGGCCATCATTCAGATTTGGAGAGATCAAAAGCCTTTCAGACAAGCAAAATGTAAGAGCATCCAGAACCTCCAAACCTGCTCTAAAACAACTACTAAGGAACTTCTCAAGTCAGAAAATAAAAAGCCTCAATTAGAAGCAAGAAAATTAGAAATGATAAAGTTCACTGGTAAAGGCAAAGATAACAGAAAAGTAGGAAATCACCCATTGACAAATACATTAAAACTAGCAAGCATGAGAAGAGGAGAGGACAAATGTAGAACATTGAAAAAACATAAGAAATTAAGAGACCAGCAACAAAAATCAAATCCATATACCTGTATGTGGCTATATCAAAATCTAATAGGAATAACAAATAAAAAATTATAATGGACACAATCACAAAAAACAAAAAGCAATCCAAACACAGCACTAAAGATATTGGGTAAATCATAAGAGAATAAACAAAATGTGGAAGAAAAAAACACCCAAAATAACAATCAAAAACAATTAAGAAAATGGCAAAAAGTATATGCTAATTCATAATTGCATTAAATGTAAATGGATCCAACCAAAGACACAGACAGGTTGAGTGGATACAAAGACAAAATCCATAAATATGCTGTTTGCAAGAGGCCCACTTCAGATCTAAGGATACGTACAGACTGAAAGTGAGGGAATGGAACAAGGTATTACATGCAAATGGAAATCATAGAAAAGTGGAAGTAGCAATAGTCACATCAAACAATATAGAGTTTAAAATGAAGAAAGTCACAATATACAAAGAAGGACACTACATAATGACCAAAGGATCATTCCAAAAAGATGATTTAACAATTTCAAATATATATGCACCCAACATAGGTGCACCACAATAGCTAAGACAAATACTAACAGCAATAAAAAGAAATTGATAGAAACACAAAAACAGTGGGGGAATTTAACACCCCACTTACACCAATGGACAGATCGTCCAGACAGAAAATCAGCAAGGAAACACAGGCCTTAATTGACACCCTAGACCAGATAGACTTAACTGATATTTATAGAACACTCCACCACAAAACATCAGGATATACAGTCCTTTCAAGAGCACATGGAGCAGTCTCCAGAACAGATCACATCTTGGGCCACAGACAAAGCCTTAGTAAATTTTTTAAAACTGAAATCATTTTGAGCATTTTCTTTGACCACAATGCTATGAGACTAGAAATCAACAACATGAAGAAATGAGAATAAATAAAAACTCCCAGAAGCTAGACAATATGCTACTAATCAGCCAATGGATCATTAAGAAATTCAAAGAAGAAATCAAAAGATACTTAGAGACGAATGACAAGGAAGATATAACAATTCAAAACCAATGGACACAGCAAAAGCAGTTTTCAGGGGATGTTTATAGCAATAAAATATCTCAGAAAACAAGAAAAAGCTCAAATAACAACATAACCTTACACATAACACATCCTGAGAAGGAAGAACAGACAAAGCCCAAAATTATTAGAAGGAAAGAAATCATAAAAATCAGAACAGAAATAAATGAAATAAAGACAACAAAAACAATAAAGGATATCAATGAAACCAAAAGTTGGTTATTTGAAAAGTCCAACAAATTTGATAAACAGAAAGACTCATTGACATAGAAGGGACAGGGTACAAATGAAAAAAAATAGGAATTGAGAAAGGAGAAGTTACAACAGACATCACAGAAATACAAAGGATCAAAAGAGATGAATATAAGTAACTATATGACAATAAAAAGGACAATCTAGATGAAATGGAAAGATTCTTACAAAGACACAAACTATCCAGACTAAAGCAGGAAGAAATAGAAAATAAGAATAAACCAATCACAGGACTGAAATTCAAAATGTGACTTAAAAACTTCCAAAAAACAAAACTCAATGACCTGATGGCTTATCGAGCAAATTCTTATAAAACTTTTGGAGAAGATTTAATACCTATTCTTCTGAAATCCTACCAACAGTTGCAGAGCAAGGAATACGGCCCAGCTCATTCAATGAGGACACCATCACCCTGATACTAAAACCAGACAAAGATACAACACCCACAAAAGTTACAGGCCAATATCACTGATGAATATAGATGTAAGAATCCTAAAAAAATAGTATTAGTAAACCAAATCCAAATATATATTAAAAAGATTATACACCATGATCAAGTAGGATTTACCTTAGGGATGCGAGGATTTTTCAATATCTGGAAATCAGTGTGACACACCAAATTACAAACTGAAGAATATAAACCATATGATCATCTCAATAGATGCAGAAATAGCTTTTGACAAAATCCAACACCCATTTCTGATTTAAAAACTCTCTGGAGTGAGCATAGAGGGAACCTACCTGAACACAATAAAGCCATATAAGACAAACCCACAGCTAACATCATTCTCAATGGTGAAATACTGAAAGAATTTCCACTATGATTAGAACAAGACAAGGATGCCCACTTTCACCACTGTTACTCAACATAATTTTGAAAGTCCCACCAATGGCAATCAGAGAGGTAAAAGAAATAAAAGGAATTCAAAATGGAAAAGAAGGAAAATTATCACTATTTGTAGATGGCATGATACCATACCTAGAGAATCTTAAAAACACTACCAGTAAACTGTTAGAGTTCATCAATGAGCTTGGTAAAGCTATAGGATACAAAATTAATACATAGAATTAGACTGAAAGAGCAGAAAGTGATATTATGGAAACCAACACATTTGCCATCACATTAGAAAGAATAAAATACCTTAATAAACCTACCTACAGAGACAAAAGACCTATACTTTGAAAATTATAAGATGGTGATTAAAGAAATAAAAGATGACATAAACAGATGGAAAAATATACCATGCTCTTGGATTGGAAAAAGAAATATTGTCAAAATGAGTACACTGCCCAAGGCAATCTACAGATTCAATGCAAGCCCTCTTAAATTATCCATGACATTCTTCACACAGCTAGAACAAAATATTTTAAAATTTATATTTTAAATTGGAAACTCTAAAGAACTTGAATAGTCAAAGCAACATTGAAAAAATGAAAAACAAAGCTAGAAGAATTAGGCTCCATGACTTAAGGCTATACTACAAAGCTACAGTAATCAAAACAGCATGGTACTGGCAGAAAAACAGAAACATAGATCAATGGAGGAAGATAAAAAGCCTAGAAATAAACACTATCATCTATGCTGTTAATCTATGACAAGGAAGCAAGAACATACAGTAGAAGAAAGATAGTCTCTTCAATAAGTGCTGCTGGGAAACCTGGACAGTCACATGTAAAAGAATGAAAATAGAAATTCTCTAACACCATACACAAAAATAAAATCAAAATGGATTAAAAACATAAATGTAAAAGCCAGGTACTATAAAACTCCTAGAGGAAAACATAGGCAGGATGCATTTTGACATAAATCTCAGCAACACCTTGTTTGATCCACCTCCTAAAATAACGAAAATTAAAACAAAAATAAAACTGTAGGACCTAATTAATCTCAAAAGCTTTTGCAGAGCAAAGAAATCCATTTAAAAATGAAACAACTCACAGAATAGGAGAAAATCTTTGCAAACAATGCAACGAACAAGGGCCTAATCTTCAAAATATACAAACAAGATGGAAAACTCTACAATAAACCAACAAACAACCCAATTGAAAACTGGGCAGAAGACTGAAATAGATATTCCTCCAAAGAATATATACAATCACCAGTAGGCACATGAAAATATGCTCAACATCACTAATTATTAGAGAAATGCAACTCAAAACTACAAGGTACCACCTCACAGCAATCAGAATGGCCACCATTTACAAGTCAACAAATAACAAACTCTGGAAAGTGTGTGGAGAAAAGGAAACCTACCTTTACTGTTGGTGGGAATGTATATTGATACAACCATTACAGAAAATAATATGGATGTTCCTCAGAAAACTAAATGTAGAACTACCGTATGATCCAGAAAATCCCACTGCTTGGCATATATCTGGACAAAGTTTTCATTCAATAAAATAAATGCACACCTATGTTTATTGTAGCACTATTCACAAGAGCCAAGACATGAAAACAACCTAAATGCCCATTGACAGATGAATGAGTCAAGAAGATGTGGTATATATATCCAATGGAATACCATTCAGCATTAAAAATTAACAAAATAATGCCATTTGTAGCAACATGGATGGAAATAGAGATTCTGAAATTAGAAAGAGAAAGACAAATACTATATGATATCACTTATATGTGGAATCTAAAATATGGCATAAATGAGCTGATCTGCAAAACAGAACAATCTCACAGACATAGAAAAGACTTGTCATTGCCATGGGGGGGGAGGAAGTGGGATGGATAGGGAGTTTTGGGTTGGTACATGCAAACTATTAATTAAAATGGATAAACAATGAAGTCCTGTTGTTTACCACAGACAATTATACCCAGTATCTCGTGATAGACCATGATGGAAAAAAATATGAGAAGAATAATATATATCAAAATATATTAAAACAATATTAATTATACTGATATTAATAATATGTTATATAAATAATAATTATATATACATATATATATATGTATGACTGGGTCACTATCCTGGACATCAGAAATTAACACAACACTGTAAATCAACTATACTCTAATTTTATAAAGCCAAAAAATAGTAAAAATATAAAGTGATACTTTCATTTGTCACTCCAGCTTTGGATACAGTCTTTCTCAGACATTTTTTACAATGCACCATGTGTATACTTCTTATTCCCCCTTGTGTGTGGGGGGGATTTTAAAACTTTATGCCTTCTCTCAGTCCGACAAGCCACCATGGGATTTGAGAACTTCCCATTTGTCTTCACTAGTGCAGCACCCTGAAATGTTCAAGTTTGTAAGCCTTTTCCTAGTTCAGCAATCAGGCCTGCTTGCAACACTTGCTTTCTAACCATCACCACTGCTTCACTATCACTGTATGTAGAAGTATGCACTGGGAGCCAGACATATAGGAGTGTGAGGGGGCATGGGTTATTCTTGAAGAATGTTGGAAGTGACCATGGCCCCAGCTAGGAGGGAACCTCATGTGAGGCATCCTCAGTAACTTACGGGAAGTCTTCCTGATAGACTCTGTTTATGGCTTGGCAGGAAGAACTGAAAAGCAATTAGTAGTAATCCTTTGGTATTCCAAGCCCTGGCTACTCTGTTCCTAGTCTTTTCTAGTCTTCCTTCTTGCTGATCACTTCAGTAATCTGGGTGAGCCAAGAAAGAAAGAACCTGGGCAGTCTTTTTGACAGTGACCCACGTGGCTGTAGAAGGTATCCACTCCCTCAATGTACTCATTTCCTCATTGGAGAAATCACAGGTCACTGGTATTTCTCTTGTCAGTGACCCTTACTGCAATACAAAGTGATGTGGGCAAAGTGAAATTATTCATCTTACCCTCTTTAATATGTCTCTTTTAGAAATTTTTTGCTCTTTCTGGACTCCCTGACTCCAAAAAAAGATATTCTCATTACCAAAGGACTACCAAAATTGATGTCTCCTGTGAAGATGACAGTAGGAAACTCCTACTCTGCCATCTTGATGATGACACCTTCAGATAAAAAGTTCAAAAAATTTTTGACCATGCCTGTGGCATGTGCAAGTTCTCAGGAGAGACTGAACCCATGCCACAGCAGTGACAATTCTGGATTCTTAACACACTAGGCCAATAGGGTACTCCAAGAAGTTCAATTTAAAAAAAAAAGTATTCAAAGTCACACAGCCAAGAAAAGGGAGAGCCAGAATTAAATTAAAAGTCCATGTGACTCCGAGTAATTTTGTAAAATTTTTTTACTTCTCTGGAAGTAAAAGTTATAGGTTTAGGATAATCATCCAACTTCCTTATTGAATCTACATTTTAAAAATAAGCTTTGGAGTTCCCGTCGTGGTGCAGTGGTTAACGAATCCGATTAGGAACCATGAGGTTGCGGGTTCAGTCCCTGCCCTTGCTCAGTGGGTTAACGATCCGGCATTGCCGTGAGCTGTGGTGTAGGTTGCAGATGCGGCTCGGATCCCGCGTTGCTGTGGCTCTGGCATAGGCCAGTGGCTACAGCTCCGATTAGACCCCTAGCCTGGGAACCTCCATATGCCGCAGGAGCGGCCCAAAGAAATAAGAAAAAGACAAAAAATAAAAAAAATAAGCTTTAATGTGATTGTACCTTGGGACCATGCATAAGTGGGCAATTAGTTCCAGCATATCACTGGTATTAAACTAAACTTGTATTTCTTGGACAAATTCCACTTGCATAATATATAAACCTTTTTTAGATGTTCTTGGCTTCATTTTGAAAAATATTTTTTTGAGGATTTTGGACCTACATTCATGAGAGGTACTCATATACAGATTCTTTTTTTATTTTGTTTCCTCTTTCTTCACTTTCTAGAAGAGTTTTTGAAGTATTTGCAATATTTCTTTGTATAACATGTGATAAAATTTGTTAGTGAAGTTATCTGGGCCTGGGCTTTTCTTTGTGGGGAGATTTTTTTTCTTCTTTTTTTTTAAATTCCTGATTCTGTATCTTTTTATTAACTTTTTAACAATGATATTTATTTTTTCCATTATACCTGATTTACAGTGTTGTGTCTTTTCTGCTGCACAGCAAGGTGACCTAGTCACACATAAATGTATACATTCTATTTTCTCACATTATCATGCTCCATCACAAGTGACCATAGTTCCCAGTGCTATAAAGAAGGATCCCATTGCTTATCCATCCCAAAGGCAATAGTTTGTATCTATTAAACCCTAATTCCGAGTCCATCCCACTCACTCCACACCCTCCACCCCAGCAACCACAAGTCCGTTCTCCAAGTCCATGGGTTTCTTTTCTGTGGAAAGGCTCATTTGTGCTGTATATCAGATTCCAGATATAAGTGATATCATATGGTATTTGCCTTTCTCTTTCTGACTTACTTCACTCAGTGTGCGATTCTATAGTTCCAACCATGTTGCTGCAAATGGCATTATTTCATTTTTTTATGTCTGAGTACTATCCCATTGTGTATATATACCATTTCTTTTTTTCTTACCTTTTATTTTTTCTTTCTACTGTACAGCATGGTGACCCAGTTACACATACATGTATACATTCTTTTTTTTTCTCAACTTATCATGTTCCATCATAAGTGATGAGACATAGTTCCCAGTGACACACAGCAGGATCTCATTGCTAATCCATTCCAAAGGCAAAAGTCTGCATCTACCAACCCCAAGTTCCCAATCCATCCCACTTCATCCCCCTCCCCCTTGGTAACCAGAAGTCTGTTCTCCATGAGCATGATTTTATTTTCTGTAGAAAGGTTCATTTATGGCCTGTATTAGATTCCAGATATAAGTGATACCATATGGTATTTGTCTTTCTCTTTCTGACTTACTTCACTTAGTATGAGAGTCTCTAGTTCCATCCAGGTTGCTGCAAAAGGCATTATTTCATTCTTTTTTATAGCTGAGTAGTATTCACTGTCTATATATACTGCTTCTTTTTTATAATTTTTTTTATTTTCCCACTGTACAGCAAGGGGGTCAGGTTATCCTTACATGTATAGATTACAATTACATTTTTCCCCCAGCCTTTCTTCTGTTGCAACAGGAGTATCTAGACAAAGTTCTCAATGCTATTCAGCAGGATCTCCTTGTAAATCTATTCTAAGTTGTGTCTGATAAGCCCAAGCTCCCGATCCCTCCCACTCCCTCCCCCTCCCATCAGGCAGCCACAAGTCTCTTCTCCAAGTCCATGATTTTCTTTTCTGAGGAGATGTTCATTTGTGCTGGATATTAGATTCCAGTTATGAGTGATATCATATGGTATTTGTCTTTGTCTTTCTGGCTCATTTCACTCAGGATGAGAGTCTCTCGTTCCATCCATGTTGCTGCAAATGGCATGATGTCATTCTTTTTTATGGCTGAGTAGTATTCCATTGTGTATATATACCACCTCGTCCAAATCCAATCCTCTGTCGATGGACATTTGGGTTGTTTCCATTTCCTGGCTATTGTGAATAGTGCTGCAATGAACATGCGGGTGCATGTGTCTCTTTTAAGTCGAGTTTTGTCCGGATAGATGTCCAAGAGTGGGATTGCGGGGTCATATGGAAGTTCTATGTATAGGTTTCTAAGGTATCTCCAAACTGTTCTCCATAGTGGCTGTACCAGTTGACATTCCCACCAGCAGTGCAGGAGGGTTCCCTTTTCTCCACAGCCCCTCCAGCACTTGTTATTTGTGGATTTATTAATGACAGCCATTCTGACTGGTGTGAGGTGATATCTCATGGTATTTTGATTTGCATTTCTGTTATAATCAGTGATGTTGAGCATTTTTTCATGTGTTTGTTGGCCATGTGTATATCTTCTTTGGAGAAATGTCTATTCAGGTCTTTTGCCCATTTTTCCATGGATTGATTGGCTTTTTTGCTGTTGGGTTGTATAAGTGGTTTATAAATTCTAGAGATTAAGCCCTTGTCCGTTGCATCATTTGAAACTATTTTCTCCCATTCTGTAAGTTGTCTTTTTGTTTTCTTTTGGGTTTCCTTGGCTGTGCAAAAGCTTTTCACTTTGATGAGGTCCCATGGGTTTATTTTTGCTCTAATTTCTATTGCTTTGGGAGACTGACCCGAGAAAATATTCATGATGTTGATTTCAGAGAGTGTTTTGCCTATGTTTTCTTCTAGGAGTTTGATGGTGTACAAATAAAAGTCCAGGACCAGATGGCTTCACAGGTGAATTTTATCAAACATATAAAGAGGAATTGGTGCCCATCCTCCTTAAACTCTTTCAAAAGTTTGAAGAAGAAGAAATACTACCGCTTCTTCTTAATCCAATCGTTCTGTCAATGGACATTTAGTTTATTTCCATATCTTGGCCATTGTGAATAGTGCTGCAATGACCATGAGGGTGCATGTGTCTTTTTCAAGGAAAGTTTGGTCTTGTTATATGCCCAAGAGTGGGATTGCTGGGTCAAAATATATATTAATTCTATATATAGTTTCCTGAGGTACCCCCATACTGTTCTCCATAGTGCTTGTATCAGCTTACGTTCCCACCAATAGTGCAGGAGGGTTAATTTTTCTCCACATCCCCCAAAGCATTTGTTATTTGTGGACTCATTAATGATGGCCATTCTGATTGGTGTGAGGTGGTATCTCATTGTAGTTTTGATTTGCATTTCTCTAATAATCAGGGATGTTGAGCATTGTTTCAAGTGCTTGTTGGCCATCTGTATATCTTCTTTGGAGAAATTCAGGTCTTGTGCCCGTTTTTCAATTGGGTTGTTGTTTTAAGTACGATTTCAGTCTCTTTACTTGCCATATGCCTACTCATATTTTCCTTTTGTTTTGAGTCACTTTTGTTTTTTTCTGTCTCTCTAGGAATCTTTCCATTTCACTTACATTATATAATTTGTTTACTGAAGCCATTCCTATTATTAATTTATAATATGATTAAAATCTCTACTCATGTCATCTTTTCCTTTCTTGATTTTATTAATTTTTATTTTCTCTCTTTTTGGTTAATGTAACTACAAACTTAAACATTTTATTAATGTTTTCAAGCAAATATGGTTTTACTGATTCTATCTATTGTTTTAGTATTTTCTATCTCAATGATTTCGACTCTGGCCTTTATTGTTTTATTTCCTTGTATTCAGTATAGATTTTGTCTGTCCATTTTTTCCTAGATTGCTAAGGTTGAAACTTAGATTATTGATTTTAAATCTTATTTAATTATACTCATAATAGGATAAAAAATTTTCCCTTTAAGCAGTTCTTTTGCTGCATCCCATAAGTTTGGTTATATTTTTCTTTTGTTTCTCTTGAATCAAAAGTTCCCTTTTGAATTTTTTTCACTGATACATCAGTTTTTTAGAAGTATGTTGTTTAATTTCCAAACACTTAGGATTTTTATTTACTTTTGAGGCTAACCAGAATATATTAAAAAAAATCTGTGTTTTTTTATATATATAAAAAAAACCTGTGTTTTTATCAGGTTTTTATCAGAGTCATAGTTTGGCTTTATTCAAGGTACTTTAGGTTCATGAGTCTCAAGTTATTTATTTGAAAAATAAGATGATGCTATTCTTATAGTTCTTATAGTCTGCTTTGAAAACTAATGGCCACTGGGCATAAACACTAATATGCTGTCTAAGAGTAACAGATGATGTTCATTACCATCTGTCTTCCCAATAGAATTTGCAGAATAGTTTCCTTCACTTCAAAGCTGACAAGGAAGTTTATATTAGTTTTCAACTTTGAAAACCTCATTTTCAGTTTATAAGTTCAGAAGATGCATGCCATCTGTGGTTCAAACCATGTATCTACAGAAAGAAAATACACAGAGCAATACCTTTTAGCTGGAAAGCTTCCTTGACTGTCAAAGGAACACCAAGGAAGGGCCATTTCTTTTCCAAGGTGGCTTCATCTTCCTGCTTCTCTGCAAGCTTTTTATCTACAGCATAAGCCTCCTTCTTAGCCGCCTCAAACCTAGAAAAAAATGAAACAGAGCTACACAAAGCACAAAAAGTATCCTTCTACTCAAATTTATTAAAAGAATATAGATTGACATGCTGAAATTAATGTACCTGTCAAGAGTTTATAAAACTTACTCCTTGAACCAATGATTCTCCATTTAGGAATGCATCAAAAATACAATAATCCAACATACTAACAAAAACAGATTAAAGATAGTCAGTGCATTATTATTTACACTGTAAAATAGAAAAGCAACAAGACCGTCACCAAGTAAATTATTATAGATATCTAAGAGGGACATCAATACAGTCAATAACAATGGTGTTTCTTAAAAGTTTGTACTGTACTTTGGAAATTCATAATACATAAAATGATTTAATTTAAATGAAATAAAAAATTATACTGTTATATTTATAGTTTAATCTCAATCCGAAAAAATTCACATTACATGCATTATACATAACATTGTATATGCACCGTAAATAAAAGCAATGTTAATAGTGAATAACCAACTCCTATGGTGCTATGGATATGGGTAATAATTTTTGTTTTTTGTAAACATTCTACAATAAGCATATATCATAGCAATGCTCAGAAACAAACAATTAAATCAATACATCTAAAATAACAGTTTGAGTGTATGTGGTAATATGATCACTAAATTATGCAATGCCAATGGAATTTCTCAGTATCTCAAACATGATTCTTCAAAAAAGGAATTTAAATACTTTAAAAAAGCTGTCATGAGTGTTGAAAATAACTTTGATAAAGACTCTTTGGTGTCACTGCATTAATGTTGTTTATTAATTACTTCAACAAATACTCAAAGTATTCAAACAAAAATAAGTCTATCCCTTCAAGTTGAACAAAATTATGGATCTCTCAATTTATACTCGTGATCTATGCAAGTTATTTTATATCATTGAGTTTCCATTGCCTAAATTGTTATCTTTGGGGTCTCTAGCAGTAAGGTTGTGAGGATACAGTGAGAAAATTGATGCAAAGTATTGTTAGGAGTTCTTAAGGAAGAATTATCACTGTCAGAGGTATTAAACATTATGCCAGAATAGGAAGACACATTGTGCCTAAGATCACACAGCTAATAAATGACAGAGCCATGATTTTATACCAAATTTTAATTGATTCTGAAGCCTAAGAACAGACTCCAGACCTGAGCTATCCAACACAGTCACTGTAAGCCACCTGTTTCCATATGAAAAATTACTAAAATAGTATGTCAAAATTATATTTTTGACAGTTAAATAATATATATTTTAAAATTAATTTCACCCGTTCCTTTTATTTTTATGTATTTATATATGTATTTATTTACTTATTTATTTTTTAGGGAAGCACCTGTGGCATATGGAAGTTCCAAGGCTAGGGGCTGAATCAGAGCTACAGCTGCCAGTCTATACCACAGCCACAGCAACACCAGATCCTTAACCCATGAGCAGGACCAGGGATTGAACCTGCATCCTCACAGATACTAGTTCGGTTTTCTCCACTGAGCCACAACAGGAATTCTGAGTTCCTTTTATTTTTAATGTGGCTATTAGAATATTCAAAATTACATATGTGGCTCACATTTATTTTTATTGTACAGTACCAAACCATAGATTTGAATCACAGCTCCATTCTTTACTGTAACACTTTAGGGATATTACCTAAATTTTCTGTATTTCAGTTTTCTCACATTATTTAGTAATGAAACTAATACTATTTTTTCTCACATTATTAGTAATGAAACTAATACTATTTTTTCACAAGACTGTTGATATGATTTAAAGCATTAACACGTGTAAATACTTACAGCAGTGCCTGAAACATGCAAGCACTGAAATGTTAACTATTACAAATATTATTAATGCTTCTTATTAAAGAGAAAAAGAACCCCAAACAGATAAAAATGATGCAATGAGAAGAAAAGGTTCATTTTGCTGAAAATCTATTTATTTGTCTAGCCTTTGTTTACTGAGAACTACTGACTCACCCTATGGGGAGAAAGCTAGGTACAAAGAAAGACAGGTTTTATCTGTATCAGCCATGGAGGAGATGCCAAGGTAGTCCCCATTGACATGCTCTCTGAAGCAATCCAGCAGCCTTTTCCACTGAGGACCTCAACAGCCACTACAATAGCAATAGTCTTCTAGAAGTTTTCACAGAAGAAAATCCTGTAATGTTAATAAAACCAGATGCCAACATACTACTCTGTAGGATACTCAAGGTGATTTTGCCACTGAGGTAACTGACAACTATCACCATGCTGAACCCACCAGAAAGGGAAGCATTTCTGTATCCTCTCCCAAAAAGAAATATTGTTGTACCACCCTATAATTGGGCTGCCAATTCCCCAAACCCACATATCTCAGACCCCATAGCAATGGCAGATATATATAAATGTATTTCATATACCAACTCCACAACAACCCCATAGACATCCATGATCTAAACCCCTGCTCTGTGGCCAGCATGCACACAGCTTTTAAATCCCAGTTCCACAGCCTGATCTATGAACCATATCTCAGGAAGAGGAGGAAACTCTGCTGCAGGCTATCCAGATACTTGAACTACAGAGGTGCTATCTGTCCATATGTGCCCACACTCCAGACCTATGTTTCATGACTGGTCTTCATGTGCCCATGCATCAGGCACAAGAGTTGCTGCCACTGCAGAAATACAGTGCCATAGATCCCTGAACCACTATCCCTCCATGAACAGCCAAGCTTGAGTATCTGACTATGTGGTGGCTCCACATGTGTTCATACATCAGGCATCAGAGCTATCACCACTGCAGAGTAGCCAGTTCCCAAGACCCCATAGCTGCCGTCACTCTGAAAGCATCCACAAATCAGACACTGGCTTCACAACTGCTCTGCAAGCACTTGTGCATTAGATGCCAATGCAACCATACTGTGAGAAAGCCTGAGAGCCGAAACCAGTTATAACAGGGATCTTTCAGCTAGAACAGTGTCCATAATAGAAAAAGAAATTAGGATGCCCCTAGAAGCCCTCATCACTACTGCAGACACATACAGCTTTGGCCACTGAAGATTCCCTCAATTTTCACTGACAATTTCACCTCGGCTAACAGAGCCACTATGTCTCTGGTTTATCCCAAGAGCCTGAAACACCTCACTGCATAATGTTGGCTTGCTCACAAGCACCCAAAGGTGAAGGTCTTAACCCACCAGAACCATTCTATAAAGCCTGGAAGAGGTGACCACACTATCAAATGTCCACATATCAAAACAAGGAACACAAAAAACTCAGAGAAACATAACACCATCAAAAGAATACAATAATTTTCCAAAAACTAGCCACATAAAACTGAAGATTAATGAATTGCCTGAAAAATAAATCAGATAACTGTTTTAAGGACAGTGAATAAAAAAGAAAACACAAATAACAAAGTCAGGAAAACAAAACATGTACAAAATGAGAAACTCAACAGAGAGACAAAATTATAAAAAGAACTAAACAGGAATTTTTAATCTGAATGATGCAATAAATGAAAAATGTAATAGCATCAACAGAAGACTCAATTAGCAGGAGAGAGAATCTGTGAGCATCAAGATGAATCATTTGAAATTACACAGTTGATGAATAAAAAGGACAAAAGAGAGTGAGGAAAACTTAGATGTATTAAAGGATGCTATCAAATAAGATAATATTCCTATTATAAGCATCTCAGAAAAAGAAGAGAGAGAGAAAAGGTAAGAAAAATTATTTAAATATATAATGGCTGAAAACTTCCAAAATCAGTGGAAAGATATGGATACCAAGTTACATGAAACTCATAGATTCCCTTACCAATTGAATGCAAAAAGCATTCATCGATATACACTATAATAAATCTGAAAAGCAAAGACAATGAAAAATTTTAAAAGCAGCTAAAGCAAAAAAATTTTCATTGCATACAAGAAAACTCCCATATGGCTATTAGTACATTTTCAGCACTACCCTTAAGGCTAGGAGAGAGTTGAATGATCAATACAATGTCCTAAAAGAAAAAAGGGAAAAAAAAAAATGCCTGAGAAAAATACTTTACCCTTAAAAAGTTGTCCATAAAAAATGAAGGAAAGTAAAAGACTTTCTGAGAAACACAAAAGACAAGGGAGTTTGTCATCACTAGACCTAACTTACAAGAAATGCTAAAGAAAGTTCCTGGAGATCAAAAATGAGAAGATAGTAGTTAGCAATATAAAAATATGAAAGTATAAAAATCACTGGTAAAATTAAGTACATAGTAAAATTTAGAATACTTTAGTAATGATGATGTTTAAGTCACCTAACTCTAGTAAAAACATTAGAAGACAAATATGTTAAAAACAACTATAAGTACAATAGTTTGTAAGAGATATACAATATAAAAAGATATAAATTGGAGTTCTCATTGTAGCTCAGCAGTAATGAACACAACTAGCACCCCTGAGGACATCCGAAAAGGGCAAGAAAACCTCCACATAACTGGGTAGACCAAAATGAAAAAGAGAGAGATAGAAGAGGAAAACAGCAATCAGGAGGGGACCAGCACTCCCCAGAGGAAGCTATAAAAGAGGAAAGGATCCACACCCTGGGAGGCCACTTAACTGACTGGGTTATCAGCTGGGGTGGAGGGAGAGCTTCAAAGACTCAGAGAAAACTGGAAAGACTGAGGAGGGCAAAGCATGAACAGAGCTGCAGAGAAGATTATTACCACTGCTCCAAGCACCACAGCCTGAGACACTCAGATGGAGGCTGGGCACTGAGACTCAGGCTACAGAGGTCAGTTCCAGGGAGAGGACTAGTATCAGCTGTGGAAACAGCCTGAGGGTGTTATGGAGCAGTGTGACAAAACCAAAGGAGTGTGAAAGGAGGCCTGGGTCTCTCAGAGAATCAAGGTACCATTGTTGGGGAGTGTGAGAGGAGGGCAGTTGTGGCAGCCATGTAACATCTTTCTCTGTGCACATGCCAGCTCAGTTGGTAGGGCGCCTCTTGCACAGGCTACTGGAACAGATGCAAACTGCTATAGCCATCTCAGACCCCAGAGGTGGAAGAAAACTACCACCACTAAGGGTCTAATGACCAGGAACTGCCTGTGGCCTGAGTAAGCTCCAGAGTCACCACCATGGAAAGCCCTGCAACCAGTACCTCTGGTTGCCCCTGTTTGTTGGAAATACACACCTTACATTTGCTGATACCAAGGTCTCTGGAGCCAGCCCCTACCTCTCTGAGGGTCATTGCTGATTCCGAGGGCACTGCAACCAGGAGCAGCCCGCCCATGAATCCCTGCCACATCCAAGGGCCCAGTGACCAGGTGCTACTTGAAGTGATGTACACTACCCCTCTTCCCTGGAACAATGTGTAGGCCAAACACCTGCACATTCCCTATTCAAGGGATAATGGCCTGCACACACTGAGGAAACAAGCAGCAAGCATTCAAACCAAGAACAACCCTCATGCAAAAAATTTAGTAAGCACTCACAAGCTACCCAGGAATAATCCCACATAGAAATAGCCCACCAAGACTACAGTAGATAATTGCTTTCCCAAAACTCACAGGCTAGGAAAAATATAAGCAATTATAAGAGGCACAGGGACCATTCTGAGTTACAAGAACAGGAGAAATACCCTGAATGAACAAAAAGAAAGAAAGAAAGAAAGAAACAGACCTCTGCAGTCTAAAAGACACCAAGTTCAAAAGGTTCAGTAAACGAAAATACTGAAGGAATTAAGAATGGATATCTACAATAATGAATATTACTTCAAAAAGGAACTAGAAACTATAAGGAGGAGCCAAGAAAAAATTATAAAATTCATTTGCAGAGATGAAAGCTGAGCTAAAGGCATTGAACAGCAGAATGAATAATGCAGATTAATGAATAAGTGACTTGGAAGGTAGAATAATGGAAATTACACAATCAGGACAGTATACAGAAAGTCAAATAAAAAATAAAAGGAATATAAGAGATCTATAGGATAAAATAAATCATCCCAATATACTCATAATAGGAATTCAAGAATGAGAAGAAAAAGAAAAGGGATTGAAAGTATAGTTGAAGAAATTATGGCTGAATACTTTCCAAATCCAAAGAAGAAAACAGATATCCAGTTACAGGAAGCACAGAGGGCCCCAAAGAAGTTGCACCCAAACACATCTATACCAATACATATAAAAACAGCAAAAATTAAAGATAAGGAGAGTATTCTAAAGTCAGTAGAGAAAACCTAAAGCTAATTATAAGGGAAACTTCATAAGGCTATCAGCTGATTTCTCTATGGAAACACTATAGGCCGGAAGAGAACAGAAAGATATATGGAAAGTTCTAAAAGGAAAAAAAAACAATTGCAAGATAGAATACTCTAACCATATTGTAAAAGAAATATTGAAACATCTCCTCTAAATAAAAAAGAAGTAAGAAGATATAAGATGGAGGAAATCACAATTAGAAAGTAATGACCATGCTGGAGGGGATGTGGAAAAAAGGGAACCCTCCTGCACTGTTGGTGGGAATGTAAGCTGGTACAACTACTATGGAGAACAATATGGAGGTACCTTACAAAACTATACATAGAACTTAAATATGACCCAGCAACCCCACTCTTGGGCATATATGCAGACAAAACTTTCCTTAAAAGACACATGCACCCACATGTTCATTGCAGCACTATTCACAACAGCCAAGACAAGGAAAGAACCCAAATGTCCATCAAATGTCCATTAGGAAAATGTGGTATATATACACAATGGAATATGACCCAGCCATAAAAAAAGAACAACATAATGACATTCATGGCAACATGAATGGAACTAGAGACTCTCATACTGAGTGAAGTAAGTCAGAAAGCAAAAGACAAAAACCATATGATATCACTGATATCTGGAGTCTAATATACAGCACAAATGAAACTTTCCACAGAAAAGAAAATCATGGACTTGGAGAATAGATTTGTGGTTGACTGGGGGGAGGAGGAGGGAGTGGGATGGATTGGGAGCTTGGGGTTAAAGGATGCAAACTATTGCTTTTGAAGTGGATTAGCAATGAGATCCTGCTGTTAAGCACTGAGAATTATGTCTAGTCACTTATGACAGAGCATGATAATGGGAAAAAAAAAGAATGTATACATGTATGTGTAACTGTGTCACAATGCTGTACAGTAGGAAAAAAATTGTATTGGGGAAAGAACAATTAAAAAAAGAAAGTGATGACTTTAAGCTGGTATACATATCAAAAAGAAAAAAATTGTAAAAGTGATGATAAACACAAGGAAAAGTAAAAGGATAAACAGGAAGATGCAAAAAAGAAGATAAAATCATAAAATGTGGGGAAGGAGAGTAAGAAAATAGAGATTCTTTTTTAAAAATGTGTTTGAGCCTAATGACTATCAGTCTAAAACAAGCAGATATAGGAAGAAGTAAATATATTTGAAAAACAGGACATCCCAAAATCAAAAATGGACAAATACATTCACAAAATCCAAAAGGAAGACACAAGCATAAAATAAATGATCATCCAACAAAAAAGGGAAGGAACAAAGGAAAAACATACAATGAATTGGAAAACAAGGTTTTAAACATCAATAAATATATATGTCTCAATAAGTACATTAAATGTCAATAGCCTGACTGAATGCCCCAATAAAAAGACAAAGAGAGGAAGACTGGATAAAAAAACAAGAGCCTAAATATGCTGCTTACAAAAGATTCACCTTAGGGCAAAGGACATATATAAACTGAAAGTGAAGGGATGGAAAAAAGGTATTTCATACAAATGGAAACAATAGGAAAGTGGGAGTTGCAACACTCATATCAGACCAAATACACTTTTAAAACAAAGGCCACAAAGAATGATAAAGAAGCATACTCTTTAATGATAAAATTATTAATTTAAAAAGAGGATATTACACTGGTCAATATATGTGCCACTAATAAAGGAGCAACCAAATACATAAAACAAATGTTAACAGACATAAAAGGAAAAATTGATGGCAATACAATAATAGGATAGTAACACCACACACACATCAATGTACAGAACTTCTAGACAGAAAAATCAATAACACAGCAGAAATCCTAAAAGACACAATAGAACATGTAAACAATATTTTCAGGACATTAAATCCAAAAAAAAGAATACATAATTTCCTGAAGTTTACATGAAACATTCTCTAGGAATGACCATACACTGGGGCATGAAACTAATCTCAACAAATTTCAGAATATACAAATTATTTCAAGTATCTTCTCTGACTACAATAGCATGAAATTAGAAATACCACAGGAAAAGAAATGAGAAAAAACTGACTACCTGGAGACTAAATAACATGGTATTTAAAAAAAAAAACAATGAGGAGAAAAGGCAAGATGACAGAGGAGTAGGGGGACACGCTTGCCCTCTCCCACAAACACAAGAAAAACACATCTACAGGTTAAACGACTCACACAGAACAGCAATTAATCACTGGCAGAAGAATCTAAACTCCAATAACGGCAAGAATCTCATGACGTAACTGGGTAAAACAAGAGAAAAGAGGAGAGTGAGAAAAGGGGAATTGGGGCTGGATGGTCACTCCTGAAAGGGAACTGTGGAGGAGAAAGGGATCCCACACCTTGGAAAGTCACCTACTTAATGGAAAGATCAACCGAATTGGAGGGATCTCCAGATGCAGGGAAGAGCACAGCAGTAAGTCTGAGTTCCGAAGAGCAGAGTAAGAACTGAACAGATCATCTGAACTACTGGCAGTCACCAAAAACCGAGACGCTTGGGTGGGGGCTGGGCACCAAGACCTCAGCTCTAGAGGTTAGTCCCCAGGAACGGGCTGGGGTGGGCAATGCTGAGACTGCTTGGGGGACCAGGAACCAGTCTGTCAGGTTCTCGGGGCAGAGACTGCCTGGGAGACTAGAAAGCTGAGCATTGCGGGTTCAGGGAGCAATACACTAAGGGCTGGGGGGTGGAAAGCCACATCAGAAGGAACCTGGGAGAAGAGCTGGATCTGCAGGAGAGACAAGGCATCAGTGTTGGGGAGGGGAGAGGAGGAGGAGTGGGCCACCATAGAATACTCCCCACACCACAGTGAGCTCACTTGCCTGCCAGCTATCAGAAAGCAGTGCTTCCCAGTGCATCCCCCCTCCCCCTACCCTGTGTGCACCCACCAGACCTGAGGCTACCTGCTATCGCAGAGGGCTGGCCTCACCATTTGCAGGAAGCTGACCACTGTAGGGGCTTTCCCTGCCCTAGCCTGCCTACCTTCTGGAGGGGCCACACCCTCTCAGAGCAGCATCCAGCACCGCTAGACCCCAGGAAAAGGCCCACAGCCCAGAAAAGCTAGTACAAGCTCAGCCTGGCTGTGCAAATCTGCCTCTATTACATGTGATCCTGCCAATCCCTGCTGCCCTGGGGAAGAGTCCCTTGTATTTTCAGCGGCCCAACTGGCTGCTCCTGCCCTTGGCAGGTGCTGCACTCCGTGGAACAGCTGACCAGCACCGCCAATCCCCTAGAAGAGCCCCATAGCCCAGTAACATCAGAGCAAGCTCTGCCTGGCATGTGAAATCTGCTTCCATTGCAGTGTGGACTTCCCAGTCCTTTCTGCCCTCAGGAAGTCCTCCTTTGCTTCAGAGAGACCCTGTCAGCCCCACCCACCCCCAAGAAAACCCATGCTGCCCCAAAGAAGATGACCAACAACGCCGGGCCCCAGGAAACATTCCACAGCAGTGCGAAGGCAAACCCTGCCTGGCCATGGGGATTACATCTCCACCAAGAAAAAGAAAACAATGAGCAAGATGAATAAGCTGAGAAACCGCCCCCAATTAAACCAATAGGAGATCTCACCTAAAGCACTCAACAATGAAACAGATCTCTGCAGTCTGAAAAACTTGGAGTTCAAAAGGGAAATTAGTGAAAAACTGAAATACTGAAATACTGAAACACTGAAATAGTGAAATACTGAAGAGACCGATCACTAGAAATGTAATTGATGATGTCATAAGAAACACTCCCTACAGATAAAACTCCAGGACCAGATGGCTTCCCAGGTGAATTCTATCAAACATATAAAGAGGAACTGGTGCCCATCCACTTTCATCTTTTTCAAAAGTTTGAAGAAGAAGGAATACTCCCAAAGACATTCTATGATGCCACCATCACCCTCATTCCAAAACCAGACAAAGGCACCACCAAAAAAGAAAACTATCGCCCAATGTCATTGATGAATATAGATGCAAAAATTCTCAACAAAATCTTAGCCAACCGAATCCAACAACATATCAAAAATATCATGCACCATGAACAGGTAGGGTTCATCTCAGGTTCACAAGGATGGTTCAACATATGCAAATCAATCAACATCATAAACCACATTAACAAAAGAAAACTCAAAAACCATATAAACTTCTCAATAGATGCAGAAAAAGCATTCGACAAACTCCAACATCCATTCATGATCAAGACTCTCGCCAAAGTGGGTATAGAGGGAACATTTCTGAACATAATCAAAGCCATTTAAGACAAACCCACAGCAAATATAATACTCAATGGGGAAAAACTGAAAGCCTTCTCACTCAAATCTGGAACAAGACAGGGATGTCCACTCTCACCACTGCTATTGAACATAGTTTTGGATGTCCTAGCCACAGCAATTAGACAAACCAAAGAAATAAAAGGAATCCATATAGGAAGAGAAGAGATAAGACTGTCACTGTATGTAGATGACATGATACTATACAGAGAAAAGCTGAAGGACTCAACCCCAAAACTATTTGAACTGATTAATACATTCAGCAAAGTAGCAGGCTGTAAGATTAACATTCAGAAGTCAGTCGCATTTCTGTATACCAGCAATGAAATATTAGAAAAGGAATACAAAATCACGATACCTTTTAAAATTGCACCTCACCAAATCAAATACCTCGGAATACACCTGACCAAGGAGGTAAAGGACTTATACTCTGAGAACTATAAAACTTTAATCAAGGAAAATAAAGAAGATGTAAAGAAATGGAAATATATTCCAAGTTCCTGGATTGGAGAAATCAATATTGTAAAAATGGCCATACTACCCAAAGCAATCTACAGATTCAATGCAATCCCTATCCAATTACCCAGGACATTTTTCACAGAACTAGAACAAACAATCCAAACATTTATATGGAACCACAAAAGACCCAGAATCGCCAAAGCAATCCCGAGAAACAAAAACCAAGCAGGGGGCATAACTCTGCCAGACGTCAAGAAATATTACAGAGCCACAGTCATCAAAACAGTGTGGTACTGGTATCAAAACAGACAGACAGACCAATGGAACAGAAGAGAGAACCCGGAAATAAACCCTGACACCTATGGTCCATTAATCTCTGACAAGGGAGGCAAGAACATCAAATGTGTTTTGCATAGGCAAAACACTCTCTGACATCAACCTCATGAACATTTTATCAGGTCAGTCTCCCAAAGCAATAGAAATAAGAGCCAGTATACACCAATGGGACCTAATCAAACTGAAAAGCTTTTGCACAGCCAAGGAAACCAAAAAGAAAACAAAAAGACAACTTACAGAATGGGAGAAAAGAGTTTCAAATGATGCAACCGACAAGGGCTTAATCTCTTGGATATACAAGCAACTTATATAACTCAACAGCAAAAAATCCAATCACCCAATGGAAAAAATAGGCAAAAGACCTGAATATACATTTTTCCAAAGAAGATATACAGATGGCCAGCAAACACATGAAACAATGCTCAACATCACTGATTATTAGAGAAATGCAAATCAAAACTACCATGAGATATCACCTCACACCAGTCAGAATGGCTGTCATTAATAAATCCACAAATAACAAGTGCTGGAGGGGCTGTGGAGAAAAGGGAACCCTCCTGCACTGCTGGTGGGAATGTCAACTGGTACAGCCACTATGTATGGAGAACAGTTTGGAGATACCTTAGAAATCTATACATAGAACTTCCATATGACCCCGCAATCCCACTCTTGGGCATCTATCCGGACAAAACTCGACTTAAAAGAGACACATGCACCCGCATGTTCATTGCAGCACTATTCACAATAGCCAAGACAGGGAACCAACCCAAATGTCCATCGACAGAGGATTGGATTCGGAAGAAGTGGTATATATACACAATGGAATACGACTCAGCCATGAAAAAGAATGACATCATGCCATTTGCAGCAACATGGATGGAACGAGAGACTCTCATCCTGAGTGAAATGAGCCAGAAAGACAAAGACAAATACCATATGATATCACTTATAACTGGAATCTAATATACAGCACAAATGAACATTTCCACAGAAAAGAAAATCATGGACCTGGAGAATAGACTTGTGGCCACCCGGGTAGAGAGGGAGGGAGTGGGAGGGATTGGGAGCTTGGGGTATCAGATACAACTTGGAATGGATTTACAATGAGATCCTCCTGAGTAGCATTGAGAACTATGTCTAGATACTTATTTTGTAACAGTACAAAGGGTGGAAAAAAATATATACATGTAAGTGTATCTTTGCCCCCATGCTGTACAGCAGAAAAATAAATAAATAAATAAATAAATAAATAAATAAACAAACAAACAAACAATGAGAAAATGAGTAAATCAAAAAGGATGTTAAAAAATACTTTGAGACACTTGACAATGAAAACACAACCACAGAAAATCTATGGGATGTTGGGACAGAAGTTCTTAGAGGGAAGATCAGAGATACAGGCCTTCAACAACAACAAAAAGAAAAATCTCAAATCAACAACCTAACGTACCACGGAAAAGAATTAGGAAAAGAAAACAAACAAAACCTAAATCAGCAGGAGGAAGGAAATCATAAAGATAAGAATGGAAATCAATGAAAGAGATTTTTAAAAAGATAAAAAATCAATACAGCCAAGAGCTGGCTCTTTGAAAGGGTAAAAAAATTGATGAACCTCTGGCCAGATTTACCAAGAGTAAGAGAGAGAGAATCCAAATAAACAAAATAAGAAATGAAAAAGGAGTAATATCAACTGACGCTGCAGAAATACAAACAGCCATAACAGAATATTATAAACAACTACATGCCAACAAATTTGAAAACCTAGAAGAAATTGACAAATTTCTAGAACATACAGTCTGCCAAAACTAAATGAAGAAGAATAGATAATTTGAACAGGCCAATCACTAGAAATGAAATTGAATATGTAATTTTTTAAAAAAGAGAGAAAAACTCCTTACAAACCAAAGTCCAGGACCAGATGGCTTCACAGGCAAATTTTACCAGACACACAAAGAATAATGTATACCCATCATTCTTAAATTTTTCCAGAGATTGAAGAAGTTGGAACACTCCCAAATGTATTCCATGAAGCCACCATCATCCTAATATGAAAACTAGGCAAAGATACTGCAAACAAATTATAGCCCAATATATTTCTTGAATATAGATGCAAAATTTCTCAGCAAATTTTAGCAAACCAAATTCAACAATATATAAAAAAGATCATACACTACGACCAAGTTCACAAGGATGGTTCAACATATGAAAACCAATCATTGTAACACATGCATTATCAAAAGAAAAGTCAAAAACCACATGATTATCTCAATAAATGCAGAAAAAGCATTTGACAATATTCAACAGCCATTCAGGATAAAAACTCTTACCTAAGTAGGTAAAGAAACACATCTCAACATAGCAAAAGACAATTATGACAAACCCACAACCAATGTCATACTCAATGGAGAAAAGCTGAAAGCCTTCCAGGTAAAATATGGAGATAGACTAAGATGCCCACTCTCACTGCTTTCATTCAATATAGCATTGGAAGCCCTAGCCACAGGAATCAGACAAACAAAAGAAATAAAATGTATCCACATTGGAAGACGAGGTAAAATTTCCACTATGTGCAGATGACATGATACTATATATATACTATATATAAATACTATATATATATACTATATATATACACTATATATATAGTATATATATACTATATATATAGAAAACTCTAAGAACTCCACACTAAAACTACTCAAACTGACAAAAAAATAGAGCAATGTAGCAGTATACAATATTAACATCAGAAATTGCTTGCATTTCCATATAACAATGAAATATTGGAAAAGGAACATATAAAACAATAAATTTTAAAATAATATCCCTGCCAAAAAAAAAAAAACCTTAGGAATAAACCTGACCAAGGACATGAAATAATTATAGGCTGAGAATTATAAAACATTATTCAAGGAATTTTAAGAGGATTCAAAGGAATGAAAAGATATTCCATGCCCTGGTTTGGAAGAATTAATTTTGTTAAAACAGCCATACTACCCAAATCAATCTACAGATTTAATGCAATCCCTATTAATTTACATTACATTTTTCACAGAAATAGAACAAATAATCCAGATTTTTATTGGGAACTATAGAAGATCCAGAATTGTGAAAGCAATGAGGAATAAACAAAAAACCAGGAGACATAACTATCCCAGACTTCAGGATACAGTCATTAAGACAGTGTGGTACTGCTATGAAAACAGACATGGATCAATGGAACAGAATAGAGAGAAAAGAAATAAATCCAGAGACCTAAAGTCAATTAATCTTCAACAAAGGAGGCAAGAATATAAAATGGGAAAAAGACAGTCTCTTCAGTAAGTTGGGCTGGGAAAACTGACCAGCTGCATGTAAATCAATGAAACTAGAATTTACCCTCATACCATGCACAAAAATAAACTCAAAATGGCTTGAAGACAAACATAAGGCAAGACAGCAGAAAACTCTAGAACATACACAAAAGATTCTCTGACATAAACCTTACAAATGTCTCTTAGGTCGTTCTCCCTAGGCAATAGAAATAAAAACCAAAATAAACAATGGGACTTAATCAAACTTAAAAGGTTTTGCATAGCAAATGAAAACATTAAAAAAGCAAAGACAATCTACAGAAAAGGAGAAAATAGTTGCAAACTATGCAACCAACAAGGGATTAATTTGCAAAATATACAAACAACTCATACAACTCAACAACAACAAAAAAAACCCAATTGAAAAATGGTCAGAAGACCTAAATAGACATTTCTACAAAGAAGACATACAGATGGCCAGCAGGCACATGAAAAAAAATGTTCAACATGACTAATTATTAGGAAATGCAAAACAAAACTATAATGGCCTCACACCAGTCAGATGACTTATTATTCACAACTCTACAAATAGCAAATCATGGTGAGGGTATTGATGAAAAGAAACCTCCCTAAACTGTTGGTGGGAATGTAAATTGGTACAATCACTTTGCAGAAAAGTATGGAGGCACCTCAGAAATCTAAATATAGAACTACTGTATCATACAGAAATACCCCTCCTGGGCATATAACTGGACAAAACTATAATTCAAATGATACATGTACCTCTATGTGCAAAATAGCACTATTTACAACAGCCAAGACATAGAAACAATCTAAATGTCCATCAACATATGAATGGATTAAGACTATGTGGTGTATACATATATAATGGAATACTACTCATCCATTAAAAAAGAATGAATTAATGCCATTTGCAGCAACATGTTTGCAACAGATTATCATACTAAGTAAAGTCAGTCAGAAAGACAAATACCATATGATACCAATTATATGTGGAAATAAATTATGGCACAAATGAACCTATCCACAAAACAGAAACCAACTCACAAACATAGAGAACAAACTCGTGGATGCCAAGGCGGATGGGGGGAGGGAATGGTATGGATGGGAATTTGGATCATAAAACTACAACTTACAAGATTTTATCCACAAAGGTAGTGGCATTTCATCAAATCTCAGTATCTCAAGAGTCAGGGAGAAGCAGGGGAATCCAAGACTATAGAGGATGCCTAAACTTTCACTTATCTTTTTGACCCAAACCTGACAGGGTAATTGGTAATTTTTGTTTTCTAGTAGTACAAAGTGTTTTTTAAGTATAAAAAGACAAAAAAGCTATTGTTCATATAAATGATATGATAATTTTGAATATACATGCACTCAAATTTGGAGTTCCTAAAGATACATACACAAAAATAAAGAGAATGAAAGTAAGCACACATTATTCTCAAGTGCACATGGATCATTCCCAAGTATATATCAAATGTTAGGTCACAAACATGTTTTAACAAATTTATGTAGGTTGAAATCATATCAACTATCTGTTACAAATACAAGAGGAGGAAATCTTGAAAATTTGCAAATATGTGGAAAATAAAAAATTTACTCCTGGAGTTTCCATTGTGGCTCAGCAGAAACAAATCTGACTAGCACCCATGAAGACACAGGTCTGATCCCTGGCCTTGTTCAGTGGGTTGAGGTTCCAGTGTAGCCATGAGCTGTAGTGTAGGTTGCAGACGCAGCTTTGTTCTGATGTTGCTGTGTCTGTGGCATAGGCCTGTGGCTACAGCTCCAATTCAACCCCTAGCCTGGGAAACACCATATGCTAAAAGTACAGCCCTAAAAAGACAAAAAAAAATTCACTCCTGAACAATTAAAAAAACCAATAAAAGTCAAAAGGAAAATAAAAATTGAAACAATTGAAAATGGAAGCAAAACACATGAAAATTTATGGGATGCAGGAAACTCATTGATAAGGGGGGAGTTTACAGCAAAATTTGCCTACATTAAGGAAAAAAAGGGACATCAACTAAATTTAAACCTCATAGGAGTAAAAAAAGAGCAATAAACTAAACTCAAGGTTAGCAGAAAGAAGAAAATAACAAAGATGAGAGCAGCAATAAATAAAATACTGACTTCAAAATGATAGATAAGATCAATGAGCACAAGACCTGCTTTTTAGTTTTTGTTTTTTATTTAATTTTATTGGAGTATAGTTGACTTACAATGTTATGTTAGTTTCAAGTGTACAGAAAAGTGAATCAGTCATACATATAATATAAAATATATCCATTATTTTCCTTCATATAGTTAGATTTCCTCAAAATCTATTGAGTAGATTTTCCTGTGCTATATGGTAAGTTCTTATTAATCACTTATTTTATTTGGTAGTGTGTATATGATATTCCCACCCTCCCAATTCTTCCCTTCCCTCCAATGGTTTAACCTACAATAACCATAAGACTGGTTTTGAAATCCGTGAGTTCTTTTCTGTTTTACAAAAAGTTCTTGTGTAACATGTTTTTAAATTTGATTTCACATAAAGGTCATATAGTATGATATTTGTCTCTCTAAGCTGTTTTCTAGAAGAGGGAACAATTTTTTTGGTCTTTTTGCCTTTTCTAGGGTCACTCCCACATCATATGGAGGTTCCCAGGCTAGGGGTCTAATCAGAGCTCTAGCTGGCGGCCTATGTCAGCGCCATAGCAATGCCAGATCCAAGCTACATCTGCGACCTATGCCACAGATCACAGCAATGCCAGATCCTTAACCCACTGAGCAAGGCCAGGGATCAAACCCACAACCTCATTGTTCCTAGTTGGATTCATTAACCACTGAGCCATGAAGGGAACTCTGAGGGAACAAATTTTTTAAATTTTTCTTGGTTACTTGAAAAGATAGAACATATAACTAAGCTAAACTAAGAAAAAAAGAAGACAATTAATAAATTTGGAAATGATAAAGGTGGCCACATATCTGATAACACAGAAATAAAAAGGATTAAAAAAACTAACATGAGAAATTATATGCTAACAAATTTGATAACCTAGAAAAATGGATAAATTCCTAGAAACATACCACTTACCAAGCCTGAAACATGAATGAACAGAAAATCTGAATAGATCTATAACTAGAAGGGAGACTGCATCAGTATTCAAAAAACCTCCCAAATAAAGAAGATTGAAGGAATAGATGTTTTCATTGGTGAGTGCTGCCAAATATTAAAGAAAAAATTAATGTATCTGTATCAAAATCTTCTAAAAATTGAAGAGGAAGGAGTACGTCCACAATCATTTCATAAGATAGCATTACCATGATAACAAAGACAGCCTAGAAAACTAACATGAAAAGACTATGTATATATAAAAAATTCTCAGAAAACCGCTAGAAAAATACTAGACTACCAAATAAATCTGAAAGACATGTTACAGGGATCATACACCATGTAAAAGTTGGATTTCTCCCTAGGACACAAGGGTGGTTCAATGTATACAAATCAGTAATTGTGATATACAACATTAAGAAAAATGAAAGATAAAAATCATGTGACCATCTCAATAGATGACAAAAGAACTGACAAAATTTAACATCCTTTCATCATAAGAAACTCTCAACAAATTAAATGTAGAAAAAATGTTCCCCAACATAAAGGTCTTATATTAGAAGCCCACAACTAATATCATACTCAATATTGAAAAGCTACAAGCTTTTCCTCAAAAATCAGGGACAATACAAATAAGCCTCCTCTCGTGATTTCTATTTAACATCATACTAGGAGTCCTAGTCATAGCACTTAGACAAGAAAAAGAAATAAAAGGATTCCAAATAAGAAAAGAAGATGTAAAATGGTTTGCAGATACCCTGATCTTATATATAGAAAACTGGAAAGATCCCACTCAAATGCCATTAGACGTAATAAATTCATTTGGTAAAGTGGAACAATGCAAAATAAACAAAAAAATTATAAGCTGTGTTTCTATGAACTGAAACAAATTCCATGACAGAAAAATTACGAACACAATTACAATTGTGTCAAAATAATAAATTAATTAGGATTTAATTTAACCAAGAAGATGAAAGAACTACTCAGTGAGATCTCTGAGAAACTGAAGAAAGAAATTAAAGAAGACACAAGTAAATGGAAAGACATCGCCTGTTCTTGCAATGGAAGAATTAATAGTGTGTTAAAATATACAGATTATCAAAAGCAACCTACAGATTCAGTTCAATCACTATCAAAATTCCAATGGTATTTTTCATGGAAATAGGAAAGGCAATCCTAAATTTCATAGGGAACCACACACACACACACACACACACACACACACACACACACACACACACATAAAAAAAAACTCGAATAGCTAAAGCAATCATTAACAAGAAGGCAAAGTTGGAAGTACCATATTTTCTTATTTTAAATTCTATTACAAAGTTACGGCAATCAAAAAAGTATGAATGAACTATTCACGTGAAAATTTGCTAAAAACTGACTAAAGACCTCAGGATTATGATAAAGCAAGAAAAAATTCATGAAACCAGATAGGACAAAATAAGAAGGAAGAAGAAAAAGAAGCAAACCAAAGGGAGACTGGACACGCACCCCCTAGGAGTGAGCTGGAAAGAGGAAAAGCTCCTTCAACCTGGGAAGTTCCCCCACCTACAGCCAAGACAGAGGAGGAACTCTAGATAATGGGTGTGAAGAAGTTAAAATGGAAACAAACCCATGGGTCAGTGTTATGGGCAACCATATGCAGTTGCCAACAGGTGTTGTGAACTAAAACTCTGGCCTTAGAAATCAGACTCAAAGAGAGAGCTGGGGATGGCTATGTGGAAAATCCAGGGTTGACTGTGCAGAAACAGCCTGGAGGGACTAAAGTATAGGGAAAACAGAACTGAGGCTGTAAGCAGAGGCAATGTACTTGGGCTTAGAGGCTAGGTGCTATTGTTTGGGAGTGCTGGATAGGAGTGGGATTCACCATTACAGCCTTGTTCCCTAATCACATTTTCCTAAGCTGCAGGACACTTTTTGCTTCAGCTCTAGGAGCCACTTAGCAGCAGCAACTGACTAGCAACAGGTGGGAAAGCGCCATTCTCTGACATCAACCCTACAAATGTTCTCTTAGGTCAGTCTACAAAGGCAACAGAAATGAAAACAAAAATAAACCAATGGACATAATCAACTTTATAAGCTTTCCCAGAAGAAAGGAAACCATAAAAAGAAGCAAAAACAAAAACACAGCCTACGGAATGGGAGAAAATGTTTTCAAAAGATGCAACCATCAAGGGCTAAATCTCTAAAATATGCAAACGACAAACACAAATCAACAGCAAAAAAAAAAAAAACCCCAACCCAATTGAAAAATGGGCAGAAGATCTGAATAGACATTTCTCCAAAGACATTTGGATGGCCAACAAACACGTGAAAAAATGCTCAACATCACTAATAATTGGGGAAATGCAAATTAAAATTATAATGAGGTACCACCACACTCTGGTCAGATTGGCCATCATTAACAAGTCAGAAAATAACAAGTGCTGGAGAGGTGTGGAGAAAAGGGTACCCTACTTCACTGTTGGTAGCAATGTAAATTGGTACAACCACTATGGGAAACAGTATGGAGGTAATTCAGAAAAGTAAATATAGAACTACTATATGATTCAGCAATTCCACTCCTGGGCATATATCTGGACAAAACTTTCACTGAAAAAGATATACACACCTTTATGCTCACAGCAACACTATTCACAATAGCCAAGACATGGAAACAACCTAAATGTCCATCAACAGATGAATGGATTAAGAAGATGTGGTATATATATACAATGGAATACTACTCAGCCATAAAAAGGACAAAATAATGCCACTTGTAGCAACATAGACAGAAAAAGAGGCTCTCATATTAAGTGAAATAAGTCCAAAAGAGAAAGACAAACATATGATATATCACATATCTGGAATATAATATACAGAGCAAATGTACAGAAAAGAATGGTTGCCAGGGGAGAGGGGGAGGGAGTGAGATGGACTGGGAGTTTGGGGTTAATAGATGAAACTATTGCATTTGGAGTGTATAAGCAATGAGATCTTGCTGTATAGCACAGGAAACTATTACCTAGCCACTTGCAATGGAATATGATAGAGGATAATGTGAGATAAAGAATGTATATATGTATATGTGTGTGTGTGTGTGTGTGTGTGTGTGTGTCTGTGTGTTTGTGTGTGTGTGTGTGTATGGTTGGGTCACTTTGTTGTACAGCAGAAAATCGACAGAATATTGTAAATCAAGTATAATAAATAAAATTTTAAAAGGAAAAAAGAGAAAAGAACTGATGAGAATCTGAGACCTTGGGGACAACATCAAACATACCAACATTTGCATCATAGGGGTTCCAGAAGGAGACAGCCAGACAAAGGTCCAGAGAAAATATTTGAAAATATTATAGCCAAAGATTTTCCTAATATTTGAAATATTCAAAAAAGTTGAGGAAGCACAGAGAATTCCATAAAAAATAAACCAGCAAGATGCATACTAATCAAACAGACAAAAATTAAATACAAAGAAAAAATACTAAAAGCCAAAAGGGAAAAGCAACAAATAGCATACAAAGGAAACCCCATAAGTACAACAGCTGATTTTTCAGCAGAAAATCTACAAGCCAGAAGGGAGTGACAAAATATATATTGACGTGATAAAGGGGAGAAACCTAGAACCAAGAATACTCTACCCAGCAAAGCTCTCATTAACATTTGATGGAGAGATCAAAAGCTTTACAGACAAGCAAAAGCTAAGATAATTCAGCACCTCCATAACAGCTCTACAACAACTACTAAAGGAACTTCTCTAAGCCGAAAATGTAAAGCCACAATTAGAAACCAGAAGACTACCAAAAAAAAAAAAAAAAAAAACCTCACTGGTAAAGGCAAAGATAATAGAAAAGTAGGAAATCACCCATTGAAAAATATTATATCTAAACTAACAAGCATGAGAAGAGGAGAGGACAAACATTGAAAATGCATTTGAAAATAATAGACCTGCAAGCAGAAACATTTCTGCACAATATAGATGGATTTATCAAAATATAATGGGAACCACAAACCAAATGACTATAAATGGGCAATGGCATCCTGCTGTATATCTAATTACTCATGATGGAACAAGATGGAGGTTAATGTGAGGAAAAGAAGGTGTATATACATATAAAACTGGGTCACCTTGCTGTAAAGTAGAAATTGACAGAACATTGTAAAAAATAATTAATTAATTAATTAAAGATATAATTGGAACCAGAAATCAAATAACTATAATGGACCCACACATAAAAAAGAAAAAACAAGCCAAATGTAACACTAAAGATGGTCGGGAAATAACAAGAGAAGACAACAAAAGGGGGAAGGGAAAAAAAAGACCCAAAATAGCAAATCAAAAAAATTAAGAAAATGAAAATAAGTACATACTTATAATTACATTTAAAGTAAATATATTAAATGCTCCAACTAAAAGACAGGTTGAATGGATACAAAAATAAGACCCATATATATGCTGCTTACAAGAGATCACTTCAGATCTAAGGACACATACAGACTTAAAATGAAGGGCTGGAAGGATATATTATAGGCAAATGGAAATTATAGAAAATCAGGAGTAGTAATATTATATCAGATAAAAAAAGATTTTAAAATAAAGAAGGTCACAAGAGACAAAGGAGGATATTACCTAATGATTAAAGGATCAATACAAGAAGAAATATCAATTATAAATAATCACACTCAACATAAAAGTACAATATATGATTCAACTACTAATAGCCATAAAAGGAGAAATTGACACTAACATAATAATAGTGGGGGAGGGGACTTTCACACCCCACTTACAGCAATTGGACAGATCATCCAGACAGAAATTCAACAAGGAAACACAGGCTTTAATGATACATTAGAACAAAAAGATCTAACTGATATCTAAAGAACTTTTCACCCCAAAGTAGCAGAATACACTTTCTTCTCAAGAGCACCCAGAACAATCTCCAGAATAGATCACTTCTTGGACCACAGATCAAGCTGTGGTAAATTTTAAAAACTGAAATTATTTCAAGCATTTTCTCTGAGCACAATACTATGAGAACAGAGAGTACAAGAAAAAAAGAAACTCCTGGAATCTGAATAATATGCTACTAAACAAGCAATGGATCATTGAAGAAATCAAAGAGAAAATTAAAAGATACATAGAGACAAATGACAATGATGATACAACAACCTAAAACCTATGGAACACAGCAAAAGTAGTTCTGAGAGGGAATTTTATAGTAATACAATCTTATCTTGGGAAAGAAGAAAAACTCAAATAAATAACCTAACCTTACACCTTAAACATCTACAGAAGGAAGAACAAAGCCCAAAGTGAAAAAGAAAGAAATCATAAAGATCAGAGCAGAAATTAAAAACATAAAAACATAGAGACAAAGAAAACAATAGGGATCAATGAAACCAAAATTTGGTTCTTTGAAAAGAGCAACAAAATTGATAAACCTTTAGCCAGACTCATCAAGAAACAAAGGGAGAGGGTTCAAATCAATAAAATTAGAAATGAAAAAGTAGTTACAACTGACACCACATAAATACAATGGATTATAAGAGACTACTATGAGCAACTGTATGCCAATAAAATGGAAAACCTAGAGGAAATGGACAGATTCTTACAAAAGTACAACCTACCAAGATGGAACCAGGAAGAAATAGAAAATAGGAATAGACCTATCTAAAGCACTGAAATTGAAAATGTGATTAAAAGACTTCCAAAAGACAAAAGTCCAGGACCTAATGGCTTCAGAGCTGATTTCTAGCACACATTCAGAGAAAACACCTCTTTTTCTGAAACTCTTCCGAAAAATTGCAGCAGAAGGAACACTCCCAAGCTCATTCTATGGAGCCACCATCAGCCTAATACCAAAACTAGACAAAGACACCACAAAAAAAGAAAATTACAGCTGAATATCACTGATGAACATGAACACATAAATCCTCAAAAAATATTACCAAACCACATACAAAACATATTTAAGAGATCATGCAACATGATCAAGTAGGGTTTGTCCCACAGATACAAGGATTCTTCAATATCCACAAATCTATCAATGTGATATATCAACAAACTGAAAAATAAAAACAATATGATCATCTCAATAGATGCAGAAAAAGCTTTTGACAAATTTCAACACCCATTCCTGATAAAAACTCTCCAGAATGTGGGCATAGAGGGGAACTACCTCAATATAATAAAAGCTTTTTATGACGACCCACAGCTTACATCGCTCTCAATTTTAAAAAACTGAAAACATTTCCACTAAGATCAGGAACAAGACAAGGATGTCCACTTTCACCAATGTTATTCAACATATTTTTGGACATCCTAGCCATCAGAATCAGAGAAAAAAAAAGAAATAAAATGAATTCACACTGGAAAAAAAATAAGTAAAACAATCACTGTTTGCAGATAACATGATACCATACCTGAAAAATCCTAAGCACACTGCAAGAAAACTATTAGAGTTCATCAATGAATTTTGTAAAGTTGTAGGATACTAAATTAATACACAGAAATTTATGGCATTTTTATATACTAACAATGAAAAATCAGAAAGAGAAATTAAGGAAATCATACCATTTACCATCACATCAAAAAGAAAACATACTTGGGAATAAACCTACCTAAATAGACAAAAGACCTGTACTCTGAAAAGTCTGACACTGATGAAAGAAATGAAAGATGAAACATATAGATGGAAAGATATACCATGCTCTTGGATTGGAAGAATCAATACAGTCAAAATGACAATACTACCTAAGGCCATCTACAGATTCAATTCAATCCCTATCAAATTACCAGTGACATTCCTTACAGAACTAGAACAAAATATTTTAAAATTTGTATGGAAATACAAAAGACTTCAAATAGTCAGGCTCCCTGAATTAGGACTATTCTTTGAAGATATAGTAATCAAAACAGTATGGTACTAGAACAAAAAAAGAAACATAGATCAATGATCAATGTAACATGATAGAAATCCCATAAATAAACCCAAGCACCTATGGTCAACTAATCTATGACAAAGGAGGCAAGAACATACATTGGAGCAAAGATAGTCTCTTCAATAAGTGGTGCTGGGAAAACTGGACAGCTGCATGTAAAAGAATGTAATTCAAATATTCTCTACCACCATACACAAAAATAATCTCAAAATGAATTAAAGACCTAAATGTAAGGCCAGATACATAAAACTCTGAGAGGAAAACATAGGCAGAATGCTCTTTGACATAAATTACAGCAACATCTTGTTTGATTCACTTCCTAGAATGAGGTCAATAAAAATAAAAATAATCCAATGGGATCTAATTAAATTAAAAATCTTCTGCACAGCAAAGGAAACCATTAAAAAATGAAAAGACAGGCATTCCCATCGTGGCGCAGTCATTAATGAATCCGACTAGGAACCATGATGTTGCAGGTTCGACCCCTGGCCTTGCTCAGTGGGTTAAGGATCCGGCATTGCTGTGAGCTTGGTGTAGGTTGCAGACCTGGCTCAGATCCTGTGTTGCTGTGGCTCTGGTGTAGGCTGGCAGCTACAGCTCTGATTTAACCCCTAGCCTGGGAACCTCCATATGTCATAGGAGCAGCCCAAGAAAATGGCAAAAAGACAAAAAAAAAAAAAAAGAAAAGAAAAGACAACCCAAGAATGGGAGAAATTCTTTGCAAATGATTCAACCAACAAAGGCTTAATCTCCAAAATATATAAACAACTATTACAACACAACACCAAAAAACAAACCAATTGAAAAGTGGGCAGAAGAGCTAAAGAGACATATCTCCAAAGAAGACATACAGATGGCCAGCAGGCACATGACAAAGATGCTCAACATCATTAATTATTATAGAAATGCAAATCAAAATTTCAATGAGGTATCACCTCATTGATGGTTAGAATGGCCATCATTAACAAGTTGACAAACAACAAATGCTGGAAAGGATACAGAGAAAAGGGAACCCTCCTTCATTATTGGTGGGAATGTAAATTGGTACAACCACTGTGGAAAATGGTATGGAAGTACCTTAGAAAACTAAATGTAGAACTACCATATCTCACTCCTGGGCATATATCAGGACAAAACTTTCATTGAAAAAAATAAATGCACCTCTATGTTCACTACTCATAATAGCCAAGACATAGAAATATCCTAAATATCCATTGACAGATGAATGAATTAAGAAGATGTGGTATATGTATATACAGTGGAATGCTATTAATCTATAAAAATGACAAAATGCCATTTGCAGCAACATGGACAGAATTAGAGACTCATACTAAGTGAAGTAAGTCAGATAAACAAATACCATGTGGTATCACTTATATGTGGAGTCTTAAATATGGCATAAATGATCTACAAAACAGAAACAGATCATGGAGAGGAAGGGCAGACTTGTGTTTGCCAGCAGGGTGTAGGGAGAGATAGGGAGTAACAGGGAGTTTGGGGTGGGGAGATGCAGACTGTCACGTAGAACAGGGAACTGTATCAGGTCTCTTGGTTTAGAAACTGATAGAAAATGAAAAAAAAATGGATGTGTATGGATGGCTAGGTCACTTTTCTGTGTAGCTGAATTTGAAGGAACAATGTAAATCAACTATATTTTGTACTTTAACAAAAAATTTTAAAAAACAGTATGGCAGTGGCATTGAACAGATGCACATATTAGTGAATATAATAGAGAACCTAGAAATAAAATCACACAGATACTGTCAAGTCCTTGATAATGGTGCCAATAATGCAATGGTGAAAGGAAAATCCCTTCAGTAAGTGGTGTTGGCAAAACCAGACATCCATATGGAAAAGAATGAAAGTGAAACACTATCTCACACTGCTCACAAAAAGTACCTTGAAATGGATTAAATAAATTTAAGACCTGAAACCACAATTATCCTGCAAGAAAACACAAAAGAAAAGCTCTTTGATAATGGTCTCGGTAATGTATTTTTTAAACTTTTTTATTATAGTTGATTTACAATGTTCTGTCTATTTCTGCTGTATAGCAAAGTGACCCAGTCATACATACATTTTATACATATATATATATATATATATATATATATATTCTTTTTCCAACAAGATAATATGTTTTTGGATGTCATACTAAAACATAAGCAACAGAAGCAAAAATAAACAAATGGGATTATATCAAACTAAAAAGCTTCTGCACAGCAAAGGAAACAACTAACAGAATGAAAAGACAATATACAAAAAGGGAGCATATATTTTCAAATCGTATGTCATATAGAATTAAAATAAAAATATATAAGAAACTCATGCAACTTAACAGCAAGCAAATAATCCCATATTTTAAAGGGGCAAAGAACCCAAATAAATGTTTTTCCAAAAAGGCAATCAAATGGCCAACAAGTACGTGAAAAGGTGCTTAACATCACTAATCATCAAGAAAATGCAAATCAAAACCACAATGACATCACCTTACATATGTTAAGATGATTTTATCAGAAACACAAGAGATAAAAAGTGCTGGAAAAGTGGAGAATAGGAAATCCTTGTATACTGTCAGTGGGAATGTAAATTGATAGTCATTATGGAAAACAATATGGAGGTTCCTCAAAAAATTAAAAATAGAAGCACCACATGATCCAGTATTTCCACATCTGTATAAGAAATTAAATCAGGAGTTCCCGTCGTGGCGCAGTGGTTAACGAATCCGACTAGGAACCATGAGGTTGCGGGTTCCGTCCCTGCCCTTGCTCAGTGGGTTAATGATCCGGCGTTGCCGTGAGCTGTGGTGTAGGTTGCAGACGCGGCTCGGATCCCGCGTTGCTGTGGCTCTGGCTTAGGCAGGTGGCTACAGCTCTGATTCAACCCCTAGCCTGGGAACCTCCATATGCCGTGCGAGCGGCCCAAGAAATAGCAACAACAACAACAACAACAACAAAGAAATAAAATCAGCTATCCTGCAAAAATATCTGTGCTCCTATGTTTATTACAGCATTTTTTCACAATAGCCAGTATATAGAAAGAGCCAAAGTGTGAATAGATGGATGACTTAGAAAAGAAAATGTCACACACACACACACTCACACACACAAACAATGGAATATTATTCAGACATAAAAGGAAGGAAATACTGTTATTAATGACAACATAAATGAATCTTGGGAACATTGTGCTAATGAGCCAAACAGAAAAAATAAATACTATATGGGATCAGTTACATGTGGATTCTAAAATAATTTTTTTTAATTGAACTCAGAAATACGACTCAGCCATAAAAAAAAATGACATAATGCCATTTGCAGCAACATGGATGGAGCTAGAGACTCTCATCCTGAGTGAAATGAGCCAGAAAGACAAAGACAAATACCATATGATATCACTTATAACTGGAATCTAATATCCAGCACAAATGAACATCTCCTCAGAAAAGAAAATCATGGACTTGGAGAAGAGACTTGTGGCTGCCTGATGGGAGGGGGAGGGAGTGGGAGGGATCGGGAGCTTGGGCTTAACAGACACAACTTAGAATAGATTTCCAAGGAGATCCTGCTGAATAGCATTGAGAACTTTGTCTAGATACTCCTGTTGCAACAGAAGAAAGGCTGGGGGAAAAATGTAATTGTAATGTATACATGTAAGGATAACCTGACCCCCTTGCTGTACAGTGGGAAAAAAAAACTTGAAGAAAAAAAGAAATAGTGCATAGAATAGTGGTTGCCAGGGGCTGGGGCATGGAAGAAATGGGGAGATATTTTTTCAAAGGGTACAAACTTTCAGTTAAAAGATGGTTATATCTAAGGATACTATGCAGGGCATAATGACAATAATTATTAATACTGTACTGAACACTTTAAATTTGTAAAAGTGTAGAACTTAAGCTTTCTCACCAAATAAGGAAAACAAAGACAGTGAGAGACAAACATCATATGATATCACTTATATGTGGAATCTTTAAAAAAAGATACAAATGAATTTATTTGCAGAACAGAAATAGACTCAAAGAATTTGAAAATCTATGGTTACCAAAGGGGACAGGTGGGAGAAGGGGGATATACTGGGAATTTGAGATGGAAATGTTCTAAAATTAAGTTGTGATGATGGTTGTATAACTATAATATAATAAAATTCATTGAGTTAAAAAAAGAAAACAAAGCAACCCTGTGATGTTACATTTGATCACCTAACTGCAATGTGGATGTTAGCTTGATAGTATTAATTATTTCACAAAGTATACATAGACCAAATTACCTCATAGGTACATAGATATGTGCAATTTTATTTTTAAATTATATCTCAGTAAACCTGGAAAAGTTAAATAATACAAAAAGCAGCTATTATAGAAGCCAAAAGAAGAAGAAATTTCAAGAATAGGGATATAATAATTTTAATAATAATAGAAACATTTAACATTTGCTAGGTGTGTTTTACATGCCAGAGGTTGTATTTTATATTCATTCACTCAGTCCTCACAACAATCCCATGGATATGTAACACTTGCCCCACTACACTGATGAAGAAACTGGGATAAAGAGAAATTAAAGATGCCTACATTTCATATTTTTATGTGTTGCAAACATTACTGGCTGCCACTCAAGATCTAATTTTTTCCTCATATTAACTGAACCTCAACTTTTCAGAAAACTATCTTTCTTACCTGCCACATATTTTAGGGGAGTAGGTCCAATTCCTAGCCTTAAGGTTGTGATTTCTTATTTGTTTAATATGAACAGAGTGATTATATTTAACTTGTCATAAACTGGTTTACATAGAGGCACCTGGCCACCATGGCAGCCATCTTACGACAATGTGAAAATCTACCCTGAGAACTAAGGCTGACAAACTAGGATGTCCAAGGAAAAGACTGAATACATAAGCTATTGATGACAATTTAAAGCCTCGGAATTAATCAATTGTGGGATTTATCTACCTAAGGACTTCCTGTTTTATGGCATAATATATTTTCCTCATTGTTTTTAGATATTTCAAGTTGAGTTTTGTGTTTTTGCAGTGAAAAGCATCTAAAATAATAGAATTGGCAAGGCAGTTTTAGTTGACTGGAATAGACAGACACTAGGTTTCAGCGAATGTCAATGTCAATAGGAGATGATGATGAAGATAAAATAACTGTTGACTAAGTTTTAGAGAAGCTTGCTTATGTTGGAAAAAAAATGAGTGAGCTATGACAGCCAGTTAGATACAGCAAGATATTCATGTGAAAAACAATCTGGCTCCTGAAAATATATAAAATCTGGCCAACCACAAGCTCTGTATTCAAGTGAATCCAGGCTTTGAAGGAAGATTGATCTTAGATGGCTATGTGACCTTGCAAGTGACACCTTCTTAAACCTTCATTTCACCATTTATAAAACAGGGGTTAGCAATAAGGTCTTACTTGCTCTGTCATTAAAATGATAAAAACATAAAGATAGTACCTAGCACACACAAGCCACTCAATAAAAGGTAGCTATTACTATCATCATTACTAATATCATCTGACAGTCAACAGAAATTTGGCTGAAAGGAAATTTCTGTTAGGAAAATTAAAGAATTAGGATTGCAGCTGACTAAGCCAAAATCAAATTGCCCAAATCACGGAGCTCAGATAATCAGTAACATGAAATTTAGAAAGCAGAGTATAAGCCTGTATATCAGGAAAACAATGAAGATCTGTAGCAGGTACTTCTTTGACATGTTCTATTTGTAAAATGTTATCAGCACTATTTATTTACAGCATTTTTGCTGGTAGTAAGATAGGGTTTCTGGAACACATGACCCCTATGTAGTCCCCAACCAGGTAGATAGAGCACAACAGTCAGAGTTCAAAGTCCTATTATTCCCAAGTAGAGCAGAGTTAGTACTTTAATTATGCACATTTTCCAAAGGTCTTAAAAGACCTTTCATTAAAACTGCCCAAATTAAAATCACACATAATCAGCAAAAGCAGAGAATTCAAAGAGAAGTTTAGAAGGGCAGAGAGTGAACTATATACCCTTATACATGGGCTCAGTGCCATGGGCAACACTTGACCACTGACACCAAAGAAACCCCCATAATTTTAGTCAATCTAAAACCAGGCTCCCCAGTTAAGAATCCCCAACTCTGGCTCTATGGAGACAGACTGATAATGAGTCCTAATGGAGGCTGTGACAACAGAATGATACATAGTCTGGATAGTATGGGGTGAATTAAAGACTTCCCTGAAGTCTGAGAGGCCTTTTAAAATCTATATACACTGAAATCCTGCTCCTATCCAGTGATTTAAGTAGAGCAAGAGCAGAGGGAGCAAAATCCAAGGAAGATTTTATCCTCATGCTCTGATAGGAATCTATACAGCCCCCTCATTTGTATAGCAGGGGCTATAGACAGTGGCACTGTCATCTGGTTTAGGAACTCTCATTCCTCAGAGTTCTTCTTTTACATTACTTCCTCCAGAAAGCCTTCCCTGACACCTCTTCAGCCCTGGATATATATACCAGCAAAAATACATACTTATAGAGTCACGCAGACCCAGGTTGGAATCCTTCTATTATTTAGTAGTTTTATGACTTTAGCCATGTTTCTGAACTTCTGAGTCTTTGTTTCATTCTTTATAAAATGGGAAAATAGCATGGACCCTCAGGTATATAGTTTACAAAATACAATGATTCTAAAGTGCCTAACATCTTCTTTTATTTATCCCATAAACATTTTTTGGATTCCTTCTATGTGCCTGACACTGTGATAGATGTTAAGGGATACAGAGGTGAACAAAACACAATCACTGGCCTCTTTCATACTCCAGTCTAATGGCTGAACTGTAAAAAAAAATGTTGTTTATAGTATAGTGGAATTAGTGCTCTAATAAGGTAAAAGAGGATATTGTGGGAACACGGAAGTTGTGTACCTATCCAGGACTGGAGAGGTGTCAGGGGAGGCTTTCTGGAGAGAGTGATATAAAAGTCCAGTGGGTGAGACAATTAAGACCACAATGTCAATGTGGTGTTGAATCAGTTATTATACTTTTATCTCTCTGCCTCAAACCAAGTATTCTATGCCCTCACTTTCTATTGGGACTCAGAAAATGGTCTTCTTTTGCTAACTGGTGTCCTTTTAGATTCTTCAAATATGGGATTCTAGAGACTAGAAGGCAGGGGAAGAGGTGAAGAGATTGACTTGCTCCAGTTTGTTTGCTGCTCCTGACAACATATCACCAAATATGGCCTTTTATCCAGGCAACAGTAGTGATTCCAGCTTCCTATTTCTTTCCATACTCTAGAACCAGCCTCACTACACCCCCTCAGAGGCACCAGTGTTAGTCAGCTGACAACTGCTCCTCAGAGACCTGAACTACAGCTCTATGAGATTTCTTCTCTAAGCATCTAAGATAGCAACAGCAGCCAAGCAGAAACCTCTTCACATATATCAGAGTCTGAACTCTACATTCACCTCCTTTGGGCTTCTATGTTTCTAATAATCCCAACCTCTTCCCTTTGTTATCTCAGGTCTAGGGGTGGGGGACAGGTGTTTCCTGCAGTCATTATCTCTGTGTTGTTCCAATGCTATATTTTGTTTTTTTCATTCCTTAAACACATATTTCAACAAGTCCATATATCAAATTTTTTTGTTAAAATTGTTTGGCTTCTGGAACCTGAATGAAACAAGAATGACAAGAGCACAATGTGTTCTTGGAGCTCAAAGGTAGATGCCTCACACAGGCTGAGATTATTAAATAAAGGGTAATTAAGACCTAAGCTGGATTCTAAAAAGTCAAGTCAGCCAAATATAGAAGTGGTGGGGAAAGGGAAGGTATTCCAGGCAGAAGGAACAACTTATACAAAGTTATGGAGGTAACAGAGAGCAGAATAGTCAAGGAAAATTGAGTAGGTTCAGTATGGCTAGGGACTAGGATATGAAGAAATAGAGAATACTGGCATGATGAGGCATAAGAAGAAGAGCCAGTAAAACTTTTAGACCAGTTAGAGTTGGGCAATAGACTTTAGAAAGGAGGGGAGAAGGTGGAGTCCGGGGTTATAGCTAGGTGTCTTACTTGTATGACCAGGTAGAACAGGTTTGGGAAGAAGGTGATAAAATGGTGAATATTTTCTTATCAGCCAATCAAGAGTAGAAAGACAAAGCTAAGGACCAGCAAAATTAGAATTCATATCTCTTCCTACTATTTCATAGCTGTGTAACTTTAACCACTGAAACTACCCAGAGAGTCAGTTTTAGTGCCAAGTAAATGGAGGATAGCAATACAGTAAAACTGTGTATAATTATCATAAGGTCAGATCCACTAACTAAGCTCCTGTTGTAATAATAGCCATAACAATAACAATAGCTTATATTGAGTAATTGATTTAAGGTTCTGTGCTAGGTGCTTTATGTACATTTTTTTTCATTTTACTGCCAATGTTCTTAATTTCAAGTACAATAGAAACATTATAATTAGCACAATAAAGCAATTTTGCAGTGTTTTGAGAGAAGCAGGAAAAAACACTGATGTTACACATACCATAAATGAACTTCATAAAATTATTTCTGAACATTTCTCCTAAAGCCATCCATTCTTTATCTCTCTGCAAATCTTCAATCTCTGATAGTTACTGCCCTGCCCCATCTCTCCTATCCACCCACCAATAACCTCTCTACTTTCCTATTTGTAGTTTCAAACCATCACTTTCAACAAGGACAATTTAATTCTGTCAAAACTTTATTAATATCCTCACAAACAGAAATAAGCCCCACAACCAAATACCTCCCTCCTTATGACTTGTATTTCTCAAAAAGTAATAGAGAAAAATAGAAGAATTTCCCTCTGTTTCTTATATGTTTAAAGACATATTTTGTCAACAAATTAAACACAAATTACATCTCAAATATACAACAGTGCACAGTCTGGGGAAATAACTTTGGGAAGAGGAGCTGCTTGAAATGTTGGAATATGTGACTAGAAGACAGCTGGCCCATAGAAAAAAGAAAGGGACAAAGGAGAATTCCTAGAACATAAAGACTTTCTGTACTTCTGTTTTTGGCACCAGATGTCTATATATTTGGATCATGACTCTGTCACACACTACCTTTTTGACCCTAAAAAGTAACTTAACTTCTCTGGATCACAGCAGTGACACCTATAATGTAGGGATTTTTAATTTTTTGAAAAGCTGTTGAAATGATTAGATAAGAAATCATTTATAAAATAAGTAGTATTGGAGTTCCCTTTGTGGTGCAGCAGAAACGAATCAGACTAGAAACCATGAGGTTACAGGTTCAATCCCTGGCCTCGCTCAGTGGGTTAAGGATCCAGTGTTGCTGTGAGCTGTGTGTGGGGAAGGTCACAGACACGGCTCAGATCTGGCATTGCTGTGGCTCTGGAGTAGGCCAGCAGCCACAGCTCCAATTAGACCTAGCCTGGGAACCTCCATGTGCCATGGGTGCAGTCCTAAAAAGACAAAAAGACTAAAATAAAATAAAATAAAATAAAATAAAATAAAATAAAATAAAATAAAATAAAATAAAATACCTAGTGTTTCTCTTTCTTATTTACTTCACGCAGTATGAGAGTCTCTAGTTCCATCCATGTTGCTGCAAATGGCATTATTTTGTTCTTCTTATGACTGAGTAGTATTCTATTGTGTATATATACCACAGCTTCCTAATCCAATCATCCGTCAATGGACATTTCGGTTGTTTCCATGTCTTAGCTATTGTGAATTGTGCTGCAATGAACATGCATGTGCATGTGTCTTTTTTAAGCAAAGTTTTGTCTGGATATATGCCCAAGAGTGAGATTACTGGGTCATGTGATAGTTCTACATATAGTTTTCTAAGGTACCTCCATACTGTTCTCCATAGTGGAAAAAAATAATGTATTGGGGAAATAAAATATACATATATATAAAAAGAATAAGAACCTCAAAAAATAAATTAATTAAAACAACGAGTATGATACAAATTCATTTGATGTGCTGCTTGTATTTCATAAATATGTTTTAAATGTTTATAATTTCATAATACTAGCTATTTTTCATTTTATTTATGTATACATATAAAAATTAATAAGAGAAACATCAAAAAAAATAGAGTAGGGGTCTACAATGGGGAGCTCTCATGCCCTGTGACTAAAACAGAGCTCCAAAGGAAGAAGAAAGATGCTTTTTCTTCCATGAAAGGACTAAGCAAATGAAAAGCTATGGACTCTTTGTTTACTATAGCCCTCCCATCTTCCTTTCCTCTATATAAAAGCATTCTCCTTCCTTTGCCCTATGAGGGACTTGCACTTGGCTCCCCATGGTTGCAAAACTTGAAGTGCAATTCTCCTATGATCCCAAATAAATCTATCTTTCAGATGAAATATCTGGCTGTTTGTTTTAGGTTAATAGACAGCAATCATCTATATCAAGTAATCATAGTTTTCAATTTTTTGTAGTAATATATATTTTCATTCAAAAATAATTGACAATATAAGTGATTCAATTGTATTATATATTAACAACAGAGTTGCTGCACAAACAAGACAAAAATGCTAAACATGATATACAAATGATTGAGACCTGCAAAATTTTTCCCTATATCATAATATGATAAGAATTGATCTTTTCCTCCCATTATCCTCCATCATGTTCCATCACAAGTGACTAGATATAGTTCCCTGAGCTATAGAGCAGGATCTCATTGCTTATCCACTCCAAATGCAATAGTTTTCATCTACTAACTCAAAACTCCCAGTCATCCCACTCACTCCTCCTTCCCCTTGGCAAACACAAGTCTGTTCTCCATATCCATGAGTTTGTTTATTTTCTGTAGATAGGTTCATGTGTGCTATATATTAGATTCCAGATATAGATGACATCATATGGTATTTGTCTTTCTCTTTCTGACTTAGTTCACTCAGTATAAGAATCTCTAGTTGAAACCACGTTGCTGCAAATGGCATTATTTCGTCCTTTTTTATGGTGGAGTAGTATTCCATTGTGTACATATACCACGTTTTCTTAATCCATTCATCTGTTGATGGACATTGAGGTTGTTTCCATGTCTTGGCTATTGTGAATAGTGCTGCAATGAACGTGCGGGTGCATGTGTCTTTTTCAAGGAAAGTTTTGTCTGGATATATGCCCAAGGGTGGGATTGCTGGATCATATGGTAGTTCTATATTTAGTTTTCTGATGTACCTCCATACTATTTTCCACAGTGTTTGTACTAATTTATATTCCTACCAACAGTGAAGGAGGGTACTCTTTTCCCCATACCCTTTCCAGCATTTGTTATTTGTTGACTTCTTAATGATGGCCATTCAGACTGGTGTGAGGTGATACCTCATAGTAGTTTTGATTTGCATTTTTCTAACAATTAGTGATGTTGAGCATTTTTTCATGTGTTTGTTGGCCATGTGTGTATCTTCTTTGGAGAAATGTCTATTCATATCTTCTGCCCATTTTTCAATAGGGTTGTTTGATTTTTTGCTGTCGAGTGACTGAGTCACTTTACTGTACAGCAGAGATTGACAGAACATTGTAAATCAACTACAATAAAAAACAATAAGTGCTGGAGAAATTTTGGAGAAAAGGGACGCCTCTTACGCTTTTGGTGAGAATGTAAATTGGTGAAACCACTATAGAAAATACTATGAAAGTACCTCATAAAACTAAAGAGAGAACTAACATATGATCCAGCAATCCCACTCCTGGGCATCTATCCACAGAAAACCATGACTTGAAAAGATATATGTAATGCAATGTTCATTGCAGCACTATACACAATAGCCAAGACATGGAAGCAACCTAAATGTCTATTGCCAGAGAAATGGATAAAGAAGATGTAGTACATATATACAATGGACTATTACTCATCCATAAAAAAAGAATGAAATAATGCCATTTGCAGCAACATGGATGGACCTAGAAATTATCACACCAAGTGAAGTTAGTTAGACAGTGAGAGACAAACATCATATGTATCTTGTATCTGGAATCTAAAAATACGATATAAATGAACTTGCAGAACAGAAACAGATTCACAGACTTTAAAAACTTATGGTTACTAAAGAGCACATGTCGGGGGAGGGAGAGGGTGGACTGGGGGGTCTCATATGGAAATGTTCTAAAATTAGGTTGTGATGATGGTTGTATAACTATAAATATAATAAAATTCATTTTTTTAAAAAAGAATTGTTCTAGTCACTGTGTAGGATGCTATAGGACACAAATCCAAGTTTTGTCATTTAATACTTCCTGGCTCCCTAAAAAGGTTTACTTGGCAACTGAGATGTAGAAGTCACACATATAATGCCTTTTAAAAATACCATCTACTATACTAAATCCACATTGGAAAGTGTCAGGTGAAGTGAGGGTTCTCTTAGAGTCTCTTCCAAAGCTCATTAATGCAGTAAGTATTCAATGATGTCCACCAAGTTTCAGGCCTTGTGCTGGATGTTTGATATGTAAAATCCATGGACATTTGTTCTTTGCCATCAAACATGTTGCAGTCAATAGGAGGCAGGAGGAAGCGGACATATAAATATAACAGCTTGTGGATGGAAGAAAACAGGGCCATAACCCTCAAGCTTGAAAGCATGTAGCTAGAGTAAGCAAAGAAAACAGAATAAAGAGGTCATGGAAAACCATGACATCCTTTTGAAATGCCAAGAAGGTTACCCTAAGAAAGAACTTTAGATAGTTAAGGCTTAGGGGCCCTGTAAGGAGAACAAACAGTCCTGCTGTAAAGATTAATGTATACCTTCCTAAGATAAGACCTGATGATTGTTAGAACAGACTCTGTTACTTATAATCCCCCCAGGCTTGTGTGGTCCTTGTAAGTATTATCTATAGTCTCTGCCCCCCATGCTTTCTGTTCACAATCCTAATAAAATATAGACCCTGAGTTTGCTTGGGGGGCTCTTGCTTGCTACAGCATTAGCTGTCTGTGTATTCTTCAAGCTGATCTCCAGGCATACTCTAAGTTCTGATTGTCACAGAAGACAACAAAAGCTAAATAAAGGGTAGGAAGTATTGAATTAGAAGTCAGGGCAGTCCCAGTGGGAAATCAAAGGAAGGACACAGGTGGATTGGAATCCAAGCAATACATCAAGATGGAATAGCAGTAGCAATAGAATAAAAACTATGAGAGGGTAAAAATGTTCACCTGTACTTGACGATTCCATTGATCATTGGGTTCACATCCTTGATTCTGTTGATATAAGCCTGAACAACATCTATGCACTTCACCTGCAAAATACAATAATTAAGTTAGTGGGTGTTTATTTTTTGAACAATTCATCCATTCAACAATTATTTAATGAAATTCTGGTATGTGCATTAATAGATTTTCATTTGGGATATCTACTGTGATTTATCAAGTGCAGTACACTGTGAGGAGACAATATATGTCTCCTCTGAAGCTAAGAAATCAAGAGGATATCAGTATTAGAAGGCTCTGAACAATGGGTAGAGATAAAAAGCATCAATTCCCCTCTAAGTTGACAAATTTAATATCATTTAAAAATCAAAACTGACTGCAGTTCAGGCAGCCAAAATAGGGCAGGGTAGGAATGTAGATGTCATTTTAGGTATTCCTGTATCACTGAGAACTTTTACTTTCTGGACTGTATCAAACTCAAGGACAGTCATTTTCAACACGGTATCTGCTTGCAACTGCTAGATGCAACCTTATAGTTTCAACCCCCCCCCCACTTCACAATATGTTATCATTATCATTTTGAAACCCAATATTTGCTTAACAAGCACTCTTCTTGTCAGCTCCCATTGTAATACTCTATAAACAACACTCATAACTAACCATAGCCTTGCAGTTTTTTACTTTATAAGCATCCTCCATTTTGTAGTCTGGCAGAATGCAATTCAGGTGCTTTCTTGGCTGTGTGCTGCAATCTTAACAACTCCCCAATAAAATCATTTTATTTTTGCCTCAGCCGGGTCTCCATTGTTGGAACTCTTGGTTAACAAAGTAAACAGAATTTAGAGTCCAGAGATACTATGCATATATAATCAACAAGTGAGTATTTTTTATAGTAAATAACCAGGATAATTTGAACCTTAATATTATATATATCCTTTGCAAAATCCAGGAGTTGAGGAGTGGAGACATAAAAGCACATTAAGTTACAATATCTAGATAAAATAAAGGATACTGAATAAAATTTTAATTTTAGATAATTAGCAAATAATTTTTAGTATAAATATTCCTAAATATTGTATGGGGATAATTATACTAGAAATCATGTGTTGTTTACCTGAAATTGAAATTTAGCTGAGTGTCCTATATTTTTATTTGCTAAATCTGACAAACCTAGGCCAAGGATATTAGCTTAGGAATATATTATAATTCTTATAAATGGGATCATAAGCACTAGAAAATTAAAAAGCCAAGTATAACTCCTAAATAAAGAGGATGAAAATGAAGTGAAAAGAAACTAGATCAAGACAGAAAAAAAAGTAAGGACAGGAAAAAGTGAAAACCAGTATAAAAAATTATAAACATTACAAAAATGGAAAGAATTAATTACATCATAATAAGTAAGAAGGACTGAACTCTTCTATCAGAGAACAAAGACTTAAATTGGCTAAAAAAACCAGCTCAGCTGTACATTTTTATTAAAAATTCACTTGGAACAAAGAGACAATGAAAGGTTGAACATAAAAAGATGGGAAAAAGAACACTAAGCGAATGCAAATAATAAAGAAGCTGGGTTGGCACCACTAATATCAGATAAAGCAAATTTCAAGACTGAGACATAAAATGGTACAATCCATGAAGATGATATGAGTTATATTTTTGTATTTAAAAAGCAAGAAAATAGAGAAAAAACTTGTAGGAATACAAAGGAAACAGGATTAGAAATAAAAGTACAGTAACAAATAATATAACTCTTTCAGAAACTAACAAATCAAGTAGTGAAAAATAAGGATATATTCCGGTATTTTGCAATACAATCAATTTGCTCAAGGACATACTGAGAAAGAACTTTTATTGCATCAAGAAGGAATATTATGGAGAGGACAACATGGCGGAGGAGTAGGGGGACACTCTCACCATCTCCCACAAACACAACTAAAAAAGCACATCTACAGAATAAATGACTCACACAGAACAGCAACCAATCGCTGGCAGAGGAACCTAAACTCCAATAACAGCAAGAAGTTCGTGACATTATGGGACAGAACGGGAGAAAAGAGGAGAGTGAGAGAAGGTGAATCCGAGTGGGATGGGCACTCCCGAAAGGGAACTGCAGAGGAGAAAGGGATCCTGCACCCTGGAAAGTCACCTACATGGGAGAAAGATCAAACAAACCAGAGGAATCTCCAGATGCAGAGAAGAGTGTAGCAGTAAGTTGGAGTACGGAAAAGCCGATCAAGAACCGAACGGACCATCTGAACTACGGGCACAGTCACCAAAAATTGAGATGCCTGGGTGGGGGCTGGGCAACGAGACCTCGGCTCCAGAGGGTAGTCCCCGGGAAAGGGACGGGGGATGCCTGGATGGGGGCTGGGCACCGAGACCTTGGCTCCAGAGGTTAGTCCCCAGGAAGGGATGGGGGACGCCTGGATGGGGGCTGGGCACCGAGACCTCGGATCCAGAGGTTACACCCCGAGAATGGGCTAGGGGGGCGGGGCAGAGCGGAAACTGCTTGGGAGGTCTAGAAACCATTTGACGGGGCAGAGACTGCCTGGGAGACTAGAAAACAAAGCTGTTGCAGAAGAAGGGAGCAATACTCTAGGGTCAGAGAAGTGGAAAGCTGCATCAGAGGGAGCCCAGGAGAAGAGCCTGGTCTGTGCCCATGCTGGGGAGGGGAGAGAAGAAGGGGTGGAGCCCCATAGAATACACCCCACACCACAGCAGGCTTACAGGTCCGCTAGCTAGCTGAAAGCTGTGATTCCCAGTGCATCCCCTCCCCCCACCCCCGCAACCCCCTACGCTATCACCGAAACTGGGGCTGCCTGCCATCCAGGAGGGCTGGCCTCAACAATTGCCTGAAGCCTACCAACGAAGGGGCTGTCCCTGCACAGGCCTGCTTGCCCATTGGAGGGGCCACACTTCTGCAGAGTGGCACCAAACACCACTAACCCCTGAGAAAAGGCCTGCAGCCCAGAAAAGCTAGAACAAGCCTAGCCAGGCTGTGAATATATCTGCCTAATTATCAGAAGGATTTTCTGAGTTGGGCTCCCCCAGGGAGGAGCCTCTTGGATTTCCAGTGGCCCTGCTACACACACAAGCACCCAGGGAGTGCTAAGCGCTAGAGGATCAGCTGCATAGGACTGCCAGCTCCAGGAAGGACCCCCTGCAGCCCAGAAAAGATGCAACAAGCCTGGCCAAGCTGGGAAAAGATCTCAGACGCTTTTTCTGAGTTGGGCTACACTGGGGAGGAGCCCCTTGGGATTCCAGAGGCCCTGCTACCCACCCAAGACCACAGGGGGTGCCCCACTCCCGCAGAATAGCTGCTCAGCACCACCAGCCCCCTAGAAGAGCCCCTGCAGCCCAGAAAACTACAACAAGTTGGCCAGACTGTGAAAAGATATGCCTACATTCTCAGGCCATCCTTCTGAGTTGGGCTGCCCTAGAGAAGAGCCTCTTAGGTTCTCAGTGACCCAGACACTGCTCCAGCCCCCAGGGGGTGCTGCACTCCTGAGGAACAGCTGCCCAACACCGCCAACCCCCTGCAAGAACCCCACAGCCTAAAAACACCAGAGCAAGCTCTGCATGACCAAGTGAAATCTGCTACCATCGTGGTGTGGACCTCCCAGTCCTGGCTGCCATCAGGAAGTCCTCCTTTGCTTCAAAGAAACACTGTTAGCCCCATCAACACTCCAGAAAAGCCAAACGGCCTCAAAAAAGATTGACCAACAACGCCAGCCCTCAGGAAATATTCCACGGCAGTGACAAGGCAAACACTGCCTGATCACGGAGAGTACAACTCCCTCAGGAGAAAGAAAACAACAAGCAAGATGAAGAAGCTGAGAAACCACCCCCAGTCAAACCAACAGGAGAACTCACCTAAAACAGTCAACAATGAGACAGATCTCTGCAGTCTGACAGACCTGGAGTTCAAAAGAGAAACAGTGAAAATACTGAAGGGATTAAGAGAAGATATGAACAGTAATGCAGATACCCTCAGAAAGGAACTAGAAAATATAAGGAGGAGCCAAGAAAAACTAGAACACTCATTTGCAGAGATGCAAACTGAACTAGGGGCAGTAAAAACCAGAATGAAAAATGCAGAAGAACAAATCAGTGATATGGAAGATAGAATAATGGAAATCACTCAATCCAGTCAACAGACAGAAAACCGAATCCAAAAACTGGAAAGCAATATAAGAGACCTATGGGATAAAATAACGTGGGCCCATCTACGCATAATAGGAATTCCAGAAGGAGTAGAAAAAGATAAGGGGATGGAAAATATATTTGAAGAAATTATCGCTGGAAACTTCCCAAATCTAAAGGATGCTGGGTTCAAGATGCAAGAAGCACAGAGGGCCCCAAACACACTGAACCCAAACAGACCCACACCAAGACACATCATAATAAAAATGGCAAAAGTTAGTGATAAAGAGAGGATCCTAAAGGCAGCAAGAGAAAAACAGAATGTTACCTACAAGGGAACCCCCATAAGAATATCAGCTGACTTCTCTACAGAAACACTACAGGCCAGGAGGGAATGGCAAGAGATATTTAAAGTGCTCCAAGGAAAAAATATGCAACCTAGAATACTCTATCCAGCAAGAATATCTTTTAAAATAGAAGGGGAAATAAACATTTTTTCCAACAAACAAAAACTCAAAGAATACAGCAACACAAAACCCAGGTTAAAGGAAATATTGAAAGGGCTTCTCTAAACCAAAAAGAAAGGAAGGAAAGGGAGGAAAAAAGAAAAGAAAAGAAGAAGAAGAAGAGGAAGAACTAGGACTGAGGAAACCGCAATCAGAGAGCAGTCACTCAAATAAGCCAGCATACAGATTTAATCATGAACAGGCCTCAAACAAAATAAAATTAAAAAGAAAAAAATAAAAAAGAGTCATCAAAACCATAAAATGTGGGCACGGGATGTGAGGAAGTAAATAACCCTTTTTGTATGTTTGTATGTTTCTCTTCCTAATTTTAATATAGTAATGAAGTGTTTGAACTTACAGGACCATCAGGCTAAAACACACAATTATGGGAAGGGGTTAGCATACTTAAAAACCAGGGCAACCACAAGCCAAAAGCAAATATTGCATTTGCAAAAAATGAAAAAAAAAATACACTCAAGCAGATAATAACAGGAGACCATCCAACCAAAAAAAAAAAAAAAAGGAAGAATGGAGAACCACAGAATCAACTGGAACACGAGGTTCAAATGGCAATAAATAATCATCTATCAATTATCACCTTAAATGTCAATGGACTGAATGCCCCAATCAAAAGACACAGAGTGGCTGAGTGGATAAAAAGGTAAAAACCTTCAATATGCTGACTACAAGAATCTCACTTTAGGACAAAGGATACATATAGATTGAAAGTGAAAGGGTGGGGAAAAATATGTCACGCCAATAGACATGACAGAAAAGCAGGAGTCGCAACGCTCATATCAGACAAAATAGACTTTAAAACAAAAGACCTAAAGAAAGACAAAGAAGGACACTACTTAATGATTAAGGGATCCATCCAAGGAGAGGATGTTACTATCGTCAACATATGTGCCCCAAATACAGGAGCACCCAGACACATACAACAAATATTAACAAACATAAAGGGAGATATTGATGAGAATACAATCATAGTAGGAGACCTTAATACCACCCTCACATCAATGGACAGATCCTCTAGGCAGAAAACCAATAAAGCAACAGAGATCCTAAAGGAAACAATAGAAAAGTTAGACTTCATTGATAACTTCAGGACACTACATCCAAAAAAAGCAGACTACACATTCTTCTCAAATGCTCATGGAACATTCTCAAGAATCGACCCCATATTGGGACACAAAGCTAATCTCAATAAATTTAGGAGCATAGAAATTATCTCAAGTATCTTCTCTGACCACAATGCCATGAAATTAGAAACCAACCATGAGAAAAGGAAAGAGAAAAAACCTACTACATGGAGACTAAACAACATGCTACGAAAAAACCAATGGGTCAATGAGGAAATCAAGAAGAAAATTAAAAACTACTTTGAAACAAATGATAATGAAGACACAACCGCTCAAAATCTATGGGATGCTGTGAAAGCAGTGCTCAGAGGGAAATTTATAGCAATACAGGCCTTTCTCAAAAAAGAAGAAAGATCCGAAATGGAGAACTTAACCCTCCACCTAAATGAATTAGAAAAAGAAGACCAAAAAAGTCCTAACGTCAGCAGAAGGAAGGAAATTATAAAGATCAAAGAAGAAATCAATAAAATAGAGACTCAAAAAACAATAGAGAAAATTAATAAAACCAAGAGCTGGTTCTTTGAAAAGGTGAACAAAATTGACAACCCCCTGGCCAGACTCACTAAAAAGAGGAGAGAAAGAACCCAAATAACCAAAATTATAAATGAAAAAGGAGAAATCACAACAGACACAGCAGAAATACAAAAACCCATAAGGGAATACTATGAACAACTATATGGCAACAAGTTGGACAATCTGGAAGAAATGGACAATTTTCTAGAATCTTACAGCCTGCCAAAACTGAATCAAGAAGAAACAGACCAACTGAACAGACCCATCACTAGAAATGAAATTGAAGAGGTCATAAAATCACTCCCCACAAATAAAAGTCCACGACCAGATGGCTTCACAGGCAAATTCTATCAAACATATAAAGAAGAATTGGTGCCCATCCTCCTCAAAATCTTTCAAACGGTGGAAGAAGAAGGAATACTCCCAAAGACATTCTATGATGCCACCATCACCCTCATTCCAAAACCAGACAGAGATACCACCAAAAAAGAAAACTATCGCCCAATATCATGGATGAATATAGATGCAAAAATTCTCAACAAAATCTTAGCCAAACGAATCCAACAACATACCAAAAAAATTAGACACCATGACCAGGTTGGGTTCATCCCACGTTCACAAGGATGGTTCAACATACACAAATCAATCAGCATCATACACCACATTAACAAAAGAAAACTCAAAAATCATATGGTCATCTCAATAGACGCAGAAAAAGCATTTGACAAAGTCCAACATCCATTCATGATCAAGACCCTCACCAAAGTGTGTATAGAGGGAACATTCCTGAGTATAATCAAAGCCATCTATGATAAACCCACAGCAAATATAATACTCAATGGGGAAAAACTGAAAGCCTTCTCACTCAAATCTGGAACAAGACAGGGATGCCCACTCTCGCCACTGCTCTTCAACATACTTTTGGAAGTCCTAGCCACAGCAATCAGACAAACAAAAGAAATAAAAGGCATCCATATAGGAAGAGAAGAGATCAAACTGTCACTGTATGCAGATGACATGATACTATACATAGAAAACCCTAAGGACTCAACCCCAAAACTACTTGAACTGATTCATAAATTCAGCAAAGTAGCAGGATATAAGATGAACATTCAGAAGTCAGTTGCATTTCTGTATACCAGCAATGAACTATTAGAAAAGGAATACAGAAATACGATACCTTTTAAAATTGCACCTCACCAAATCAAATACCTCGGAATACACCTGACCAAGGAGGTAAAGGACCTATATGCCGAGAACTATACAGGTTAAAGCAATGAAATCAAAGAAGATGTAAAGAAATGGAAAGATATTCCATGTTCCTGGATTGGGAAAATCAATATTGTAGAAATGGCCATACTACCCAAAGCAATCTACAGAGTCAATGCAATCCCTATCCAATTACCCATGACATTTTTCACAGAACTAGAACAAACAATCCAAACATTTATATGGAACCACAAAAGACCCAGAATCGCCAAAGCAATCCCGAGAAACAAAAACCAAGCAGGAGGCATCACTCTCCCAGACTTCCGGAAATACTACAAAGCCACAGTCATCAAAACAGTGTGGTACTGGTATCAAAACAGACAGACAGACCAATGGAACAGAAGCGAGAAAATGGAAATAAACCCTGACACCTATGGTCAATTAGTCTTTGACAAGGGAGGCAAGAACATAAAATGGGAAAAAGAAGGTCTATTCAGCAAGCATTGCTGGCAAACCTGGACAGCTGCATGCAAAGCAATGAAACTAGAACACACCCTCACACCATGCACAAAAAGAAACTCCAAATGGCTGAAAGACTTAAATGTACGACAGGACACCATCAAACTCCTAGAAGAAAACATAGGCAAAACACTCTCTGACATCCACAGCATGAATATGTTCTCAGGTCAGTCTCCCAAAGCAATCGAAATTAGAGCAAAAATAAACCCATGGGACCTCATCAAACTGAAAAGCTTTTGCACAGCCAAGGAAACCCAAAAGAAAACAAAAGGACAACTTCCAGAATGGGAGAATATAGTTTCAAATGATGCAACCGACAAGGGCTTAATCTCTAGAACATATAAACAACTTATACAACCCAACAGCAAAAAAGCGAATCAATCCATGGAAAAATGGGCAAAAGACTTGAATAGACATTTCTCCAAAGAAGATATACACATGGCCAGCAAACACATGAAAAAATGGTCCACATCGCTGATTATAAGAGAAATGCAAATCAAAACTCCCATGAGATACCACCTCACACCAGTCAGAATGGCCATCATTAATAAATCCACAAATAACAAGTGCTGGAGGGGGTGTGGAGAAAAGGGAACCCTCCTGCACTGCTGGTGGGAATGTCAACTGGTACAGCCACTATGGAGAACAGTTTGGAGATACCTCAGAAATCTACACATAGAACTTCCATATGACCCCGCAATCCCACTCTTGGACATCTATCCGGACAAAACTCTACTTAAAAGAGACACGTGCACCTGCATGTTCATTGCAGCACTATTCACAATAGCCAGGACATGGAAACAACCCAAATGTCCATCTACAGAGGATTGGATTCGGAAGAAGTGGTATATATACACAATGGAATACTACTCAGCCATCAAAAATAATGACATAATGCCATTTGCAGCAACATGGATGGAACTAGAGAATCTCATCCTAAGTGAAATGAGCCAGAAAGACAAAGACAAATACCATATGATATCACTTATACCTGGAATGTAATATCTAGCACAAATGAACATCTCCTCAGAAAAGACAATCATGGACTTGGAGAAGAGACTTGTGGCTGCCTGATGGGAGGGGGAGGGAGTGGGAGGGATCGGGAGCTTGGGCTTATCAGACCAACTTAGAATAGATTTCCAAGGAGATCCTGCTGAGTAGCATTGAGAACTATGTCTAGATACTCATGTTGCAACAGAAGAAAGGGTGGGGAAAAAAATGTAATTGTAATGTATACATGTAAGGATAACTTGATCCCCTTGCTGTAGAGTGGGAAAATTAAAAAAAAGAAAAAAAGAAGAAATAATAAAATAAAACATATACAATAAAAGCATAAGTATCGTATGATCTAAGAATCTAATTTCTGGGTATTTATCCAAAACTATTAAAATTGAAATTTCTAAGATATATTTACACTGAAAATTTTACTCCAAATTCATAAGCAATAAGAGAAACAACTTAGCTGGGGATTCTTTTGGTAGTTTATCAGGCATCTAATATGTTGTCCATGGTATCTTCTTCATTCTAATGTTGGCAGTATTTATGATCTCAAAATAGATACAAGCACTTTTCAGGGCTGTATGTTTAGCTCATATGTCGCTCAAGAAATAATCTTTTTAGCACATCCTCGAGCGAATTCCTAAAATTTGATCCAGTTGGGGTAGCTTAAGTGACATGAATTACATGACCCTGAATTAATTACCATGGGCCAGAAAAGAATCATACTGATATGCTAAGCCTATTTCAATTCTCTATTCCTGGGAAAAAGTACAGTTCAGGAGGAATTAAATAAAAGATTCTTCCTGAACAGAAATTATTACATATGACATGCTCAATTTTTATCATTGATCTAAAAAATAGCTGTTTAATTCAGTGGAAATCCAGTGTTATTTTTATTCCTGAGATAGCTTCTGAAATAAAGGAAAAGGAAAATAAAATAAATGTATATAATAGTTACAATGTGCAGAGAAGATATGATATGAATCTAAAATACTCAAAATCGACAAAACTTTCCTGAATGAAAAAGGGAAAGTGGGACAGAGGAAACAAGGATACACTATGGATGTATCTTGTGAGGAAAGTTGTGGTTCAAGAGAATAATACACCAGCAACTGTCTCCTGGCCCTGCTACTTACTATCTGTGTACTTACTATCTGTGTACTTACTATCTGTGTTCAAGTCACATATGTTCTCTATTGTTATTTTTTTTATCTGTAAAAAAGAGATTATAGCAGTAACTACAATATTAGATTAGTTTTATGGCTGAAATGATATTCAGCAAAACACCTCATATATAATAGGAATCAGTAAACATTAGATTTGTCTCTTTTTTTCTTTCCTCAAAAACATAGCCCCTGTTTTAGCCTCTGTAAGATCAGTACCTACTATTCAGCTTTTCTGAAATATGTATACTTGTATCATTGACCTCTGATTATTTACTTATTTAGTGTGAATTCTCATGGTACATTCCTTGTTAAAGCAGAAATGTTAGGAGATAAATTTATGGCTAAGGTGTAGTTTCTATTTGCTGATGAGATGCAAAGAGTTGTGCCTCTGTCAATGTTAGTCTACTGAAATTCCATACAAAAGCTTGTACATTTGTAGGTTCAAATTATCATACACACTATATGCTAACTAAAAGTATAATGTAGTATTTACTGCAACATTAATTAGTGTTTTGTTTCTACTGATAGAAAAGAATTGGAAAAAATGAAAACCAGCTGTGTTCTCTTTTATGTAATTTTTCTACCATGATTCAGATAATTTTTTGTTAGTGTTCTTTTGCCTTAGATGTGTTTATAACAGAGAAGTCAGAAATTGTTAGGGGATGAATTTCTCCTTGGCTTTTATGAAAGTTCAAAGTTACTATGGATATTAAACCAGTTGTCATACACAGGAAGAAGAGAGAGGAAATGGCTTTCATGGGAGAGCCAAAAGTCTTAAAGAGATAGTAGGATTTCCCCAAGAATAAAAGAAAATAATCATCTCCTTGTGCAATTAGTAGTGAGGGACATGTGGTTCATAAAACTTTCAGGAAGATTGACAACCACTTTGTCTGAGGAGGTTGTACCCTGGAACCAAAGCTCCAGTCCCATAAATTTTTATGTCCAAATATTAGACAGAATTCCAGAATAAAAATATTGTACAGGCTTTTGATAGCATATTACTAATAAAAGTCTGAAACAATGAATGGAATTGTGTTTATACTGTTTTGCTCTGTATAAAACCTACAGAAATCTTACATAATTGTGGAAGTTGATTAAATGTGGGCAAGAAGCATTCATAATGACAGGACTTGAATTTTCAATAAGCTTGGCAAGATGGAAACTCAGAGTGTGAGATCAAGATGGTGGAGTAGGAGGTTGTGGAGCTCATCTATCCCCTCTACAAGTGCATTAAAAATATGTCTACACATGGAACAATTCGTACAGAAAACAAACTGGAAAAGGGCAGATTATCTTCTATACTACCAAAGCTACAAGAAAGATCTATCCCCATGTTACTGGGTAGGGCAGGGGAAAAAAGGAATCAGGATGTGACTTGCACCCAAAAAGGGATTTATAAAAGAGAGAAGATCCACTGGGCAGAACCTTGCCCTGGGAAGCCCCTTGCCTGATGGGAAATTCACCAGCACAGATAGAGATGTAGGCCATGAAAGACTGGTGTTGGTGGCTGCTGCCTTGCCACCCTTGCCACTCTGAAGTAACCACCAGAGAGGTCTACAAATACACTCAGCAACTGAGCACTGAATCCTAGGCAGACTTACCCTGGGAGACAATTCAGTTTAGCTGTACATAAACAGCCCAGGTTGGTGGGGGGGCTAGGATTTTCTCTAGGCTAAAATGGAACTCTGCATGCACATGGCTGGGGCATGGTGGGCCATGACAAACTTTGTTAGAATGTGCACTGGGTGGTGCAACAGAAAAGCATATCTCAGGTGGACAGCCCTTGGGGAGAGTACACAAATATTTTTTTCCTGGCAGGAGGCCTCTGCTTTGCCCACCCCATGTTGAAGCTTAGCATCAAATCTGGAATGGACAGAGTCCAGAAGGGTTGTACCAAAGATGCAGCCCAGGTTCTGGGTGGCAGCACAACCACCTTAATTTCTGCAACTTCAGCACTCCAGTCTCCAGAACCATATAGAAAACCAAAAAAACACCAGTGATTCTAAATGATGCAATAGATGAGTTAGGATTAATTGATATTTACAGGACATTAGATTCAATAAAACCAGAATAAACTCTTTTCAAGTACACATGGAACACTCTCTAGGTCATGGAACACATACTAGGTCACAAAACAAGCCTCAAAAAATTTAAGAGGATAGAAATTATTTCAAGCATCATTTCTGACCAAAATGGTATAAAACTAGAAATCAACCACTGAATGAAAAATGGGAAAAAAAAAAAACAAACAAATGGGGATTAAACAGCATGCTACTAAAAATCCAATAGGGCAATGATGATATCAAAGAAGAAATGAGAAAATATCTCAAAACAAATGAAAATGAAAACACAAACTTACAAAATCTATAGGATACTGCAAAAGCAGTTCTAAGAGGGAATTGCTCAAGAAACAAGGAAAAACACATGAAAAGATGTTCAACATCACTCATTATTAGAGAAATGCAAATCAAAACCACTCGGAGGTACCACCTTACACCAGCCAGAATGGCCATCAGCAAAAAGTCTACAAACAATAAGTGCTGGAGAGGGTGTGGAGAAAAAAGAACTCTAGTACACTGTTGGTGAGATTGTAAATTGGTGCAACCAGTGTGGAAATCAGTAGGGAGATGCATCAGAAAACTACAAATAGAACTACCATTTGATCCAGCAATCCCACTCCTGGGCATCTATCCAGAGAAAACCATGACTTGCAAAGACACATGTACTCCAATGTTCATTGCAACACTATTTACAATAGCCAAAACATGGAAACAATCTAAATGTCCACTCACAGAGGAATGGATCAATAAGAAGTGGTACATATACACAATGGAATATGACTCAGCCATTAAAAAGAATGAAATACCAGCATTCTTAGCAACATGGATGGACCTAGAAACTATTATGCTAGTGAAATCAGCCATACAATGAGACACCAACATCAAATGCTTCCACTGACATGTGGAATCTGAAAAAAGTACAGACGGAATTTCTTTGCAGAACAGATGCTGACTCACAGACATTGAAAAACTTATGGTCTTATGGTTTGGGGGGTGGGGGGATGTGCTTGGGCTGTGGGATGGAAATCCTGTAAAATCAGATTGTTATGATCCTTATACAACTACAGATGAGATAAATTCATTTGAGTAAGTTAAAAAAATAAAATAAAATAAATAAAAATATAAACAAACAAACAAACAAAAAAAGAAACATGGAAAATCTCAAACAAGCAATCAAAACTATCACTTAAAATATTAGAATAAAACCCAACATACAAAACCCAAGTCAGCAGAAGGAAACTAATAATAAAAATCAGAAGGGAAATAAATATCAAAAAAGCAAAATAAATGATGCAATAGATGAGTTAGGATTAATTAATAACCGAAAGAGCTGGTTTTTTTTGAAAAGATAAAATTGACAAACTTTAGATCAGGCTCATCCAGAATAAAAGTGGGAGTACCCAAATAAACAAAATAAGAAGCGAAAGAGGAGAAATAACAACCAATACCACAAAAATACCCCCCAAAAAATAAAAGAATAGTATTAACAACTTAGAAGAAATGGAAAACTTTCTAGAAATATACAACCTGTCAAAATTGAGTCAAGAAGAAACAGAAAATTTGAACATACTACTCAATACAAGTGAAATAGAATTTGTAATTTAAAAGCTCTCTGAAAACAAAAGTCTAGGACACAAAGGTTTCATTGGAAAATTCTGCCAAACCTATGAATAACTAGTAGCTATCCTTCAACTATTACAAAATATTATAGACTACAGAACACTTACAAATTCATTCTATGAAGCCACCACCACTCTGATACAAAACCAGACAACGACACTACAAAACTACAGGCCAATATATTTAATGAGCATGAATTCAAAAATCTTCAACAAAATATTAGTTGAATCCAGCAATATATAAAAAGGATCTTACACCATAATCAAGTTGGATTCATTCCAGAGTCACAAGGATGGTAAAACATAGGCTTATCAATGTGATATACCACATTAGCAAAAGTAAAGACAAAAACCCCATGATCATCTCAATAGATGCAAAAAAAAAATACATTTGACAAAATTCAACATCTGTTCATATAAAAACTCTCACCAAAGTTTAGAGGAAACATACCTGAGCATAATAAAAGCCATTTATGACAAAGTCACAACCAACATAACACTCATTGGTGAAAAGTTGAAAGCCTTCCCCCTATATTAAAGAACAAATCAAGGATGCCTACTCTCACCATTTCTGTTTAACATAGTATTGAATGTCCTAGTCACAGAAATCAGATAAGAAAAAAAGAAATGTATTCAAAGGAGAAAGGAAGACATACAATTGTCACTATTTGCATATGACATGATGCTTTATATAGAAAACCCTAAAGGCTCCGCACAAAAACTATTAGAACTAATAAATTAATTCAGAAAGGTAGCAGGATACAATATTAATAAACAGGAATCTGTTGCATTTCTTTACACAACAAGGAAGTACCAGAAATATAAAATAAAAATCAATATTGTTTAAAATCATGTTAAAAAAATAAAATACACAGAAAAAAACTTAACTAGGGAGGCAAAAGATCTATGTGCTGAAAACTCTAAAAGATCGATAAAAGAAATTGAAGATGAATCAAAATGGAAGTGGAAAATATCCCCAGCTCTTATGTCTACTCAAAGCAATCTATAGTTTTAACGTAGTCCTTATCATATTATGTAGGACATTTTTCACAGAACTCTAACAAATAATCCTAAAATTTAAATGGAACCACAAAAGACCATAAATTGCCAAAATCAACCATGAGAGAAAAGAACAAAGCTGGAGGTATAACCTTATCAGACTTCAGACAATAACACAAAACCACAGTGATCCAAATAGCATTGTATTGGCACAAAAAAAGATGTATTGATCAGTGGAACAAAATAGAGATCCAGGAAATAAATCCACACACCTAACACCAATTAATCTACAATGAAGGAGGCAAAAATGTACAATGGAGAAAAGATAGTCTCTTCAACAAGTGGTGTGAAAAATGGAGAGCTCCATGTAAATCAATGAAATTAGAACCCTTCTCACATCAAACACAAAAATAAACTCAAAATGGCTTAAATACCTAAAAACATAAAATTCCTAGAAGAGAACATAGATAAAATATTCTCTGACATAAATTTTTGCTCTATTTCTTACATCAGTCTCCAAAGGCAAAATAAATATAATAAAAAATAAACAAATAGGAGATAATCCAACTTAAAAATTTTGCACAGCAAAGGAAACCATTGAGAAAACCAAAAAACGACCTATGGAACTGGAGAAAATACTTGCAAACAATGTGAGTGAAAAGATGTTAATATCTAAAATATAAAAACAGTTAATAAAATTCAATATCAAAAAATAAGTAACCCAAACAAAAATGTGCAGAAGACCTAAATAGACATTTTTTTACGAAGAAGATATAGAAATAGCTAACCAACACATGAAAAAATGCTAAACATTGCTAATGATTAGAGAAATGCAAATTAAAACTACAATGGAGAATCACCTCACACCACTCAGAATGTCTTTTATTTTAAAGTCTACAAGTAATGGAGTGTGTGTGGAAAAATGGGTACCTTCCTGTACTGTCTTCTGGGAATAGAAAGTGGAGTAGCCACTATGGGAAAGAGTATAGAGGTTACTTTAAAAAACTAAAAGTAGAGTTACCTTGTGGTCCAGCAATTTCACTCCTGGATGTATAGTTGGGGAAAAAACCCTCTAATTTGACAAGATTTATGCATCTTGAAGTTCATAGCAGTAATTTTCACAATAGCCAAGATATGGAAGCAACCTGAGTGCTCATCAACAAATGAATGAGTAAAGAATATGTGATTCATATATAAAAGTGAATACTATTTAGCAATTTAAAAATAAAATAATGCCATTTGCAGCAACATGGGGGGACATACAGATTATCATACTAAGTCAAACAGAGAAAGACAAATGTTATATGATAACATTTATATGTGTAATCTAAATATAACACAATAAACCTATGTGCAAAAAAGAAACAGACTTACAGCCATAGGAAACAAATTTATGTTTACTGAAGAAGGGATTAATTAGAAATTTGGGATTACGGGGTTCCTGTCGTGGCTCAGTGGAAGCGAATCTGACTGGCATCCATGAATGCACAGGCTCGATCCCTGGCCTTTCCCAGTGGGTTAAGGTTCTGGCATTGCCATGAGTTGCAGTGTAGGTCACAGACACAGCTTGGATCCCATGTTGCTGTGGCTGTGGCATAGGCCAGCAGCTACAGCTCCGATTTGACCCCTAGCCTGGGAACCTCCATATGCTGCAGGTGTGGCCCTGAAAAGACAAAAAAAAATGGGATTAACCTGATACAAACTATACATAAAATAGATAAGCAACAAAGATTTTCTGTGTAGCTCAAGAACTATACTTTCTATCTTATAATAATCTATAATGGATAATAATCTGAACTATATACACATATATATATCTTAGTCACTTTGCTGTATACCTGAAACACAATACTGTAAATCAACTATACTTCAATATTAAATAAATATATAACATAAATAACTAAAATATATGGAAACTCAGAGACAAATTTTACATACATAATTTAAAGAAAAATAAACTAGTGTGATATCTTGTACCTTGGAATTTGTTAAATGTTTCTGCACTACTAATGTAGTTTCCACCTCTCTTACCACAATTTAAAGATAAATGTCTCTATCAAATTTCTTACAGGAGCAATAAGCATGTATCTCTTTTTTCGGGCATAGACTTGATTTCACACATTTTGTCTTCTTGACCTCATGAGTGACCTTGATTCCATTGTGCAGGCTGGGACATATGGACAGCATGCCTTTTGTTTGAATATGAGGAAATCTTCTCTTATGGAAAAAAATTAAAAAGTTAAGTGAGTACAGACTTAAATTTATTATAAGGCCTGCAGAAAGCGGATTTACACGGAGGTTAAGGTAAAAGTTAACATAGATGGAACATAAGCACTTCATAGTTATTAATCTTGTATCTGTTGAATCAAGTGTAGGGAGGCTTAACATCTTTATATTCATAGATAATTTATGTTTTGTATATAGAGAGATGTGAGGTGGGAGAAGTGAGGTGAAAAATGTTGGGGTGAGGATGGGAAGTAACAGTGAAATATCAAGAACATGGATCCACTCCATGAAACAAAGAAAATGGTTACAATGTAATTTCCAGGTCAAAATTCAAGTAGGGGAAGTAGTGGAGTTGTAACATATAAATTGTCATCAGATATTGGCATCCAAGTATAACTAGGAAACATAGGAATTCTTCAGGAGGGAATGGTTTTTGCATGGGAAAATAACCCTTAATAAAATAACTTAAAAAAAATTGGGACCCTAAAACGATACCACAAAAAGTAAAATTTCTCCCTGAGTAAGTGGGATGATTTTGCTTAGACTTGTTCCCAAGAGAAGAGAAAAATAAGGAGGTGAGAAAAGCCACAAATGAGGGTAGCTTTTTAAAACATTGAAATGTCCTTTATGGCCACACCCACAACATGTGGGAGTCCCTGGGACAGAGATTTAATCCACACTACAGCAGTGACCTGAGCCAGCCCCTTAACTTGCTAAGCAAGCCATTAGGATACTCCTAAAATGTCTTAATCATGTTAATGTGTTACTTCTTTGATATATGTATAAATTTTTATTAAAAAATTAAAACAGCCTCCAATGGGAAAAGCAGAATCTTTCAAAGCAATACATAATGATTACTATGAGGATATTTTGCAGTGTGATGCAAGAAGAATATAAAGTAGTTTGTTTTTTTACATTTACAGTAAAATAACACCAATTTGAAAATTTGTATCTAATGACCTTGTTATTTATATTCAGTGCAGGATAATAATATGCTTTTGTATAAAATGCCTTAAGATCTTAATCATTCAAAAAAACCACTAGGAAATTATTATTGGAACCTATGTAGCAGTAAGGAAGGTGTGAACAGGAAGTTTATTTACATTTGAGGTGGAGAAACCCTGGAACAAGCCACATTATCTCAGTGTCTTCCCCTTTAAACCCTGGGTGGGAGCATGTCTAAACAGCTATGACTAGCTACACCACAATTGCTATGGAAATGGCACAATCTTCATAAATAGATTCACCATTATATCAGTAATGAACTGATGATACCTTGGATTCCAAGTGGACAAAGACTAAGCAGGCATAACAAGTTACCCTGGTTTTCACAGTACAGAGCATCACTTGATGAGGAAAACTGAAGGGCTAAAATGCTTCTGTTATTTCTGGTAGGGGCTTTGGAACTGTGGCAACTCCCCTGGTTTTAACAGTAAGGTTTGAGGCCCTTTTAATTATGGATCTTAAGTTCACATTGTCCCTTTCATCCTCCAGTTCCTCTGAATCCAGGAGTATAATACATTGGATAAGTAGTTGAGATAATGAGATGAGAGCCTTAGCAACATGAAGAAAATCTAAAATGTTGGGCCTTAAATTGTGATTATCCCACCTACAGACCTATAGTCCCTGTGTCATTCCCAATGAACAAAAGCTGACTCTAACTCTGATGCCATTACCAAGACAAACTTTAGAAACCTTCAGTAGACCACAAGATATAGAGTCTATATGAGGACCTTGTACTAGCACTACTCATACCTCCACCAGAAAGTGCTTTTTGTCATTCACTTCACACAAGACACTCTGATTGATAAGTATCTGTTGAATAGTATAAAATATACCTGGCAGTCGCAAAGTCAAAAGTGCATCTACATGTGGAAAGATTCACACAGAAAATTTACTGAATGCTAGGAAAAATTTCAAGATTTTTTATTAACTATTTTGTTAAGCTATTGCTGATTTACAGCCTTGTGCCAATTTCTGCTGTACAGCATAGTGACCCAGTAATAAATATATACTTCTTAATCATACTATCTTCCATCATGTTCTATCCCAAAAGATAGGATATAGTTCCCTGTGCTGTATAGCAGGACCTCCTTGCTTATCTATTTTTAATTTAATAGTTTGACAGAGCAAGCCAATCTTCATATAATTAGACAGAACAAAAGATAGGGGAAAAGGGAAAAAAGAAAATGAGAAAGGAAGCAGGATGGGACCTGCACTCCCAGGGGGGAGCTGAGAAAGAAGAAAATTTCCTGCACTCAGGGATGTCCCTAATGGGGCAGGGTGGAGTCTTGTACAAGATAACAATGCAAATCGGTTTGAAGCAATTAAAATGGAAACACCCTTCACAAAAGGTCAGAGCTACTGCCCTGTGCTTCCCAGCCCAAGATAACCATCTGTTAGTGCAGGCAGGGGTTGGGAACTAAAACTTAGACTTTGGATATCAGACTCAGGCAGAGAACTGGGAAAAAAACGGGTCGGCCATGAAGAAACAGCCTGGATGTACTAGAGTCTAAGGTGTTCACATTTGAGGGTATAAGCTGAGGAAACCTAGATGAGTTTTAAGGCCAGGCACCATTGTTTGGGGATTCTGGAGGGAAGGGGTTTGATCCACCAGTATGACTTTGCTGCACCCACTCTCAGGCTGTAGGACACTGCCTGTTTCAGTTCTTGGAGTTATAGGGTAAGCAGCTGCTGCCTGGCAATGTGGGGGAAAGCCAGCACCCTCACCCCAGCTATAGAGAGTGGCCCCTCCAGCCACCTCACAAAGGGAGGGGGCTGAGGGAGCAGTATTCATGCTGTTGCTACAGAGAGCAGTCCCTCAAGTCACCAGGGGAAAGGAGGGCCCATATGAGCAGAGTCAACCCTTGGGCTACAGGGAACAGTCCTGCTAGCTGCCTGGCAAAAGGACAGGCTGTGGAACTGTCATCTGCCTTTATAGCTACAGAGAGTGGTCTATCCAGTTGCTTGGCAAAAGGAGGAGCCATGGGAATAGAATCCATCCTTGAAGTTACTGAGAGCAGTCCTGTGAGCTACCTGGCAAATGGAAGACTATCCACCCTCAGAGCTACAGAGTGTGGTCTCTTGAGCTTCCTGGCAGAGGAAGTGGTTGTAGGAACAATGCTCCAGGAGAATTCCCATGATCCATGAACTCATGCCACTTCCATCATGGACCTAATCCCTAGCAGCCATCTAGCTTCAGGAGAGGTAGCATGATACCACTGCTCCAATCACATGCTGTGGGAACATGTAAGCTGCCACCACCACCCAAGAACTCCAGGGCTGGGCACCAGTGGCCAAATCTACAAACCTGCTATCAAAAGGACTACAAACACAGAAAGTAAGAAAATACGATACAATGAAGAAATTTGTTTTGGGCAAAGGAAAAAGACAAAACACACACAAAAAAACTAAATAAAGATGAGATTGGAAATTTACCTGAATAAAATATTCATAACTATGATATTAATCCAAGATTTCAGAAAAAGAATGAAAGCACAGATAGAGAAGTTCCAGGAAATGTTTAGTAAAGAGCTAGAAGACTTAAAGAATAAGCAAACAAAGATGAAAAGTACAATATCTGAAGTGAAAAACATGCTAGAAGGAGTCATGTGTAGGATAACTGAGGCAGAAGGATGAATAAGTGAGGTGGCAGACAGTAGTGGAAATCGCTGCCACAGAAAATAATAAAGAAAAAAGAATAAAACAATTTAAGTCAGTCTGAGACATCTGGGACAACACTAAGTACACAAACATTAATACCATAGGGGTCCCAGAAGTGGAAAAGAGAGAGCGGGCCAAAGAAAAGAGCTGAAGAGGTTATAGATAGGATCAACCCAAGAAGAAACACTGTGAGACACATATTAATCAAACTCAGTAAAATTAAATATAAAATTAAATACAATGAAAAATATTAAAAGCAACAAATAACATACAAGGGAACTCCCAAAAGGATATTAGCTGATTGTTTCAGCATAAACTCTGTAAACAAGAAGGGAGTGGCAAGATATATTTAAGATGGAGAGGAACCTTGAACAAAGAATACTGTACCTAGCAAGGCCTTCATTCAGATATGATGGAGAAACCAAAACTTTTACAGACAAGCAAAAGCTAAAAGAATTCAGAACCATCAAACCACCTTTTCAACAATTGCTAAAGGAGTTATCAAGGTTTAAAAGAAAAGGCCACAACTAGAAACAAGGAAATTATGAGTGGGAAACCTCACCAAAAGAGGCTAACATAGAGTAAATGTAGGAAAATATCCACACACAAATTTATCAAAACCAGCAATTGTGAGGAGAGGAAAGTACAAATGCAAGATATTAAAGTGCATTTGAAATTAAGAGATAAGCAACTTAAAACAATTTTGTATATATGCATAATACTGTCAAGATTTTATGGGAACCACAAACCAAAAAAAAAAAAAAAAAAACCAAGAGTTCCCATCCTGGTGCAGCAGAGACAAATATGACTAGGTAGGAACCATGAGGTTGTGGTTTCAATCCCTGGCCTCGTTGAGTGGGTTAAGGATCTGGTGTTTCTGTGAGCTGCGGTGTAGGTTGCAGATGCAGCTTGGATCTAGCATTGCTATGGCTCTGGCATAGGCTAGCAGCTTTAGCTCCGATTAGACCCCTAGCCTGGAAACCTCCATATGCCACAGGTGCAGCCCACAAAAAGCAAAAAAAAAAAAAAAGAAAGAAAAAGAAAAAACAGTACAAATACATCACCAAAGATAGTCATCAAATCACAAGGGAAGAGAACAAAAGAGAAAGGGAAGAAAAAAGTCCAATATCAACAAAAAAATTGAGAACAGCAATAAGTACATATATATCAATAATTACATTGTGAATAAATGGATTAAATGCTCCAACCAAAAGCCATAGACTGGGTGAGTGGATACAAAAAAACAACATGTACACATGCTGCCTACAGGAGACCCATTTCAGATCTTGGGGCACATCCAAACTGAAGGTAAGGGGATAGAAGAAGAAATTCCATGCAAATGGAAATCAGGAGAAAGTTGGAATACCTTATTCATATAAGACAAAATATACATTAAAATTAAAAAATATTACAAGAGACAAAGAAGAACACTACTTAATGATCAAGGGATCACTTCAAGAAGAAGATAACAATTTTAAATATATCTTCAACCAACATAGGAGCACTAGAATATATAACACCAATGCTAACAGCCATAAAATAAGAAATCCACAGTGATAAAATAGTGAGGGACTTTAGCACCCAATTAGATCTATGGACACATAATCCAAACACGAAATCAATAAAAACCACAAGACTTAAATGACACATTAACCAGATAAACTTAATTGATATTTATATAATGTTACATCCAAAGCCAGCAGAATACACATACTTTTTTCTTTCTCAGTTTTTTGTTTTATTTTATTTTATTATATATAATGATTTTTATTTTTCTCCATTATAGCTGGTTTACAGTGTTCTGTCAATTTCCTACCGTACCTGCATCAGAATACATACCTTTCTCAAGTGCACAGGAACTTTTTACAGAATAGATCACATTTTGGGCCGCAAAGCAAGACACAGTCAATTTAAATAAAATTGACAGAACATTGTAAATCAACTATAATGGAAAAAATTAAAATCTCAAAAAATAAAAATATAAATAAATAAATAGTTAAAAATGGAAATCATATGAAGCATTCTTTTCTGAACACAATGCTATGGGACTAGAACTCAACCACAAGAAAAACATTGCAAAAAAAATATACAGGAGAGGACAAGATGGCAGAGGAGTAGGGGGACACACTCGCCCTCTCCCACAAACACAACAAAAAAAAAGCACATCTACAGAATAAATGACTCGCACAGAACAGCAACCAAACGCTGGCAGAAGAACCTAAACTCCAATAACGGCAAGAAGTTCGTGACATTACTGGGCAGAACGGGAGAAAAGAGGAGAGTGAGAGAAGGTGAATCCCAGCGGGATGGGCGCTCCTGAAAGGGAACTGCGGAGGAGAAAGGGATCCCGCACCCTGGAAAGTCACTTACACGGGGGAAAGATCAAACGAACCGGAGGAATCTCCAGATGCAGAGAAGAGTGTAGCAGTAAGTTGGAGTACGGAAAAGCCAATCAAGAACCCAACGGACCATCTGAACTACGCGCACAGTCAACAAAAATTGAGATGCCTGGGTGGGGGCTCGGCAATGAGACCTCGGCTCCAGAGGTTAGTCCTGGGAAAGGGACAGGGGACGCCTGGGTGGGGGCTGGGCACCGAGACCTCAGCTCCAGAGGTTAGTCCCCAGGCTGGGGGGCGGGGCGGAGCAGAAACTGCTTGGGAGGTCTAGAAACCATTTGACAGGGCAGAGACTACCTGGGAGACTAGAAAACAAAGCTGTCACAGAGGAAGGCAGCAATACTCTAGGGGTGGGGAAGTGGAAAGCCTTATCAGAGGGAACCTGGGAAAAGAGCCTGGTCTGCGCCCGTGCTGGGGAGGGGAGAGAAGAAGGGGTGGGGCCCCATAGAATACCCCCCACACCACAGCAAGCTTACAGGCCCGCTAGCTAGCTGAAAGCTGTGCTGCCCAGTGCATCACCTCCACCCACCCCCGCCACCCCCTACGCTCTCACCAGACCTGGGGCTGCCTGCCATCCAGGAGGGCTGGCCTCAACAATTGCCTGAAGCCTACCACCACAGGGGCTGTCCCTGCACAGGCCTGCTTGCCCTCTGGAGGGGCTACACTTCTGCAGAGTGGCACCAAACACCACCAGCCCCCAAGAAAAGGCCTGCAGCCCAGAAAAGCTAGAACAAGCCTAGCCAGGCAGTGAATAGATCTGCCTAATTCCCGGATGGCTTTTCTGAGTCAGGCTGCCCCGTGGAGGAGCCTCTTTGGTTTCCAACGGCCCTGCTACCCGCCCAAGCCCCCAGGGGGTGCCCTAGTGGATCAGCTGCATAGGACTGCCAGCTCCAGGAAGGACCCCCTACAGACCAGAAAAGCTGCAACAAGCTCGGCCAAGCCAGGAAAAGATCTCAGACGGTTTATCTGAGTTGGGCTGCCCTGGGGAGGAGCCTCTTGGGTTTCCAACGGCCCTGCTACCCGCCCAAGCCCCCAGGGGGTGCCCTAGTGGATCAGCTGCATAGGACTGCCAGCTCCAGGCAGGACCCCCTAAAGCCCAGAAAAGCTGCAACAAGCCTGGCCGAGTCGGGAAAAGATTTCAGACAGTCTTTCTGAGTCGGGCTGCCCCGGGGAGGAGCCTCTTGAGTTTCCAACGACTCTGATACCCGCCCAAGCCCGCAGGTGGTGCACTAGTGGATCAGCTGTATAGGACTGCCAGCTCCAGGCAGGATCCCCTACAGCCCAGAAAAGATGCAACAAGCCTGGCCAAGCTGGGCAAAGATCTCATAAGGTCATTCTGAGTCGGGCTGCACTGGGGAGGAGCCGCTTGGGTTTCCAGTGGCCCTGCTACCCACCCGAGCGCCTAGGGGGTGCCCCACTCCCGCAGAATAGCTGCTCAGCACCACCAGCCCCCTAGAAGAGCCCCTGCAGCCCAGAAAAGATGCAACAAGCTTGGCCAGACTCTGAAAAGATCTGCCTACATTCTCAGGACGTCCTTCTGAGTTGGGCTGCCCTAGGGAAGAGCCTCTTAGGTTCTCAGTGACCCAGATAGCTTCTCCAGCAACCAGGGGGTGCTACACTCCTGAGGAACAGCTGCCCAACACCGCCAACCCCCTGCAAGAACCCCACAGCCTAAAAACACCAGAGCAAGCTCTGCATGACCAAGTGAAATCTGCTACAATCCTGGTGTGGACCTCCCAGTCCTGGCTGCCATCAGGAAGTCCTCTGTTGCTTCAAAGAGACTCTGATAGACCCATTAACACTCCAGAAAAGCCAAACGGCCTCAAAAAAGATTGACCAACAATGCCAGCCCTCAGGAAATCTTCCACGGCAGTGACAAGGCAAACACTGCCTGATCACGGAGAGTACAACTCCCTCAGGAGAAAGAAAACAACAAGCAAGATGAAGAAGCTGAGAAACCACCCCCAGTCAAACCAACAGGAGAACTCACCTAAAACAGTCAACAATGAGACAGATCTCTGCAGTCTGACAGACCTGGAGTTCAAAAGAGAAACAGTGAAAATACTGAAGGGATTAAGAGAAGATATGAACAGTAATGCAGATACCCTCAGAAAGGAACTAGAAAATATAAGGAGGAGCCAAGAAAAACTAGAACACTCATTTGCAGAGATGCAAACTGAACTAGGGGCAGTAAAAACCAGAATGAAAAATGCAGAAGAACAAATCAGTGATATGGAAGATAGAATAATGGAAATCACTCAATCCAGTCAACAGACAGAAAACCGAATCCAAAAACTGGAAAGCAATATAAGAGACCTATGGGATAAAATAACGTGGGCCCATCTACGCATAATAGGAATTCCAGAAGGAGTAGAAAAAGATAAGGGGATGGAAAATATATTTGAAGAAATTATCGCTGGAAACTTCCCAAATCTAAAGGATGCTGGGTTCAAGATGCAAGAAGCACAGAGGGCCCCAAACACACTGAACCCAAACAGACCCACACCAAGACACATCATAATAAAAATGGCAAAAGTTAGTGATAAAGAGAGGATCCTAAAGGCAGCAAGAGAAAAACAGAATGTTACCTACAAGGGAACCCCCATAAGAATATCAGCTGACTTCTCTACAGAAACACTACAGGCCAGGAGGGAATGGCAAGAGATATTTAAAGTGCTCCAAGGAAAAAATATGCAACCTAGAATACTCTATCCAGCAAGAATATCTTTTAAAATAGAAGGGGAAATAAACATTTTTTCCAACAAACAAAAACTCAAAGAATACAGCAACACAAAACCCAGGTTAAAGGAAATATTGAAAGGGCTTCTCTAAACCAAAAAGAAAGGAAGGAAAGGGAGGAAAAAAGAAAAGAAAAGAAGAAGAAGAAGAGGAAGAACTAGGACTGAGGAAACCGCAATCAGAGAGCAGTCACTCAAATAAGCCAGCATACAGATTTAATCATGAACAGGCCTCAAACAAAATAAAATTAAAAGAAAAAATAAAAAAGAGTCATCAAAACCATAAAATGTGGGCACGGGATGTGAGGAAGTAAATAACCCTTTTTGTATGTTTGTATGTTTCTCTTCCTAATTTTAATATAGTAATGAAGTGTTTGAACTTACAGGACCATCAGGCTAAAACACACAATTATGGGAAGGGGTTAGCATACTTAAAAACCAGGGCAACCACAAGCCAAAAGCAAATATTGCATTTGCAAAAAATGAAAAAAAAAATACACTCAAGCAGATAATAACAGGAGACCATCCAACCAAAAAAAAAAAAAAAAGGAAGAATGGAGAACCACAGAATCAACTGGAACACGAGGTTCAAATGGCAATAAATAATCATCTATCAATTATCACCTTAAATGTCAATGGACTGAATGCCCCAATCAAAAGACACAGAGTGGCTGAGTGGATAAAAAGGTAAAAACCTTCAATATGCTGACTACAAGAAATCTCACTTTAGGGACAAAGGATACATATAGATTGAAAGTGAAAGGGTGGGGAAAATATGTCACGCCAATAGACATGACAGAAAAGCAGGAGTCGCAACGCTCATATCAGACAAAATAGACTTTAAAACAAAAGACCTAAGAAAGACAAAGAAGGACACTACTTAATGATTAAGGGTCCATCCAAGGAGGGATGTTACTATCGTCAACATATGTGCCCCAATACAGGAGCACCCAGACACATACAACAAATATTAACAAAATAAAGGGAGATATTGATGAGAATACAACATAGTAGGAGAACCTTAATACCACCCTCACATCAATGGACAGATCCTCTAGGCAGAAAACCAAAAAGCAACAGAGATCCTAAAGGACAATAGAAAAGTTAGACTTCATTGATAACTTCAGGACACATCCAAAAAAAAGCAGACTACACATTCTTCTCAAATGCTCATGGAACATTCTCAAGAATCGACCCCATATTGGGACACAAAGCTAATCTCAATAAATTAGGAGCATAGAAATTATCTCAAGATCTTCTCTGACCCAATGCCATGAAATTAGAAACCAACCATGAGAAAGGAAAGAGAAAAAACCTACTACATGGAGACTAAACAACATGCTACGAAAAAAACCAATGGGTCAATGAGGAAATCAAGAAGAAAATTAAAAACTACTTTGAAACAAATGATAATGAAGACACCACCGCTCAAAATCTATGGGATGCTGTGAAAGCAGTGCTCAGAGGGAAATTTATAGCAATACAGGCCTTTCTCAAAAAAAAGAAGAAAGATCCGAAGGAGAACTTAACCCTCCACCTAAATGAATTAGAAAAAGAAGACCAAAAAAGTCCTAACGTCAGCAGAAGGAAGGAAATTATAAAGATCAAAGAAGAAATCAATAAAATGAGACTCAAAAAACAATAGGAAAATTAATAAAACCAAGAGCTGGTTCTTTGAAAAGGTGAACAAAATTGACAACCCCCTGGCCAGACTCACTAAAAAGAGGAGAGAAAGAACCCAAATAACAAAATTATAAATGAAAAAGGAGAAATCACAACAGACACAGCAGAATACAAAAACCCATAAGGGAATACTATGAACAACTATATGGCAACAAGTTGGACAATCTGGAAGAAATGGACATTTTCTAGAATCTTACAGCCTGCCAAAACTGAATCAGAGAAGAAACAGACCACACTGACAGAACCATCACTAGAATGAAATTGAAGAGGTCATAAAATCACTCCCCACAAATAAAAGTCCACGACCAGATGTTCACAGGCAAATCTATCAAACATATAAAGAAGAATTGGTGCCCATCCTCCTCAAAATCTTTCAAACGGTGGAAGAAGAGGAATACTCCCAAAGACATTCTATGATGCCACCATCACCCTCATTCCAAAACCAGACGAGATACCACCAAAAAAGAAAACTATCGCCCAATATCATGGATGAATATAGATGCAAAAATTCTCAACAAAATCTTAGCAAACGAATCCAACAACATACCAAAAAAAAATTAGACACCATGACAGTTTGGTTCATCCCACGTTCACAAGGATGGTTCAACATACACAAATCAATCAGCATCATACACCACATTAAAAACAAAAAAACTCAAAAATCATATGGTCATCTCGATAGACGCAGAAAAAGCATTTGACAAAGTCAACATCCATTCATGATCAAGACCCTCACCAAAGTGTGTATAGAGGGAACATTCCTGAGTATAATCAAAGCCATCTATGATAAACCCACAGCAAATATAATACTCAATGGGGAAAAACTGAAAGCCTCTCACTCAAATCGGACGGAACAAGACAGGGATGCCCACTCTCGCCACTGCTCTTCCACATACTTTTGGAAGTCCTAGCCACAGCAATTAGACAAACAAAAGAAATAAAAGGCATCCATATAGGAGAGAAGAGATCAAACTGTCACTGTATGCAGATGACATGATACTATACATAGAAACCCTAAGGACTCAACCCCAAAACTACTTGAAACTGATTCATAAATTCAGCAAAGTAGCAGGATATAAGATGAACATTCAGAAGTCAGTTGCATTTCTGTATACCAGCAATGAAATATTAGAAAAGGAATACAAAAATACGATACCTTTTAAAATTGCACCTCCCCAAATCAAATACCTCGGATACACCCGACCAAGGAGGTAAAAGACCCTATGCCGAGAATATTTTAAAACTTCAATCAAAGAAATCAAAGAAGATGTAAAGAAATGGAAAGATATTCCATGTTCCTGGATTGGGAAAATCAATATTGTAGAAATGGCCATACTACCCAAAGCAATCTACAGAGTCAATGCAATCCCTATCCAATTACCCATGACATTTTTCACAGAACTAGAACAAACAATCCAAACATTTATATGGAACCACAAAAGACCCAGAATCGCCAAAGCAATCCCGAGAAACAAAAACCAAGCAGGAGGCATCACTCTCCCAGACTTCCGGAAATACTACAAAGCCACAGTCATCAAAACAGTGTGGTACTGGTACCAAAACAGACAGACAGACCAATGGAACAGAAGAGAGAACCCGGAAATAAACCCTGACACCTATGGTCCATTAATCTTTGACAAGGGAGGCAAGAACATCAAATGGGAAAAAGAAAGTCTATTCAGCAAGCATTGCTGGCAAACCTGGACAGCCGCATGCAAAGCAATGAAACTAGAACACACCCTCACACCATGCACAAAAAGAAACTCCAAATGGCTGAAAGACTTAAATGTACGACAGGACACCATCAAACTCCTAGAAGAAAACATAGGCAAAACACTCTCGGACATCCACAGCATGAATATGTTCTCAGGTCAGTCTCCCAAAGCAATCGAAATTAGAGCAAAAATAAACCCATGGGACCTCATCAAACTGAAAAGCTTTTGCACAGCCAAGGAAACCCAAAAGAAAACAAAAGGACAACTTCCAGAATGGGAGAAAGCAGTTTCAAATGATGCAACCAACAAGGGCTTAACCTCTAGAATATATAAACAACTTATACAACCCAGCAGCAAAAAAGCCAATCAATCCATGGAAAAATGGGCAAAAGACTTGAATAGACATTTCTCCAAAGAAGATATACACATGGCCAGCAAACACATGAAAAAATGCTCCACATCGCTGGTTATAAGAGAAATGCAAATCAAAACTCCCATGAGATACCACCTCACACCAGTCAGAATGGCCATCATTCATCAATCCACAAATAACAAGTGCTGGAGGGGCTGTGGAGAAAAGGGAACCCTCCTGCACTGTTGGTGGGAATGTAAACTGGTACAGCCACTATGGAGAACAGTTAGGAGATACCTTAGAAACCTATACATAGAACTTCCATATGACCCCACAATCCCACTCTTGGGCATCTATCCGGACAAAACTCGACTTAAAAGGCACATGTACACCTGCATGTCTCTTTTAAGTAGCACTATTCACAATAGCCAGGAAATGGAAACAACCCAAATGTCCATCTACAGAGGATTGGATTCGGAAGAAGTGGTATATATACACAATGGAATACTACTCAGCCATAAAAACGAATGACATAATGCCATTTGCAGCAACATGGATGGAACGAGAGACTCTCATCCTGAGTGAAATGAGCCAGGAAGACAGACAAATACCATATGATATCACTTATAACTGGAATCTAATATCCAGCACAAATGAACATCTCCTCAGAAAAGAAAATCATGGACTTGGAGAAGAGACTTGTGGCTGCCTGATGGGAGGGGGAGGGAGTGGGAGGGATCAGGAGCTTGGGTTTATCAGACACAACTTAGAATAGATATACAAAGAGATCCTGCTGAGTAGTATTGAGAACTTTGTCTAGATACTCCTGTTGCAACAGAAGAAAGGCTGGGGGAAAAATGTAATTGTAATCTATACATGTAAGGATAACCTGATCCCCTTGCTGTAAATTGGGAAAATAAAAACTCAAAAAAAAAAAACGAAAATGTGGGGATGGAAAGTAAGAAAATATAGACTCATTTTTTTCCAGAAAATATTTGAGGCTACATGAATATCAGACTAAAGCAAGCAGCAAACTGTTAACATACTTGAAAAACAGGTATATTAAACAAAACAGAGTTAACATGCTTGAGAAACAGTAACATATTTGAAAAACAAAACAAAATGATACATTCGCACAAACTAAAACTAAGAGGACATGAGCATAAAATAAAATGAAATAATCCAATAAAAGACGATAGTAAAAACGGAGGAACATAGAATCAACTGGAAAACTAGGTGAAAATGTCAATGAATACATATTTACCAATAATTATCTTAAGTGGCCATGAAGTAAATTCTCCAATAAAAAGGCAGAGATTGGCAGACTGGATTAAAAAAAAAAACAAGAGCCATGGAGTTCCCTTTTGGGCTTAACATTTAAATAACCCAGCTAGGATCCATGAGGTTGCAGGTTTGATCCCTGGACTTGGTCAGTGGGTTAAGGATCCCATGTTTCCATGAGCTGTGGAGTAGGTTGCTGATGTGGCTCTGAACCACTGTTTCTGTGGCTCTGATGTAGGCTGGCAGCTACAGCTCCAATTCAACCCCTAGCCTGGGAAATTCTATATGCTTCAAGAGCAGTCCTAAAAAGAAAAAAAAAGAAAAAAAAAACCACCAAGATCCTGCAATATGCTGCCAACAAGAAACTCACATTAGGCAAGGACACATATAAATTGAAAGCAAAGGGATGGAAAAAGATATTTCAAGCATATGTAAAAGACAGAAAATCATAAGTTGCAAAACTCATATCAAAGACACCATCAAACTCCTGGAGGAGAACATAGGCAAAACATTCTCTGACATCAACCTTACAAATGTTTTCTCAGGTCAGTCTCCCAAAGCAGCAGGAATAAGAGCAAAAATAAACCAATGGGACCTAATCAAACTGACAAGATTTGCACAGCAAAGGAAAATAAAAAGAAAATAAAAAGACACCTTACAGAATGGGAGAAGGGAGTTTCAAATGATGCAACAGACAAGAGCTTAATGTCTTAAATACACAAGCAACTTATATAACTCAACAGCAAAAAAGCCAACAATCCAATGGAAAAATGGGCAAAATACCTGAATAGACATTTCTCCAAGGAAGATATACAGATGGTCAGCAAACATGAAAAAAATGCTCAACATCCCTGATTATTAGAGAAATGCAAATCAAAACAACCATGACATACCACCCCACACCAGTCAGAATGGCTATCATTAGTAAGTCCACAAATATCAAGTGCTGGAGGGGCTGTGGAGAAAAGGGACCTCTCCTGCACTGTTTATGGGAATGTAAGCTGGTACAACCACTGTGGAGAACAGTATGGAGGTATCTTAGAAAACTACACATAGAACTGCCATATGACACAACAACCCCACTCTTGGGCATATATCCAGACAACAGTTTCCTTAAAAATGACATATGAACCCGTGTGTCCATTGCAGAACTATTCACAATAGCCAACACATGGAAACAACCTAAATGTCCACTGATAGATGATTGGATTAGGAAGGTGTGGTATATATACACAATGGAATACTACTCAGCCATAAAAAAGAACAACATAATGCCATTTTCAGCAACATGGATGTGACTAGAGACTCTCATCCTGAGTGAAGTAAGTCAGAAAGAGAAAGATAAATACCATATGATATCACTGATATCTGGATTCTAATATATAGCACAAATGAACCTTTCTACAGAAAAGAAAATCATAGATTTGGAGAATAGACTTGTGGTTGCCTAGGCAGAGGGGGTGGGAGTGGGATGTATTGGCAACTTGGTGTTAATGGATGCAAACTATTGCATTTGGAGTGAATTAGCAATGAGATCCTGCTATTAAGCACTGAGGACTATGTAGAGTCACTTATGACAGAGCATGATAATGGCAGAAAAAAGAATGTATACATGTATGTGTAACTGTGTCACAATGCTGTACAGTAGGGAAAAATGTATTGGAGAAATAACAATAATAACAAAATGAAAAATAAAATAAAACAAAGTCCATAAAGAAAGATGAATAAGGACACTAATGAAAAAATGATCCATTCAAGAAGCCGATAATACACTCATTAATTATTATTGAATTAATTATTAATTAATATTGAAGTACACTGATACGTACAACAAATACTAGCATACATAAAATGAGAAATTGATGGGAATACAATAATAGTAGGAAACATTAACATCCCACTCACATTAATGGACAGATCCTCTAGACAGAAAATCAAGAAAGCAACAGAGATCCTAAAGGAAACAATAGAAAAGTTAGACTTAATGGACATTTTCAGAATATTACATCCAAAAAAAACCAGAATATACATTCTTCTCAAGTGCACATGGAACATTCTGAAGAATTGATCAAACATTGGGGCACAAAGATAACCTCAACAAATTTAAAAGTACAGAAATTATTTCAAGTATCTTCTCTGACCACGATGGCATGAAGCTAGAAATCAACCACAGGGAAAGAAATGAGGAAAAAACTGACTACATGGAGGCTAAACAACATGGTACTAAATAACCAATGTGTCAATGAGTATATAAGGAAGGAAATTAAAAAATACCTCAAGACAAAAATAACGAAAAAGCAATCATTCATAATGTATGAGATGCTGAAAAGTCAATGCTTAGAGGGAAATTCATAATGATAAGGGCCTTCCTCAGCAAAGAAGGAAAATCTCAAATCAACAACTTAACCTACAACCTAAAAGAATTAGAAAAAATAGAACAAACAAAACCTAAATTCTGCAGAAGGAAGGCAATAAAAAAGATCAGAGAAGAAATCAATACAATTGAAATTCAAAAAAATAGAAAAAATCAATAAAACCAAGAGCTGGTTCTTTCAAAGGGTAACCAAAATTGATTAACCTCTGGCCAGTATCACCAAGAAGAGGATAAAAAGAGCTCAAATAACAAAATACGAAGTTAGGAAGGAGAAATTGCAACAGAAATACAAAATAAAAGAGAATAAGATGAGTAATTATCTGTCATAAAATTTGACAACCTAGGAGAAATGGACTAATTTCTAGAGACAAAACTGCATCAAGAAGAAATAAATCAATTGGACTGACCAATCATTAGAAATAAATTGAATATGTAATAAAAACATTCCATACAAACAGAACCCAAGGAACAGGTGGTTTCAAAGCCAAGTTCTATAAAACATACAAAGAAGAACTTATACCTATCCTTCCTAAAATTCTCCAAAGTATTAAAAGAGAAGGAACACCCCCAAAGACATTCTATGAAACCAGCATCATCCTAATACTGGAACCAAGCAAAAATACTACAAAAAAGAAAATTATAGGCAATTTTATTTGATGAATATGGACGCAAAATTTGCCCACCAAATTTAAGCCAAATAAGCCAAACAATACATAAAAAAGATCACGTGATCACATACAACTAAGTGGGACTCATCTCATGTTCACAAGGATGGTTTATCATATGGAAATCCTTCAAAGTCACACAGCACATTAACAAAAGTAAAGTAAAAAAACATGTGAACATCTCAATCGATGCAGAAAAAGTATTTGACAAAATCCAATATCGATTCATGACATTCTTACCAAACTGGGTATAGAGGGAACATAGCATAACATAATTAAAGCCACTTAAGAGAAACCCACAGCCAAAATAATACTCATTGGAAAAAAGCTGAAATCCTTCCCACTAAAATCTGGAACAAGACAGGCATGCCCACTCTTACCATTTTATTCCACATGGTATTGGGATCCTAGCTGCAACAATCAGACAAAAGATACAAATTGTATCCAAATTGGCAGAGAAGAGGTAAAATTCTCTCTCTATGCAAATGACATGATGCTGTATATAGAAAACCCTAAAAAATCAAAAAAACTACTGAAACTGATTAGTGAATTAAACAAAGTGGCAGAAAACAAGATTAACATTCAGAAATCAGTTGGGTTTCTGTACACTAAAAACAAAATATTTGAAAGGGAATATAAAATTATAATAACTTTCAAAATCTCACCCCAAACAATTAATCACATAGGAATAAACCTGACAAAGGAAGTGAAAGACTTGTATGCTGAAAACTATAAAACATTAATCAAGGAAATTAAAGAGGATTCAAAGAAATGGAAAGATATTTGATACTCTTGGATTGTAGGAGTTAATACTGTTAAAATGGCCATACTCCCCAAAGCAATTTACAGTTGAGTGTGATCCCTATCGAATACACATATCATTTTTTCACAGAACTAGAAAAAACAAAAATTCACATGGACTTTAAAAGACAGAGAATTGCCAAAACAATCCTGAGGAACAAAAACAAAACAGGAGGCATAACTCTCCCAGACTTCAGACAATATTATAGTACTACTTTAATGAAGACAGTGTGGTACTGGTACAAAAATGGACATACAGACCAATGAGACAGAATAGAGAACTCAGAAATAAATCCAGACACCTATGGTCAATTAATCTTTGACAAAGGAGGCAAGAATATAAAATGGGAAAAAGACAATCTTTTCAGCAAGTGTTGCTGGGAAAACATGCAAAGCAATGAAACTAGAACACACCCTCACACCATGCACCAAAATAAACTCAAAATGCCTTAAAGACTTAAACATAAGGCAAGACACCATAAAGCTCCTTGAAGAGAGCACAGGCAAAACATTCTCAGACATCAACTGTACAAATGTTTTCTTAGGTCAGTCTCCCCGAGGCAACAGAAATTAAAGCAAAAATAACCCAATGGGACCTAATAAAACTGACAAGCTTTTCACAGCAAAGGAAACCATAAAAAAGACAACCTATGGAATGGGAGAAAATAGTTTCAAATGGTGTAACTGACAAGGACTTAATCTCTAAAATATAAAAACAACTCATACAACTCAACAACGAAATAACAATGCATTTGAAAAATGGGCCGAAGACCTGAAAATATATTTCTCCAAACAGGAAGTATATATGGCCAAAAGGCACATCAAAAAATGCTCAACATCATTAATTATTATAGAATTGTAAGTCAAAACCACATTGAGGAACCACCTCACACCAGTTAGAATGGCGGTTGTTAACAAATGAACAAATAACCAGTGCTAGAGAGAGTGTGGAGAAAAGGGAACCCTCCAGCACTGTTGGTAGGAATGTAAATTGGTACAACCACTATGGAAAACATTATGGAGGTACCTCAAGAAACTAAATATAGACCTTCACTATAACCCAACAAACCCACTCTTCTGCATATATCCGGGTATAACTTTCATTGAAAAAGACACATGCACCTGTATGTTCATTGCAGCACTATTCACAATAGCCACGACATGGAAACAACCTAAATATCCATCGACAAATGAATGGATTAAGAAAATGTGGTATATATACACAATGGAATACTACTCAGCCCTACAAAAGAACAACATAATGCTATTTGCAGCAACATGGATGGAACTAGAGATGCTTATACTAAGTGAAGTATGTCAGAAAGAGAAAGAAAAATACCATGTTATCACTTATATCTGGAATATAATATACTGCACAAATAAACCTTTCCACAGAAAAGAAACTCATGTACCTGTAGAACAGACTTGTATTTGCCACAGGGGAGGGGGAAGGAATGGACTGGACTGGGAGTTTGTGGTTAATAGATGAAAAATATTGCATTTTGCATGGATAAGCATTGTGATTCCACTTTATAGCACAGGGTATATCTAATCTCTTGTGATGTATATCTAGTCTCTTGTATTGGAACATGATGGAAGATAATGTGAGAAAAAGATTGTATATATATATATATATATATATATATAATATATATATATATATATATACATTATATATATGACTGGGTCACTTTGATGTATAGCAGATATTGGCAGAATACAATAAATCAACTATAATGGAAAAAATAAAAATCTTTTTAAAAAGATACATGCACCCCTATGTTCATTGCAGCTTTATTTACAATAGCTGAGATATAGAAACAACTTAAATGTCCTTTGACAGATGAATGGATTAAGATGATGTGCTATATACACACAATTGAACACAACTCAGAACAACATAATGCCATTTGCAGCAACATGGATGGAACTACAGTCTCTCATACCTAATGAAGTAAGTCAAATAGAAAAAGACAAATAACATATGATGTCACTTATCTATGGACTCTAATATATGGCAAAAATGAACTTATCTACACCAAACTATCAAACCAATGGACATGGAGAATAGACTTGTGGTTGATAATAGGGAGGGGAAGGGAGTGGGATGGACTGAGATTTTTCTGTTAGTAGATGCAAACTATTGCATTTGGAGTGGATGGGTAATGAGATCCTACTGTACAGCACATGGAACTATATCTAGTTATTTGCAATGGAACATGGTGACGGATAATGTGAGAAAAAGAATGTATATAGACACATATATAAATATCACTGGAACACTTTTCTGTACAGCAGGAAATGACAGAATATTGTAAATCAAGTATAATTAGACATTTTAAACCATTGTATTGCAACATAATTTTTTTTTATTTTCCCACTCTACAGCAAGGGGATCAAGTTATCCTTACATGTATACATTACAATTACATTTATTTCCCCCACCATTTTTTCTGTTGCAACATGAGTATCTAGACATAGTTCTCAATGCTACTCAGCAGGATCACCTTGTAAATCTATTCTAAGTTGTGTCTGATAATCCCAAGCTCCTGATCCCTCCCACTCCCTCCCCCTCCCATCAGGCAGCCACAAGTCTCTTCTCCAAGTCCATGATTTTCTTTTCTGAGGAGATGTTCATTTGTGCTGGATATTAGATTCCAGATATGAGTGATATCATATGGTATTTGTCTTTGTCTTTCTGGCTCATTTCACTCAGGATGAGATTCACTTGTTCCATCCATGTTGCTGCAAACGGCATTATGTCATTCGTTTTTATGGCTGAGTAGTATTCCATTGTGTATATATACCACTTCTTCCGAATCCAATCCTCTGTAGATGGACATTTGGGTTGTTTCCATGTCCTGGCTATTGTGAATAGGGCGGCAATGAACATGCAGGTGTACATGTGCCTTTTAAGTCGAGTTTTGTCCGGATAGATGCCCAAGAGTGGGATTGTGGGGTCATATGGAAGTTCTATGTATAGGTTCCTAAGGTATCTCCTAACTGTTCTCCATAGTGGCTGTACCAGTTTACATTCCCACCAACAGTGCAGGAGGGTTCCCTTTTCTCCACAGCCCCTCCAGCACTTGTTATTTGTGGATTGATGAATGATGGCCATTCTGACTGGTGTGAGGTGGTATCTCATGGGAGTTTTGATTTGCATTTCTCTTATAACCAGCGATGTGGAGCATTTTTTCATGTGTTTGCTGGCCATGTGTATATCTTCTTTGGAGAAATGTCTATTCAGGTCTTTGGCCCATTTTTCCATGGATTGATTGGCTTTTTTGCTGCTGGGTTGTATAAGTTGTTTATATATTCTAGAGGTTAAGCCCTTGTTGGTTGCATCATTTGAAACTGCTTTCTCCCATTCTGGAAGTTGTCCTTTTGTTTTCTTTTGGGTTTCCTTGGCTGTGCAAAAGCTTTTCAGTTTGATGAGGTCCCATGGGTTTATTTTTGCTCTAATTTCGATTGCTTTGGGAGACTGACCTGAGAACATATTCATGCTGTGGATGTCCGAGAGTGTTTGGCCTATGTTTTCTTCTAGGAGTTTGATGGTGTCCTGTCGTACATTTAAGTCTTTCAGCCATTTGGAGTTTCTTTTTGTGCATGGTGTGAGGGTGTGTTCTAGTTTCATTGCTTTGCATGCGGCTGTCCAGGTTTGCCAGCAATGCTTGCTGAATAGACTTTCTTTTTCCCATTTGATGTTCTTGCCTCCCTTGTCAAAGATTAATGGACCATAGGTGTCAGGGTTTATTTCCGGGTTCTCTCTTCTGTTCCATTGGTCTGTCTGTCTGTTTTGGTACCAGTACCACACTGTTTTGATGACTGTGGCTTTGTAGTATTTCCGGAAGTCTGGGAGAGTGATGCCTCCTGCTTGGTTTTTGTTTCTCAGGATTGCTTTGGCGATTCTGGGTCTTTTGTGGTTCCATATAAATGTTTGGATTGTTTGTTCTAGCTCTGTGAAAAATGTCATGGGTCATTGGATAGGGATTGCATTGACTCTGTAGATTGCTTTGGGTAGTATGGCCATTTTTACAATATTGATTTTCCCAATCCAGGAACATGGAATATCTTTCCATTTCTTTACATCTTCTTTGATTTCTTTGATTAAAGTTTTATAGTTCTCGGCATAGAGGTCCTTTACCTCCTTGGTCAGGTGTATTCCGAGGTATTTGATTTGGTGAGGTGCAATTTTAAAAGGTATCATGTTTTTTTATTCCTTTTCTAATAGTTCATTGCTGGTATACAGAAATGCAACTGACTTCTGAATGTTCATCTTATATCCTGCTACTTTGCTGAATTTATGAATCAGTTCAAGTAGTTTTGGGGTTGAGTCCTTAGGGTTTTCTATGTATAGTATCATGTCATCTGCATACAGTGACAGTTTGATCTCTTCTCTTCCTATATGGATGCCTTTTATTTCTTTTGTTTGTCTAATTGCTGTGGCTAGGACTTCCAAAAGTATGTTGAAGAGCAGTGGCGAGAGTGGGCATCCCTGTCTTGTTCCAGATTTGAGTGAGAAGGCTTTCAGTTTTTCCCCATTGAGTATTATATTTGCTGTGGGTTTATCATAGATGGCTTTGATTATACTCAGGAATGTTCCCTCTATACCCACTTTGGCGAGGGTCTTGATCATGAATGGATGTTGGACTTTGTCAAATGCTTTTTCTGCGTCTATTGAGATGACCATATGATTTTTGAGTTTTCTTTTGTTAATGTGGTGTATGATAATGATTGAGTTGCAGCTCCCATGGCATATGTAGATTCCCAGGCTAAGGTTCTGGGCAGTAAATTTTTTTTAAATGCAATGCTTTATTAACAAGAGCAACAATAGATGTGAAAAAAGCTATATTAATGCACAATAGAAAATTAGGAGTGAAGAAATAATTAAATCTTTCCTTGCAAACCAGGAATGGTGGGTGTAAACTGGTATATTAATAGTTGTTCTTGATTGACTGGTGATTGACTAAGAAAACATTACAAGCCACTGTTCATCTCCAACCAAAACACAGCAAAATGGTGATGCCTTATATTAAAATGGAGAGCCTTCAGCAAGGGAAACCACCAGGTTGCCTGCTATAGTTACTAATGGAATTGATGACCATGTACCTGCAAACACTGTGGTACAAATCTCATGCTGTTCATAGATAGGTAGTGGAGACAACACACCTTCTTCTCCATCTCAGGTTTTAGACAGACAAAAAAGCACACCAGCTCCCAATCCACTCACATCTGAACTTACTAGTGACACTGTTAATGGACACATTCTCATCTACACCAACTTATAATGTTTCCATCATGGGTAATGCAGTAGGAGCTGAAGAAAGCACCTTGTCTTCAAATTGCACTGGTACTGCTGTTGACAATCCTCCATTCAAGAAATACAGACTTCCTCAAATAACAATGGATGTATTCTTTCTGACAGTGAAGTATTTGTGTCTGAAGCCGCAAATACATTAGACCCTTCCACCTTCGTTTCTGGCAGTAGCTCTGCTTTTGAATCAGCCAAATTAAGACAGCCAGATAGTTGAGTGTGTTCTGTTTCACAGCAGTCTAGAACTGCCAACACATAAACTCTTCCATCTGGGTGGGAACAAAGGAAATATCCTCATGGTATAACATTTTACATGGATCATAACCACAAGGAAGGACCACATTGGAGAGGCTACAACCTCTACCTCCATGTTGGGAAAGAAAAATTGATGATCTTTGTAGATCATAATACCAGAAAAACAAACTGGCAGCATCCTACCATGGAGTCTATCCAGGAATTTGAACAGTGGCTGTCTCCACATAACTAACTGCAGGGATCTGTGCAATGGTTCAACCAACAATACCTCTATTCAGATTCAATGTTAGCTACAGAAAATGACCCTTATAGGCCTTTTCCACCAGGCTGGGAAAAAATAGTGGACTCAAAAGAGTTTACTTTGTGAATCATAACACAAAAACAACCCAGTGGGGGAATCCCAGAACTCAGGGCTTACAGATTGAAGATCCCCTGCCAGAAGGCTGAGAAATTAGGTATACCTGGGAAGGGATTAGGTGCTTTGTTGACCATAATACAAGAATGATAACATTCAAAGATCCCTGCAATGGAAAGTCATCTGTAACTAAAGGAGGTTCACAGATTGCTTATGAATGCAGCTTTAGGTGGAAACTTACCCACTTCCATTATTTGTTGCAATCTAATGCACTACCCAGTCATGTAAAGATCAATGTGTTCTGGCAGACATTGATCAAAAATACCTTCCAACAGATTATGATGTTAAAACCCTATGACTCAAGGAGATAATTATATGTAATATTTAGAGGAGAAGAATGACTTGATTATGGTGGTCTAGAAGGTGTTTTCTTGCTTTCACATGAAGTTTTAAATCCAATGAATTGCTTATTTGAGTATGCTGGCAATAACTACTGTGTCTACAGATAAACCCAGCATCAACCATCAACCCAGACGATCTTTCATACTTCTGTTTCATTGAATGCTTAATTGCTGTGGCACATTTTATGGAAATTTATTGATATTGGTTTACTTTTGCCCTTCCACAAGTGTATGCTAGGTACAAAACTGACTATTGAGGACTTGGAATCTAAAAAATAAGAGGATTTGGAATCTATTGATTCTGAATTTTATAACTCCCTTATCTGAATAGGAGACAATAACTTTGAGGAATGTGGCTTAGACGTGTACTTTTCTGTTGACCTGGAGATTTGGGGGAAAGTTACTTCACATGACCTGAAGTTGGAAGGCTTCAACTTCCTGGTAACTCAGGAAAAAAAAAAGATGAATATATTGGTTTAATGACAGAGTGGCATTTCTCACAAGGAGTACAAGAATAGACCAAAGCTTTTCCTTGATGGTTTCAATGAAGTTGTTCCCCTTCAGTGACTACAGTACTTTGATGAAAAAAAATGGAGGTTATTTTGTCTGGCATGCAAGATGTTGACTTGGAAAATTGGCAGAAAACCAACATGTACCAACATTACATGAGAAAAGACAAGCAGATCATTTGGTTTTGGCAGTCTGTGGAAGGGAGAGACAATTACGTAAGAATGCAAACATTGCAGTTTGTCATAGGAACCGAGGATTTGCTGATCTCATGGGAAGTAATGTGCCTCAAAATTTTTGCATTGATAAAGTCAGCAAAGATACCTGGTAACCAAGAAGCCACACATATTTTAATCACATGGATCTATTACAAAGTGTTATGAACAATTAAAGTAAAAACTTCTTTTTGCAAAAGAAGAAACAGGGATTTGGACAAGAATGAATGTTCTTCTTGTCTTGGAGGAACATTTGCATTTAAATACCCCAGCCAAGAAAAATTGCGCAGATAGTGTATATAAGCTCTTCATTCTTTACAGTGAATTTTATGACCTTCTCAAATTATAAATGATTTCTATTATGCCACAGAAATATATAAAACAGTTCATTTTCTGTTTTGTGTATTGTTCCCTTGAACTGACTGACAAGGAAAAAGATATCCTTACATTTTTAAGCAAATAAGAGACTTTATTCAAATAATATGCATATATATATATGAACATTTATGATAGTGGCTCTAGTTTTATAGAACACTGACTGTATGAAACATGACAAAAGTTCATTAAATAAAAAAAGACAACCCGGAGTTCCCGTTGTGGTGCAGTGGTTAACGAATCGACTAGGAACCATGAGGTTGCGGGTTCAGTCCCTGCCCTTGCTCAGTGGGTTAACGATCCGGCATTGCCGTGAGCTGTGGTGTAGATTGCAGATGCGGCTCGGATCCCGTGTTGCGTGGCTCTGGCGTAGGCCGGTGGCTACAGCTCCGATTGGACCCCTAGCCTGGGAACCTCCATATGCCACGGGAGCGGCCCAAGAAATAGCAACAACAACAACAATAACAACAACAACAAAAAAAAAGACAACCCACAGAAGGTGAGAAAATTTTTGCAAATGACTCAACTGGTGAAGGTTGAATCTTCAAAATATGAAGACAAATCATTCAATTCAACAACAAAAAACCAAACAACCTAATTTAAAAATGGACAGAAGACCCAAATAGAAATCTCTCCAAAGAAGATATACAGATAGCCAGAAGGAAAAGGAAAAAATGCTCAACATCACTAATTATTAGACAAATGCAAATCAAAACTACAATGAGGTACCACCTCACACCAGTTAGACCTGCCATCATTAACAAGTCAAGAAATGACGAATGCTGGAGAGGATGTGGAGAAAAGGGAACCTTCCTTCACTCTTTGTGGGAATGTAAATTGGTACAACCACTATGGAAAACAGTATGGAAATACCTCAGAAAACTAAATATAGAACTACCACCTGACCCAGAAATCCCACACTTGGGCATATATGCAGGCAAAACTTTCCTTGAAAAAGATACATGTATCCGTATGTTCATCACAGCACTATTCACAATAGCCAGGACATGAAAATGACATAACTGTCCATCAACAGATGAATGCATTAAGAAGATATGGTACATATACACAATGGAATACTATTCAGCCATAAAAAGGACAAAATAATGCCATTTGCAGCAACATGGGTGGAACTAGTTCTCATACTGAGTGAAGTAAGTCAGAAAGAGAAAGACAAATACCATGTGATATCACTTATATGTGGAATCTAAAATATAGCACAAATATTTCTATCCACAAAACAGAAACAGATCATGGACATGGAGAGCAGTCTTGTCATCGCAAGGGGTGAGGGGGAGGGAGTGGGATGGATTGGGAGTCTGGGGTTAGTAGATGAAGACTGTTAGATTTAGAGTGGATGGGTAATGGGATCCTGCTATATAGAACAGGGAACTATATCAAATCACTTGTGATATATCAGGATGGAGGATTATGTGAGAAAAACTATGTATATATTTGTATAACTGTGTCACGTTTCTGTACAGCAGCAATTGGTGGGACACTGTAAATCAACTATAATGAAAATAAATTAAAAAATAGGAGTTCCCGTCGTGGTGCAGTGGTTAACGAATCCAATTAGGAACCATGAGGTTGCGGGTTCAGTCCCTACCCTTGCTCAGTGGGTTAATGATCCGGCATTGCCGTGAGCTGTGGTGTAGGTTGCAGACGTGGCTCGGATCCCGCGTTGCTGTGGCTCTGGCGTAGGCCGGTGGCTACAGCTCCGATTCAACCCCTAGCCTGGGAACCTCCATATGCCGTGGGAGCGGCCCAAGAAATAGCAACAACAACAACAACAAAAAAGACAAAAGACAAAAAAAAATAAGTAAATAAATAAATAAATAAATAAATAAAAAGTCTCTGGTAAAAAAATAAATACTAAATATAGAACTACCATATGACCCAGTAATCCAACTCTTAGGCATATATCCAGAGAAAACCATAATTAGAAAACATACATGGCCAACACTATTGAAGATATGGTACATATATACCAGAGAATATTACTTAGCCATAAAAAAGTAACAATAAAATGTTAACAAAATCAAAGTGAGTCAAACAAAGAAAGTGATAAAGAGCAGAAAGGAACAGAATAGAAAACAAAATCCTAGTCGGATTCGTTAACCATTGCGCCACGATGGGAATTCCCAAAATAGTTTTTTGAAAAGATCAGAAATGTAAAAACTTTGGCAAGATTAAGACTCAATCATCATAATTGAAAGGGGAGACACTACAACTAACACTACAGCAATATTAAAAAGTTCTGAGATTACTATGAATAATTCTGTGATGACAAAACTGATAAAAATTTTAATTGGGTAAATTTTTTGAAACACAAATCCTACTAAGAGTAAAATTTTAAGAAATAGAATTGGGAAAAAACTTATAATCGGTAAGGATATTGAATTGTTAAATGAAACCTTCTCAACCAAAAAGCCCAGGAGCAGATGAATGGACTGCTGAATTCTGCCACATATAAATAATTGTTAACAATAATTCTTCATAAACTCTCCCCCCCAAAAAAATCTGAAGAAGTAATATTGCCAAAACCCTTTTATGGGGCCTACATTACATTAAGATATCATCTTACACAAGTTAGGATGATCATTATCAAAACAACAAAAATGTAATCAGTGTTGGAAAATGGAAAATATGGAAAATTTGTATACTGATGAGGGGAATGTAAAATGGTGCAAACCCTTTAGAAAACAGTATACAGATTCTTCAAAAAAGAAGAAAAAAATAGATTAATACATGATCAAAAAATATTAATTCTGGTTATTTATCAAAAATAATTAAAATCAAAATTCTGAAAGATATTTGTACTACTAAGTTTTTCACAGAATTATTCACCATAACTTACTTTTTTTACCTTATTTTTTTTATTACTCAAATGAATTTATCACATCTGTAGTTGTATAATAATCGAAACAATCTGATTTCACAGGATTTCCATCCCACAACCCAAGCACATCCCCCCACCCCCCAAACTGTCTCCTCCAGAGACGATAAGTTTTTCAATGTCTGTGAGTCAGCATCTGTTCTGCAAAGAAATTCCGTCTGTACTTTTTTCAGATTCCACATGTCAGTGGAAGCATTTGATGTTGGTGTCTCATTGTATGGCCAATTTAACTTAGCATGATAATTTCTAGGTCCATCCATGTTGCTAAGAATGCTGGTATATCATTCATTTTAATGGCTAAGTAATATTCCATTGTGTATATGTACCACCTCTTCTTGATCCACTCCTCTGTGGGTGGACATTTAGATTGTTTCCATGTTTTGGCTATTGTAAATAGTGCTGCAATGAACATAGAAGTACATGTGTCTTTGCGAGTCATGGTTTTCTCTGGGTAGATGCCCAGGAGTAGGATTGCTGGATCAAATGGTAGTTCTATTTGTAGTTTTCTGATGCATCTCCCTACTGATTTCCACACTGGTTGCACCAATTTACAATCTCACCAACAGTGTACTAGAGTTCTTTTTTCTCCACACCCTCTCCAGCACTTATTGTTTGTAGACTTTTTGCTGATGGCCATTCTGGCTGGTGTAAGGTGGTACCTCCGAGTGGTTTTGATTTGCATTTCTCTAATAATGAGTGATGTTGAACACCTTTTCATGCGCTTCTCGGCCATCTATATGTCTGCTTTGGAGAACTGTCTGTTTAGATCTTCTCATTTTTTGATGGGGTTGTTTGCTGTTTTGGTATGGAGCTGCAGAAGGTGTTTATAAACTTTGGAGATGAATCCCTTGTCAGTTGATTCATTCGCAAAGATGTTCCCCCATTCTGTGGGTTGTCTTTTCGTTTTGTTTAGGGTTTCCTTTGCTGTGCAGAAACTTTTATGTTTGATTAGATCCCATTTGTTTATTTTTGTGTTTACTGTCATTACTCTAAGAGGTAGATCTGAGATGTTTCTGTGGTTTATGTCAGAGAGGGTTTGGCCTATGTTTTCCTCTAAGAGTTTGATAGTGTCTGGTCTTATATCTAGGTCTTTCATCCATTTGGAGTTTCTTTTTGTGGATGGTGTTAGGGAGTGTTCTAATTTCATTCTTTTCAATGTGGCTGTCCAGTTTTCCCAGCACCACTTATTGAACAAGCTGTCCTTTCTCCATTGTATATGCTTGCCACCTTTGTGGTAGATGAGTTGGCTGTAGGTGTGTGGGTTTAATTCTGGGTTTTCTATCCTGTTCCACTGATCTATATGTCTGTCTTTGTGCCAGTACCATGCAGTTTGACGACTGTTGCTTTGTAGTATAGTCTGAAGTCTGGGAGCCTGATTCCTCCAGCTCCATTTTTCTTTTTCAGGATGGCTTTGGCTATTATGGGTCTTCTGTATTTCCAAACAAACTTAAAAATATTTTGTTCAAGTTCTGTGAAAAATGTCCTTGGTAATATGATAGGGATTGCATTGAACCTGTAGATTGCCTTAGGTGGTATAGTCATTTTGATAATATTAACTCTTCCAGTCCACGAGCATGGTATATCTTTCCAGCTATATGTGTCATCTTTGATTTTGTTCATCAGTGTCTTATAGTTTTCAGAGTACAGGTCTTTTGTCTCTTTAGGTAGGTTTACTCCTATGAATTTTATTCTTTTGGATGTAATGGTAAACCAGATTGCTTCCATAATTTCTCTTTCTGATCTTTCATTCTTAGTGTATAGAAATGCCATCAATTTCTATGTATTAATTTTGTATCTCGTGACTTTGCCAAATTCATGGATGAGCTGTAAAAGTTTTCAGGTAGAGTCTTTAAGATTCTCTAGGTATAGTATCATGTCATCTGCAAATAGTGATAGTTTTACTTCTTCCTTTCCAATCTGGATTCCTTTTGTTTCTTTTACTTCCCTGATTGCTGTGGCTAGGACTTCCAGAATTGTGTTGAAGAGTAGTGGTGAGAGTGGACATCCTTGTCTTGTTAATCTTGGGGTGAATTCTTTCAGCTTTCCCCCATTGAGAATGATGTTCACTTTGGGTTTGTCATATATGGCCTTTATCATGTTGAGGTAGGTTCCCGCTATGCCCACTTTTTGAAGGGTTTTTATCAGAAATGGCTGTTGGATTTTATCAAAGGCTTTTTCCACGTCTATTGATAGGATCATATGGTTTTTATTCTTCAGTTTGTTAATGTGGTGTATCACACTGATGGATTTGTGGATGTTGAAGAACCCTTGCATCCCTGGGATAAATCCCACTTGATCATGATGTACAATCCTTTTAATGTATTGTTGGATTCGGTTTGCTAGTATTTTGTTGAGGATTTTTGCATCTATGTTCATCAGTGAAATTGGCCTGTAGTTTTCTTTTTTTGTGGTATCTTTGTCAGATTTTGGTATCAGGGTGGTGTTGGCCTCATAAAATCAGTTTGGGAGTATCCCTTCTTCTGCAATTTTTTGAAATATTTTCAGAAGGAGAGGCATTAGCACTTCTCTAAATGTTTGGTAGAATTTGCCTGTGAAGCCATCTGGTCCTGGACTTTTGTTGGTTGGAAGTTTTTTAATCACGGTTTCAATATCAGTTCTTGTGTTTGGTCCATTCTTCTTTTCTATTTCATCTTGATTTAGTCTTGGAAGATTGTACTTTTCTAAGAATTTGTCCATTTCTTCTAGGTTTTGCATTTTATTGGCATATAGTTGCATATAGTAGTCTCTTAGGATCCTTTGTATTTCTGTGATATCTGTTGTTACTTCTCCTTTTTCATTTCTAATTTTATGGATTTGAGTCCTCTCTCTTTTTTGCTTGATAACTCTGGCTAGGGCATTATCCATTTTGTTGATCTTTTCAAAGAACCAGCTTTTCATTTCATTGATCTTATCTATGGTTTTCTTTGTTTCTATTTCATTGATTTCTGCTCTGATCTTTATGATTTCTTTCCTTCTACTAACTTTAGGTCTTGTTTGTTCTTCTCTGTCAAGTTGCTTTAGATGTAAAGTTAGCTTGTTTATTTCAGCCTTTTCTTGTTTCCTGAGGTGGGCTTGTATTGCTATACCCTTTCCTCTTAGAACAGCTTTTGCTGCATCCCATAGGGTTTGGAGAGTCGTATCTTCATTATCATTTGCTTCTAAGTAATTTTTAATTTCCTCTTTGATTTCTTCAGTAACCCATTCATTGATTAGTAGCATGCTATTTAGTCTCCACGTGTTTGCGTTTTTTGCAGATTTTTTCTTGTTGTTGATTTCCAGTCGTATAGCATTGCATTTGGAAAAGATGCGTGATAAGATTTCAATTTCCTTAAAGTTACCAAGGTTGGATTTGTAGCCCAGGATGTGATCAATCTTAGAGAATGTTCCATGTGCACTTGAGAAGAATGTGTATTCTGTTGCTTTTGGATGGAATGTCCCTTAAATATCTATTAGGTCCATCTGGTTTAATACATCATTCAGGGCCTGTGCTTCCTTATTAATTTTCTGTCTGGTTGATCTGTCCATTGCAGTAAGTGTGGTGTTAAAGTCCCCCACTATGATTGTGTTATTGTTGATTTGTCCTTTTAAGGTTGTTAGCAGTTGCCTTATATATTGTGGTGAACCTATTTTGAGTGCACAGATATTTAAAATTTTTATGGTGTTCCCATTGTGGCACAGTGGTTAATGAATCCGATTAGGAATGATGAGGTTGTGGGTTTGATCCCTGGCCTTGCTCAGTGGGGTAAGGATCCGGTGTTGCCATGAGGTGTGGTGTAGGTTGCAGACATGGCTTGGATCCCGAGTTGCTGTGGCTCTGGTGTAGGCTGGTAGCTACAGCTCCAATTCGACCCCTAGCCTGGGAACCTCCATATGCTATGGAAGTGGCCCTAGAAAAAGCAAAAGGCAAAAGCAAAAAAACAAAAACAAAACAAAAAAATTGTTATATCACCTTCTGGGATTGATCTTTTGATCATTACATAATGTCCTTCTTTCTCTCTTAAAATATTCTTCCTATTAAAGTCTATTTTCTCTGATATGAGTATTGCTATTCCAGCTTTCTTTTGATACCCATTTGCATGAAATATTTTCTTCCATCCTCTCACTTTCAATTTGTATGTGTCCCTAGAAGTGAAGTGGGTCTCTTGAAGACAGCATCTTTATGGGTCTTGTTTTTGTATCCATTCAGCCAGTCTATGTCTTTTGGTTGAGGCATTTAGTCCATTCACATTTAAGGTAATTATTGATATGTTTGTTCTTATTGCCATTTTATTAATTACTTTGGATTTGCTTTTGCTGCTTTTTTTCTTTCCTTCTTCTCTTGTTCTTTTCTGACTATAGAAGTTCCTTTGGTATTTGTTGTAAGGCTGGTTTAGTGTTGCTGAATTCTCTCAGCTTTTGCTTATCTGAAAAGGTTTTTATTTGCCTTCAAATCTGAATGAGAGCTTTGCTGGGTAAGGTAATCATGGTTGGAGGGTTTTTCCTTTCATCACGTTAAGTATATCAGGCCACTAACATCTGGCCTGCAGAGTTTCTGTTGAAAAATCTGCCAATAGCCTTATCGGGGTTCCCTTATATGTTATCTGTTTCTTTTCCCTAGCTGCTTTCAAGATATTGTCTTTGTCTTGAATTTTGGTCAGATTGATAAATATGTGTCTTTGTGTATTCCTCCTTGGGTTTATTTTATATGGTACTCATTGTGCTTCCTGGATTTGAATGAGTGGTTCCTTTCCCTTGTTAGGGAAGTTTTCAGCTATTATCTCTTGGAATATTTTTTCTGTCCCCTTCTCTCTCTCTTGTCCTTCTGGCCCCCTATAATACGGATGTTGGTGTGCTTAATGTTGTCCCAGAGTTCTCTGAGACTCTCTTCATTTGTTTTCAATCTTTTTTCTCTTTTCTGTTCTGCATCCATAATTTCCACGAATCTGTCCTCCACCTTACTTATTCGTTCTTCTGCCTCCTGTATTCTGATTTTGGCTGCTTCTAGTGAATTTTTTATTTCAGTGATTTTATTTTGCATCTCTTCTTGTTTAAGTTTTATATCTTGTGTCTCTTTGCTAAGTGTTTCCTGTATGTTATCTATATTTGCCTCCAGTTTATTTCCAATGTCTTGCATTATCTTCAGCATCAACAGTCTAAAGTCTTTTTCCTGGAGGCTGATAATCTCATCATTTAGCTGATTTTCTGGGGTTTTTCCTTTCTCCCTCATCTGTGTTATAGCTCTCTGTCTTTTCATTTTTATAGGTTTTTGGTGTGGTGAGCTTTTTACAGATAATAGATTTGTAGCCTCTCTTATTTCTGACGTCTGCCCCCCTGTGGCTGAAGTCAGTATGGGGGTTTGGTGTAGGCTTCCTGATGGGAGGGGCTGATGCCTGCCCCCTGATAGGTGAAGCTGATTATAATCGCTCTGGTGGGTGGGGCTAAGTCTCTGGATGGGATTAGAGGCAGCTGTGTGCCTGAGGGTTCTTCAAGTAGCCTGTTTACTGAGGGGTGGTGCTGTGATCCCACCTGGATTGTTGTTTGCCCTGGGGCTTCTCAGCAGCTAGCTGACGGGTGGGGCCAGATTTTCCCAAAATGGCCACCTCCAGAGAAAGGCATGGGCTGCTGAATATTCCTGAGAGCTTTGCTTCCAATGTCCTTTCCTCACAACAAGCCACATTCACCCCTGCTTTCCCAGGATGTCCTCCAAGATCTGCAGTCAGGTTTGACCCAGATTCCCATGGAGATTTTGCTTTGCCCTGGGACCCAGTGCATGTCAAAGTCTGTGTGTGCCTTTTAAGAATGTGGTCTTCATTTCCCCCAGACTTGTGGAGCCCCTGGGGACAAGCCTCACTGTCCTTCAATGCCAGATGCTCCAGGGGCTCTTTCTCCCTGTGCAAGATCCCCACATGTGAGAGTTTGATGTGGGGCTCAGAACTCACTCCTGTAGGTGAGTCTCTGTGAACCAGTTAGTTTCCACACTGTGGGGCTTCCCACCCAGGAGGTATGGAGTTGTTTATATTATGAAATCTCCCCTCCTACCTCTTGATGTGGTCTCCTCTTTTTCTTCTGGAGTAAGATATCTTTTTTAAGGTTTCTGGTCCATTTGGGTGAAGAGTGCTCAGTCTTTATTTGTGAATTTTGTTGTTTTTGGGAGCGAAGTTGAGCTCCAGTCCTTCTATTCTGCCATCTTAATCCTGTCTTTTGTTATAACTGTTACTTAGTCTTGTATTAGGAAATTTCATTTTTGCTAAGTGTTAGCATCAGGTTCAAGGTTGGTTTCCAAATTCTGAGTCTGGATGGGATCAAAGTTGTAAAGCCATCCCAGGAACCTGTCTTCCCATTAGCTGCAGGTTGGCATTAATTAGACTTCCATGTGAGAAATCTAAAACTTTTAAAGCTTACATAGAAGGAGCATTTCTGATTGGTTTGCAGGGACCTAGACCCAGAGCTCATGCTGTGGTTCATCATCTGCTCTCATAGGTCACAGATTTTGGCCTCAAATCAAACTTAATCTCTCTCTCTCTCTGTTTCCAGCCAAAACCGCCTTAGTACTGGAAAAGTGGTGGACGTGTATGCCTGCCTGAGGAGCCTGCTTAAGGGGAGCCCAGAAGACTTCTCACCCCAACTCCCATCAGCTCACCATACCTTAGATCTGGAAACATTCTAAATGTCCATCCTCTAAGTGGAGCTATGGATAACATATGTGTGGTAGATACATTTAATAGAATATTATTCAGCTATAAATAAAAAATATCCACCAAGTGCTATAACATGGATGAAGCTTTAAGAATATTATGATAAGTAGAATATCAGTCAGAGGAAGAAAATGCTATATAATTGTACACATATGAATTATCTAACAAGACTAATATAAATGGAAAAGAGAATGATGATTGTCCAGGATTGGTCAAGAAGAAAATTTGAAGTTGCTCTTCAACAAGTATAGTTACAAGTAGACAAGTTGAAAAAATTGTAGATATTTGCAGAAAAATATTGTGCTTTAGTTAATAATACTGTTCTCTACAATTAAAAATTTTTGAGAGTAAAACGTGTTATATGTACTTACATAAAAAATGAAAAAGTATAAAGAAAATAAAACTCTAAACCAACATTTCTGACAAATATAAACAAATACTCAGTTAAAAACCAAAAAATCAAATTTAACAGCACAGAAAAAAAGATCATACACCATGACTATTTGGGACTTATACCTGGAATTCAAATGTGATTCAACATGAAAACCAGTCAGTGTAGGTGACATCAGCCTTATGACAATGTAAAATATTCTTCCATTTTGTTTACCTTTTTCACTGACAAATTAAGCATCCGTCCTTGAAAAAAATATACATTTGTTGGATACTGCACCATATGCAAAAGGATTCAGAAGGAGCCATACTGTATATCTGATAACATACAAACAAACATCAGTACAGACTGAGGAAGGAGAACAGCCAGTGCAACATTCCAGACACTTCTTGCACTGACAGGAAAAAATCTGACCTGAGCAGATACCTATGCATAACAGATAACATGCAGAAGTCCAGCTTTCCCAAAGGGGGATTGGAGCCCCGAATTGGATATATATGAAGAAAATATCACCTCACACCATATAGTTTGGCCATTAATTTTAAAAAAAAGAAAATAATAAGTGCTGGTGATGATGTAGAAAATTTTGAACTCTTATTTAGTGCTTTGGGAATTTAAAATACTGCAGCTATTGGGGAAAATGGTCTTGAGTTGCCTCAAAAATTTAAAAATAGAACTACCATATGATCACAATACTACTTTGGGGCAGATATCCAAAGGAAATTAAATTGCTGTCTTTAAGACATATGCACGCTGCCTTGTCATTGAAGCATTATTCACAATAATCAAATGTGAAAAAACCAAAGTGTTCTTCATCAGATAAAAGGGTAAAGATGTTGAAATGAAATGTATGAAGGTGGTCATAGGGTACAAACTTCCAATTTCAAGATGAATAGGTTGTGGGGAATTAATGTACAACATAGTGAGTGTAATTAACAATCCTGTAGTGTGTGCTTGAATTCTGCTAAAAGAGTAAATCTTTTTTTTTTCCCTTTTAGGGCCATACCTGAAGCATATTGAAGTTCTTAGGCTAGAGGTAGAACCAGAACTGTTGCTGCCAGCCTATGCCACAACCACAGAAATGCCAGATCTGAGCCAGGTTGGTGACCCATGCAGCATCTCACAGCAATTGTGGATCCTTTAACCCACTGAGAAAGGCCAGGGATTGAATCTGCCTCTTCATGGATACTAGTCAGTTTCTTAACCTGCTGAACCAAAACATGAACTCCTAAGAGAGTAAATATTAATAGTTCTCACCACTCACACACCCAAAGATAACTATGAAAGGTAATGGATGAATTAGCTAACCATATTGTGGTAATCATTTCATAATATATACATATATCAAATTATCATATCATATATCTTAAACTTATGCAATTTTGTCATTTTTAACTCAATAACGATGGAAAATTTTATATTAAACATCATCAAATATATGGAATTACCATAAACTCCAAAAATCTCACTTATGGCTAACAATTGAAAATAATTGAAATTAAGACCTCAAGGAGATATATTCACTTCTGCTTTCTGGTAACATTTCTTTTTTATGATAGTAAAGAAGTGGAAACAAGGGAGTTCCCATTGTGGCACAGTGGTTAACGAATCTGACTAGAAACCATGAGGTTGCAAGTTTGGTCCCTGGCCTTGCTCAGTGGATTAAGGATCCGGTGTTGCTGTGAGCTGTGGGGTAGCTTGCAGATGTGACTTGGATCCTGCATTGCTGTGGCTCTGGTGTAGGCCAGCAGCTGCAGGTCCGATTAGACCCCTAGCCTGGGAACCAACATATGCCAAGGGAGCAGCCCTAGAACAGGCCAAAAAAAAAAAAAAAGTGGAAACAAGTATCCATAATGCATGATTGGATTAAAAATTGCAATAAATACAGAAAAGGGAATATCATTTAGTCATAAAATGAAGGAAATCTTGTCCCTTGCTACAATGAGAACATTAGGTCAAGGAAAATAAGCCAGTCATAGAAGGAAGAATGATTCCACATGCACGAAGTGTTTCAGGTAGTCAAATTCACTAGCTACTTGGGGAAGTAGGAAATGGGGAGTTGAAGTTCAAGAGATATAAAGTTTTAGTCATGTGAGATGAAAAGTTTTAGAGATCTGCTGTATTATATTGTGCTTACAATTAACAATAGAGTAATTTGGAGTTCCTGCTGTGGCTCAGTGTTTTAAGAACTCCACTAGTATCAAAGAGGAGGCAGGTTCAATACCTGGACGCTGCATTGCTGCAAGCTGTGACACAGGTGATGGATGCAGCTGGATCTGGGGTTGCTGTGGCTGTGGCATAGGTTGGTATCTGCAGCTCTGATTTGACCCCTGGCCTGGGAACTTGCATATGTCACACAAGTGACCCTAAAAAAATGCCAAAAAAAGCAGTAGATCTCACATTGTGTATTTTCATCACAGTTTAGTTATGAGATAATAAATAAAGCTCTATAAAATCTCTTGAGCAACAAGACAATGAGTTTCTAGGATGGTGAATGCATACACAGGCTGAGAAGGTGCCACAAACCAGTTCCATGGGAACAGAGGCTCCTGTGTTCTGGATCCAACTAGATCTCACCCTATGTATCTCTTCATCTTGTTCTGTCTCTGTAACCTTTATATGAAACTGGTAAACAAATGTCTTTGGTGTATCTTTAAGAAACAGGTTACAAAAATTCAAGGCAGAATTATTACATTTCAAAGTAAATTCTGATTGTACTGGAAATGCTTTTCACTATTTGTCTGCCTAGAGAAATTCTACTCATCATTCAATATTCAAAACATGTTAGAAGACAAAAACTTAGTTTGCTTGAGCTTTAAAAGAATATTTCCTTTTGCCGTGGGATGACGATAGTGGAGGATTAGGATTTGGAACTCATTTTTCCCACAAACATAAAAAAATCCGCAAGTAGAACAATCCACACAGAATATCTACTGAACACTGGAAGAAGATCACAGATTTCCAAAAAGGGCAGAAAACCCTTCACATAGTTGGATAGAACAAAAGGAAAAAAGGAGGAAGAGAAACAGAGAGAGAAGAAATAAAAAGGAATCAGGATGTGACCAGCACTCCTGAGAGGGAGCTGTGAAAGAAGAAAGTAAACCATATGCTGGGAGGTCACTTAACTGACAGGGAGATCAATGAGGATGGAGGAGGAGGAGCTTCAAATTATCAGAGAAAGGCACAGCAGCCAGTCTGAGGAAGACAAATCAGAGAGAAACACAGATGATTGGTACCACCACACCATGCACCACAGTCAGAGACACTTGGATAGGGGCTGCTTCCTGATACTCAGGATGTGGAGGTAATTTCCAGAGAGAGGACTAAGGTTGGCTGTGTAGAAACAGACTGAGGGGACTAGGGAGAAGTTCACCAGAGCCAAAGAACTGTGGGAGGAGGCCTGTGCCCACCAGAGAAACAAGGCACAATTGTTGGGGAGGGTGAAGTAAGGGGTGCTGGATGGTTATAGGAACTTATTTCTTTGTACACACTTGGGGTCTCAGGCAAAAGGGTGCCTCTTGCACAGGCTATGGGGGTAGGTGCAAACCACAGTGGCCATCTCGGACTACAAAGGTAAGTGTGGCCTGCCACCACTAAGAATCCCTTGAACAGGCAATGCCTATGGCCCCAATCACCTCAGGGATCACCAATGCACCGTGGAGGGCTCTGCAACTGAACACTTTCCATTGGCCTCACCTCCCTGGGAATGTGCACACCCTGCCATTGCCATTGCCAAGGGCTCTGGGTAGTGCCCCCAGCTCCCTGAGAGTCACTTCCATTGCAGAAGGCCCTGCAACAAGGACCAGCTTGCCAACCCCACCTCCTCCTGTGTCCCTGCCATTGCCAAGGGCCCAATGACAGATGCTTCCTGGAAGTACTACACATTTCTCCCACTTCCCTGGAAGTATGTGCAGGCTGTGCACCTGAAAACCCCGTATTGGGGAGATAATGGCAGGCACAAACTGAGAAAAGAGACAGCAAGCATCCAAACAAAAAGCAGCCCTCATACCAAAAACAAAACAAAACCCTCAAAAGCCACCAAGGGATGCTTCCACATATAAATAGCCCTCTAGGACTACAGAAGAATTTTTTCCCCTAAACTCACATATGAATAAAAATATAATCAAAAATGAAGAAGCAAAGGAACATACTCAGTTAAAAAAAAAAGAGAAATTCCCTGAAGGAGCAAACAGTGAAAGACACCATGGCAGTCCAAAAGACACAAAGTTCAAAATGGAGGAAATGAAAATACTGAAGTAATTAAGAATGGCTATCAATGGTAACATAATACTTTAAAAAGGACTTAGAAGCTATAAGGAAGAGCCAAGAGAAATTAGAAAATTCATTTGCAGAGAAACTGAGTTAAAGACATTAAACAGCAGAATAGATAATGCACAGGAATAGATAAGTGACTCTTGGAAGATAGAATAATGTAAATTGCCCAATCAGGTCAGCAGAAAGAAAGACAAATTACAAAAAAAAAGCAATATAAGAGATTTATGGGATGATATAATGCCTACCACTCTATGCAAAATAGGGATTCCAAAAGGAGAAGAAAAAGAAAAGGGATTTGAAAATATATTTGAATAAATTATGGCTGAAAATTTTCCAAGATTAAAGAAGGAAACAGATATCCAGATACAAGAAACACAGATTGTCTCAAACAAGTTGAACCCAAACAGACCTACACCAAGACAGGTTACAATAAAAAAGGCAAAATTTAAAGAAAAGGAGAGGCTCCTAAATCTTAAAGAGAAAAACAAAAATTTAATTATAAGAGAACCCCCATAAGTCTATCAGCTGATTTCTCTAAAGAAATGCTACAAGCCAGAAGAGGTTGGCAAGAAATACTCAAATTTCTAAAAGCACAAATTTTCCAACCTAGAACACTCTACCCAAAAATGTTATCATTTAAAATAGAAGAAAAAAGAATTTCTCAAACAAGCAAAAACTAAAAGAATACAACAATAATAAAGATATCCTAAAAAAATTGAAAGATAGCCTCTAGATAGGAAGGAAATAAGAAGATATAGGATGAAGGAAATCACAATTTGAAAGTAATCACTAAAATAAACCAATATAGAGATATAAAAAACCCTAATTTTAAAAGATGCTGAACAAAATGAACAGCAAAAGAAAAAATATGATGTGAAAAAGGATATCAAAATCATAAAATGTGGGGAAGGAAAGTAAAAAATCTAGACTCATTTTTTTAGAATGTGTTTTAACCTATAAGACTATGAGTCTAAATCAAGCAAAGAGTTAACATTCTTGAAGAAAGCATAATCAAAAATCAAAAACAAAAAATCAATTCACAAAAAAACAAAAGAAAAGGATATAAAGGTAAAATAAAGGAAATCATCAAACTACAAAAAGAATAAGAACAAAGGACAAAAATAGAATAAACTGGAAAACAATGTTTAAATGGCAATAAACACATATTTATCAATAATTACCTTAATTTCAATTAGGTAAGTGATTACCTGAATGATGGAATCAAAAAATATATAGGGGCAGACTGGATAAAAAAAAAGAAGAAGAGCCTTCAATATGCTCCCCACAAGAGACCCACCTTAGGGCAAAGGACACACATAGATTGAAAGTGAGGAAATGGAAAAAGATATATCATGTGAATGGAAATTACAGGAAAGTAGGAGTCACAATACCCATATCAGACAAAATAGACTTTTAAAATAAGGCCATAAATAAAGATAAAAAACATTATTTAATGAAAAAATGATCAATTCAATTAGAGGATATTACACTCATCAACATATGTCTTTAATGTAGGAACACCTAAATACACAAAACAAATACTAATAGACATAGAAGGAGAAGTTGATGGGAATACAATAATAGTAGGAGATTTTACCATCCCTCTCGCATAAATGGACATAACTAGACAGAAAATGGATAAGACAACAGACATCCTAAATGACCCAATAGAACTATTAGACTTAATTGATATTTTCAGGACATTTTATGAAAAATAAACAAAATATATATTCTTTTCTAGTGCACATGGAACATCCTTTAGGAATGAACACAAACTGGAACACAAAACTCATCTCAAAAAAAGTAAGAATGTAGAAATTATTTTGAGCATCTTCTCTGACCACAATGGCATGAAACTAGAAATCAAACACAAGAAAAGAGAAAAAAACTGACTACATGGAGACTAAACAACAAATACTAAAAAAAATAAAATTAAATTAAAAAATTTAAAAAAAAAAAACGGCTCAAAGAGGAAATCAAAAAGGAAATTTAAAAAATACCTTGAGGAGTTTCTGTTGCAGCTTCGTGGTAACAAACCCAACTAGTAACCATGAAGACATGGGTTTGACCCCTGGCCCTGCTCAGTGAGTTAAGGATCCAGCATTACTGTGAACTGTGGTGCAGATGGGGCTCTGATCTGGTGTTGATATGGAAGTGGCATAGGTCAGCAGCTAGAGCTCCAATTCAACCCTGGGAACTCAACATATGCCACATGTGTGGCCTAAAAGAGTAAAAACAAAATACCTTGAGACAAACAACAATGAAAACATAATCATACAACATATATGAGATGCCACAAAAGCAGTTCTTAGAGGAAAGTTTATATTGATACAATCCATCTTCAAAACACAAGAAAAATCACAAATCAACAACCTAACATGAAAACTGAAATCATTTAAAAAGAAAAAAAAACTAAAATCAGTAGAAGGGAGGAAATCATAAAGATCAGAGCTGACACCATTAAAAGAAAGAGTAAAAAAAATTACAAAAAAAAATTGAAAGAAGAGCTGGTTCTTTGAAAGGGGAAACCAAATTGACACACCTCTGGCCATACTCACCAAGAAGAAAAGAGAGAAGGTACAAATAAAAAATATGTATAAAAGAAACAATGTCAACTGATAGTTCAGAAATAAAAAAAGAAAAACCATAAGAGAATATTATGAACAATTATGTGCCAGCAAAATTATTTGACAACCTGGAAGAAGTGGACAACTTTCCAGAATACACAGCATGCAAAAACTAAATCAAGAAGAAACAGATACATTGAACAGACTGAACACTAGAAATAAAATTGATTATCTAATTTTAAAACTCCCTACAAAGAAAAGCCCAAGGCTGGATGGCTTCACAGTTGAATTCTACCAAATATATAAAGAAGAAATACACACATCATTCTTAAGCTCTTCAAAAGTATTAAAGAATGAACACTACCAAAGACATTCTATTAAGCCACCATGACCCTAATACCAAAACCAGGCAAATACAATACCAAAAAAGAAAACTATAGGGTAATATATTTGACGAATATAGATGCAAAAATTCTTAATAAAATTTTAGCCAACAAAATCCATCAACATATAAAAAAGATCATATACCAGGCCCAAATGGGATTCATCACAATTTCACAAAGATAATTCAACCTATGAAAATCAATCTATGTCATATACCATGTTAACAAAGGAAAAATAAAAAAAACACATGATCATCTCAATATATGTATAAAAAAAATCCAACATCAATTCATAATAAAAAATCTATCAAACTAGGTATAGAGCAACCATATCTCAACATAATAAAAACAATTCACGACAAACCCACGGTCAATATAATATGCAATGGAAAAAAGCTGAAATCTTCATGCTAAAATCTTGAACAAGACAAGGATGTCCACTTTCACCATTTTATTCAATATAGTATTTTCAATCCTATAAAGAGCCATCAGACCAAAAAAAGAAAAAGCAATAGTATCCAAATTAGGAGAAAAGAGGTAAAAATTATCACTATATGCAGATGACATGATACTATATAGAGATAACACTAAGGACTCTACACAAAAGCTCTCAATCTGAAAAAAAAGAATTCATCAATGTAGAAGGATAAAAGGTTAATATTCAGAAATGGGCAGCATTTCTGTATAAAAGATGAAATACTGGAAAGGGATATAAAAAAGTCAACACCTTTAAAAATTCCACCTAAAAAGGTTAAGACCTTTGAGTAAAACTGAAGAAGTGAAAGACATATGCTGATAACTTATATGCTGATAAAACACCAATCAAAAAAATTAAAGAGGATTCGGAGTTCCTGTCATGGCTCAGTGGTTAACAAACTCAACTAGCAAACATGAGGTTGCAGGTTTGATCCCTGGCCTCACTCAGTGTGTTATGGATCTGGCATTGACATGAGCTGTGGTGTAGGTTGCAGATGCAGCTTGGATCCCACATTACTGTGGCTCTGGCATAAGCCAGTAGCTACAGCTCTGATTGGACACCTAGACTGGGAACCTCCATATGCTATGGGTACAGCCCTAGAAAAGACAAAAAGATAAAAAAAGAAAAAATTAAAGAGGATTCAAAGAAATGGAAAGATATTCCATGCTCTTGAATTGGAAGAATTTATATCATTAAAATGGCATAGTCCCCAAAGCAATCTACAGATTCAATGCAATCTCCATTAAGTGACAGTTTTCACAGAACTGGAAGAAAGAATCCAAATATTTATAGGGAAACATAAATGACCCAGAATTGCCAAAGCAATCCTCATGGAAATAAACAAAGCAGGATGCAAAACTCTCCCAGACTACGGACAATATTGCAAAGCTACAATAATCAAAACAGTGTGGGATTGGTGCAAAAACAGATAGGTAGTTCAATTGAACATAATAGAGAGCCCAGAAATAAACCAAGACACCCACAATCAATTAATTTTTGACAAAGTAGGCCAGAAAACAAAATGGGAAAAATACAAGCTCTTCAGCAAGTGATGCTGGCAAAACTGGACAACTTTATGGTCTGTGAAACTAGAACACACCCTCACTCCATGCACACAAATAAACTCAAAATTTAGACTTAAACATAAGACGTGACAAAATAAAGCTCCTAGAAGAGAACAGAGACAAAACATTCTCCGACATAAACTGTACAAATTTTTCTTAGGTCATGCTCCCAAGGCAATAGAATTAAAAAAAAACATAAACAAACATGACCTAATCCAATGTATGAACATGCAGAGAAAAGGAAAACAAAAAAATTAAAAGAATTTAATTTTTTATGGTATGGGAGAAAATATTTGCAAATGATGCAACCAACAAGGGCTTAATTTCAAAATATACTAACACCTCATATAATTCAACGAGAAAAAAACAAACCAATTGAAATATGGGCAGAAGAACTAAATAGATGTTTCTCCATAGAAGACATATAGATTGCCAGTAGGCATAAGAAAAAATGCTCAAATATAAAAGACCCAGAATTTCCAAAGCAATCCTCATAGAAATAAACAAAGCAGGATGCAAAACTCTCCCAGACTACAGATGATATTGCAAAGCAAATCTTCTATTAGAGAAGTGCAAATCAAAACTACAATGAGGTACCACCTCACATCTGCCAGAATGGCCATCATTATATGTCTACAAATAACGAATGCTGGAGAAAGTGAAGATGAAAGAGGACGCTGCTACACTGTTTCTGGGAATGTAAACTGGTGCTGACACTAAGAAAAACCGTATGGAGATTCCTCAGACAAGTAAATACAGAACTGACATATGACACAGCAATACCACTCCTGGGCATATATCCAGACAAAACTACAATTCAAAAAGATTCATGTACCCCTCTGTTCATTGCAGCAGTTTTTACAATGGTCAAGACACGGAAAAAACCTAAATGTCTATCTACAGATGAAGGGATTAAGAAGATGTGAGATATATACATACAATGGAATACTACTTAGATATGTACATATAATGGAATACTACTTAGCCACAAAAAAACAATGATACAATGCTACTTGCAAAAACAGGGATGGAACTGGAGATTCTTATACTAAGTTATGTCAGAAAGAGAGACAAACACCATATGTTGTAACGTACATGTGGAATCTAAAATATAGCACAATAGTATCCTGCTATTTTGCTGAATTCATTGATCTGTTTGAGTAGTTTCTGTGTGGAGTCCTTAGGATTTTCTGTATATGCGATCATGTAATCTGCGTAGAGTGACAATTTCACCTCTTTTCTTCCAATTTGGATATAATTTATTTCTTTTGGTTGACTGCTGTAACTAGGACTTCCAATATTTTGTTGAATAAAAGTGGTGCGAGTGGGCATTCTTGTCTTGTTTCACATTTTAGCAGGAAGGATTTCAGGTTTTATCCATTTAGTATTATATTGGCTGTGGGTTTGTCATAAATGGCTTTGATTATGTTAAGGTATGCTCCCTCTATACCCACAATGGTAAGAGTTTTTATCATGAATGGATGTTGGATTTTTTTAACTCTTTTTTCTGCATTTGTTGAGATGATCATGTGGTTTTGACTTTTGTTAATGTGGTGTATGACATTGTTGGATTTGCATATGTCAAACCATCCCCGTGAACTTGGGATGAATCCCACTTGGTCGTGGTGTATGATATTTTTGCATGTTGTTGGATTAGGTAGGCTAAAATTTTGTTGAGAAATTTTGCATCTATATTCATCAAATGTACTGGCCTAAATTTTATTTTTTGATAGTATCATTGTCTACTTTTGGTATTAGGGTGATGGTGACTTCAAAGAATATCTTTGGGATTATTCCTTCTTCTTCAACCTTTTGGAAAAGTTTAAGAAGAATGAGTATAAGTTCTTTGTATATTTGGTAGAATTCACCTGTGAAGCCCTCTGGTTCCTGGACTTTTGTATGTAGGGAGTGTTTTTATTACGTATTCAATTTCATTTCTAGTAATAGGTCTGTGAACTGATCAATGAATTCAGCAAAGCACCAGGATACAAACTTAGCATTCAGAAATCAGATTTCTGTATAATAATAAAGAAAACTTGGAATATAAATCAAAATATCTTATAATATCTCACCCCCTAAATTAAATACCTGGTAATAAACCTGACCAAGGAGGTGACTTGTATGATAAAAACTATAAAACATTGATCAAGGAAATTAACAAAATGGAAAAAATCAAAGAATTGGAAAGATATTCCATACTCAGGCATTGGCAAGATTAACATCATTAAAATGTCCATACTTCCTAAAGCAATGTACAGATTCAATGCCTTCCCTGTCAAATTACCCATGACATTTTTCACAGAACAAGAAAAACCAATCCAAAAATGTGTATGGAACCATAAAAGACCCAGAATTGCCAAAGAAATCGAGAGGAACAAAAACAAATCAGGAGGCATAATGCTCCCAAAAGTCAGACAATATTACAAAGCTACAGTAAAAAAGATGGTATAGTACTGTTACCAAAACAGACATACAAACCTGTATAATAGAGCAGAGAATGCAGAAATACACCCAGACACATATTGTCAGTTAACATTTGACAAAGGAGGCAAGAATAAAAAATGGGGTAAAAACAGTCTCTTCAACAAGTGATGCCAGAAAAACTGGACAGCCGCAGGTAAAGGAAAATAGAACACACCCTCATACCATGCACAAAAATAAACTCATAATGCCTTATGACTTAAACATAAGACAAGACACCATAAAACTCCTAGAACAGAACATAGGCAAAACATTCTGACATCCACTGTACAAAGGTGATTGTAGGTCATTCTCCCAAGGCAATAGAAACAAAACAAAAATAAACCAATGTGGCTTAGTCAAACTTACATGCTTTTGCACAACAAAGGAAAACATTTCAAAAAAGCCAACCTATGGTATAGGAGAAAATAGTTTCAAATGATGAAACTGACAAGGCTTAATCTCCAAAACAGACAAACAACTCATACAATTCCACATCAAAAAAAATGCAAGATGTACAGAAGACCTAAAAAGACATTTCACCAAAGAAGACATACCAATGACCATCAGACATATGAAAAAATGCTCAACCTCACTAATTATTAGAGAATTGCACATTAAAACTACAATCAGTTACCATCTCACACCAGTCAGAATCCTATCATTACTAAGTCTATGAATAACAAATGCTGGAGAAAGTGTAGAGAAAAAAGAACCCTCTTACATTGCTGGTGGAAATGTAAACTGGTACGACCACTATGGAAAACATTATGGTGGTACCACAGAAAACTAAACATAGAACTACTATATGATCCAGCAACCCCACTCCTGGGCATATATCCAGATAAAACTTTCCTTGAAAAAGATACACGCCCCCGTATGTTCATTGCAACACTATTCACAATAGCCAAGGCCTGGAAATAACCTAAATGAACATTGACAAATGAATTCATTAAGAAGATGTGTATGGGGGAGACAAAATGGTGGAGGAGTAAGACATCATGCTCAACTTCTCCCACAAACACATCAAAAAATCACACTGCATGCAGAATGATTCACATAGAACATCTACTGAACACTGTAAGAAGAAATTAAACCTCCCCAAAGGGCAAGAAATCTTCTATATAACTGGGTAGAACAAAATAAAAAAGAAAGAGAAAAGGAATCAAGGTGAGACTAACACTCCTGAGAGAGAGCTGTTAAAGAAAAAAGGAACACACAGTCTGGGAAGCCACGTAAATGACAGGGACATCAGCAGAGATGGAGGGACCTCAACGTTTCGCAGAAAAGCACAGCATCTGGAATTAGGAGGGCAAAGCAGAGTGAGAGATACACAGATAATCTGCACTACCACTGCATACAAAACAGCCTGAGGCACTCAGGCAGGGGCTGGGCACTAAGAATCAAACCCTGGAGGTCAGTTCTAGGGAGAAGACTAGGGTTGGCTTGTGTGGAGACAGTCTGAGGGGCTAGGGAGCTGTGTGCCATGGGCTTGGGTTCAGAATGCCATAGCCAAGGGAACCCAGAATGGGGTCTGAGCCTACAGGAGAAGCAAGGAAACATTACTGGTAAGGGTGAGAGGAGGAGGGGCAAACAACCATAGGAATCTCTTTCCTGCACATGTGTAGGATCTCAAGGGGTGGGGTGCCTGTGGTGGAGGCAACTGCAGAGGTTGGTGAGAGGCAACTTTTTCTGACTACTGGGGACCAGGGACCTCTTGTGCAGGCTACAGGTGGCTAGGCAACTCTCATGTGGGTGAAGGGCAGCAGGTAGCTAAACACAAGAATATGTCAAGCATATTCTTGCTGCGACAGGGACAAGCCTCAATAATCATCCAAACCAGAAGGAGGAATGGGATGCCACCACTAAGGGTCTGTGAACAGGCTCCAACTGTGGCCCCAGTCACCTCATAGATCATCAAAAAAGAAGGTATTACAACGCAGCACCACCCATTGTTGTTCTCACTCCCCTGGGAACACACGTGCCCTGCTGCTGCCACTGCCAAATTCTCTAGGGAGTGCTCACACATGCCTGGTTACTGTCACTTTCCAGGACCCTGAAACTAGGAGCATCTCTGAAGCATTTCCTGCATGGGATAAGCAGGATAGGGTGCATTGTGCATGGTCTACAAGTGGCAGGAGCAAATGACGACAGTTATCTCTGATTCCAGAGGTGGGCATGGCCTGCCACCACTAGGGGTTCTGTGAACAGATAGCACCTGAAGACCTAATCACCTCAGAAGTCACAACAGAGGAGGGCATAGTGGCTGAACACCACCTATTGTTGCTCTCACTCCCCTGGGAAATCACACTCCTTGCCACTGCCACTGCCAAATGCTCTGGACATCAAGTAAATCTGCCTGAGGCTTTTTACCACTTCCCAGGGCCTTGCAACTAGGAGTAGACTGTGCCACCTTCTTTCAGGTCCTTGCTGCTGCCAAGAGCCTAGCAACCAGGCACTAACTACTAGCCCGGCCTATTATCTCCTTCGCTCTGAAAACACAATCAGTGGGATAACAGCCTGCTCACAGCAAAGAAAGTCACAACTAATGTCCCAGGGCAAAAATTAAGAGTAACTCCCCACAAAATACAAAGGGGTGATCTCTCATATAAATAGCCTTCCAGACTACCATTTGGTTTCCATAAACTCACAGAAAAAGAAAAATATAAGCATGATGAAGAAGCTCAGGAACAATTCCCAGACAAAAGAACAAAAGAATTCAGCAAACAATAAAACAGACCTCTGAGGTCTAACAGACACTGAGTTCAAAAGGGAGATAGTGAAAATACGAAAGAAATTAAGGGTGAACAGGAAGGAATTAAGAGCAAATATAAACAGTAATGCAGAATACTTTACAAATGGACTAAAAATATAGGAAGGAACCAAGAAAAATTAGAAAATTCATTCACAGAGACACAAAATGAGTTAAAGGCACCAAAGAGCAAAATGAATAATGCAGTGGAAGGAATTAGTGACTTGGAAGATAGAATAATGGAAATTACCCAAACAGACAGCAGACAGAAAACCAAATTAAAAAAAAAAACATGAAAGCAATATAAGAGATCTATGGGATAATATAAAGAGGAATATCTACACATAATAGGAATTCCAGAAGGAGAAGAAAAGGGGATTTAATATATTTTTGAAGAAATTATGTCTGAGAACTTTCCAAATCTAAAGGAAACTGATATCATGATTCACCAAGCACAGAAGGGCTCCAAAAAAATTGAACAAAAATAGCCCATGCCAAGTCAAATTATAATAAAAATGGCAAAAGTTAAAGATACAGAGAGGATCCAAAGGAAGCAAGAGAAAATCAAAGCGTTAATTATAAGGGGACCCCCATAAGGCTATCAGCTGATTTCTCCACAGAAATACTACAAGCTAGAAGGAAGTGACAATATATATTCAAAATTCTAAAAGGGAAAAATATGCAGCCTAGAATGTTCTGCCCAACAAGAATACCATGTAAAATAGAAGGATAAATAAAGAATTTCTCCAACAAACAAAAGCTAAAAGAGTAAAGAAATACTAAACCCATCCTGAAAGAAGTAGTGAAAGGAATTCTGTAAATAAAAAAGTAAGAAGAAATAGGATGGGGAAATTACAAATGAAAAGCAATCAATTAAATAAGTCAGTATACAGATCTAAAGGGGAAAGAAAAAAAAACCTGCTCTAAAAATAACGATAAACAAAAGGAATAGCAAAAGGATAAACATGAAGATGTTAAAAAAGGATTTCAAAAGCATAGAATGAGGGTAAAGAGAATGAGAAAACCTAGACTCATTTTTTAAATGTGCTTGAGTCTATATGACTATCAGGCTAAAGCAAGCAGAAACAGGAAGGTGTTAATATACTTAAAAAAAAACAGGGGAACCACAAATCAAAACAAAATATTACATTCACAAAAAACAAATAGTAAACCTCATGAGCATAAAATAAATGTAAATCATCCAACCAAAAAAAGAAAGGAACAAATGAGAAACATTGAATGAACTGGAAAACAAGGTGTAAAATGCTGATAAAAACATAGTCATCATTAATTACCTTAAATGTCAATGGACCGATTGGTCCAATGAAAAGATAGAGTGGTGGATTGGATAAAAAAGCAAGAGCCTACAATATACTGTCTACAAGAGTCTCACTTTAGGGAAAAGGACATATATAGATTGAAAGTGAGGGGATGGGAAAAGATATTTTATGCCAATTGACAAGACAGGAAAGAAGGAGATGCAATCAGACAAAATAGACTTTAAAATGAAGGCCATAAAGAAGGACAAAGATGTTCACTATTTAATGGCAAAAGAATCCATTCAAGGAGTTCCCATAGTGGTGCAGTGGTTAACGAATCTCACTAGGAACCATGAAGTTGGGAGTTCAATCCCGGCCTTGCTCAGTGGGTTAATGATCCGGCGTTGCTGTGAGCTGTGGTGTAGGTTGCAGACACAGCTCGGATCCCACACTGCTGTGGCTCTGGCTTAGGCTGGAGGCTACAGCTCTGATTCGACCCCTAGCCTGGGAACCTCCATATGCCATGGGAGCAGCCCTAGGAAAGCCAAAAAGACAGAAAAAAAAGAATCCATTCAAGAAGAGGATATTGCAATTGTCAATATATATGTCCCTAATATAGGAGCACCCAGATACATACAAAAAATAGTAACAGACAAAAAAGGAGAAATTGATGGGAATACAGTAAGAATAGGAGATTTTAACACACCACTCAAATCAATGGCCCTATTCTCTGAATGGAAAATCAACAAGACAACAGAGATGACACATTAGAAAAGTGAGCGTTAATTGATATTTTCAGGACATCACAGGCAAAATAATCCATACATATATTATTTTCAAGTGCACATGGAAAATTTCCAAGAATTGACCATATATTGGGGCACATAACTAAACTCAACCAATTTAAGGATATATAAATTATTTCAAGTATCTTCTCTGACCACAATGGTATGAAACTAGAAATCAACCACAGGAAAACAAATGAGAAAAAAAAACTAGCAATAGGGAGACTAAAGAACATGCTGCTAAAAAACAAAAACAAAAACAAAAAACAAAAAAAAACAATGTGTCAATGAGGAAAGCAAGAAGGAAATTTAAAAAATACCTAGGGACAAGTGATAATGAAGACACAACCATTCAAAATCTATGGAAAGCTGCAAAAACAATGCTTAGAGGGAATCTTATAATGTTACAGGCCTTCCACAAAAAAGAAGAAAAATCTCAAATTGACATCTTACCCCACCTAAGTGAATTAGAAAAAGAAAAAAATCTAAAGTCAGCAGAAGGAAGGAAAACATCAGAGGGGAATTCAATAAAATAGAGATTCAAAAAAGCAATACAAAAAATCGACAATACCAAGAGGTGGTTCATTGAAAAGGCAAACAAAATTGCTAAACCTCTGGCCAGACTCACCAAGAAGAGGAGAGAAAAAAAGCAAAAAAACAAAATAAGAAATGAAAAAGGAAGGGAGTCCATCTTGGGGCAGCAGAAACGAATCTTACTAGGAGCCATGATGTTGTGGGTTTGATCCCTGGCCTAGCTCAGTGGGTTAAGGATCCAGCATTGCCATGAGCTGTGGTGTAGGTCACAGATGCTGCTCAGATATGGCATTGCTGTGACTCTGGCATAGGCTGGCAGCAACAGTTCTAATTAGACCCTTAGCCTGGGAACCTCCATATACCATGGGTGCAGACCTAAAAAGACAAAAGACAAAGAACAATTTAAAAGAAGAACAGAAAAAAAAAGAAAAATCTCAACTGATACTGCATAAATACAAAAATGTAATAGATACTATGAAAAATTATGTGCCAACAAATTAGACATCCTAGAAGAAATAGACAACTTGCTAGAGAATTACAGCCCACCAAAACTGAATCAAGAAAAATAGATCAACTGAACAGACTTAACATTAGAAATGCAACTGATGTATTAAAACATTCTCTACAGACAAAAGCCCAGGACCATTGGCTTCAGAGGGAAATTCTACCAAACATACGGAGAAGAACTTATACCTATTCTTAAAACATTTCCAGTGTTGAAGAAGATATTCTATGAAGCCACAATCACATTTATACCAAATCAGATCAAGATACTACCAACATAAAATTATAGGCCAATATCTTTGATGAATGTAGACACAAAACTTCTCAACAAACTTTTAGCCAACCAAATCCAACAACATATAAGAAAAGATCATACACTATGACCAAGTGAGATTCATTCCAGGTACACAAGGATGCTTCAACATATGAAAGTCAATCAACATCATATACCACATTAACAAAAGAAAAGTCAAAACCTCTCAATAGATGCAGAAACAGCATTTGACAGAATCCAACATCTATTCATGACAAAAACTCTTACCAAGTAGGTATAGAGGGAACATACCATAACATAATAAAAGCCATTTATGACAAACCCACAGCCAATATAATACTTAATGGAGAAAAGCTGTAAGGCTTCCCACTAAAATCTGGAACAAGACAAAGATTCCCACTCCCACCACTTTTATTCAACATAGTATTGGAAATCCTAGCCACAGAAATCCAACAAACAAAATAAATAAAATATATCCAAAATGGAAGAAAAGAGGTAAAATTGTCACTGTATGCAGAGGACATGATACCATATATAGAAAATCCTAAGGACTTCACACAAAAACTACTCAAACCAATAAATGAATTCAGCAAGTATCAGGATATAAGATTAACATTCAGAAAGTGATTGCATTTCTGTATACTAACAATGAAATATCAGTAAAACTATATAAAAATACAGTAACTTTTAAAATCTCACTCCAAAAAAATAAATAGCTAGGAATAAACCTGACCAAGGAGGTAAAAGACATATGCTGAGAAATAAAAAACATTAATCAAGGAAATTCAAGAGGATTCAAAAAATGGAAAGATATTCCATGCTCTTGGGTTGGAAAAATTAATTATGTAAAAATGGCTATACTACTCAAAGCAATTTACAGATTCAATACAATCCCTATCAAATTACTGATGACATTTTTCACAGAACTAGAGCAAAAAATCCAAAAATTTATAAGGAACAATGAAAGACCCAGAATTGCCAAAGCAATCCTGAGGAACAAAAACCAAGCAAGAGGCATAACTCTCCCAGACTTCTGGCAATATAACAAAGGCACAGTTATCAAGACAGTGTGGTACTTGTACCAAAACTGGACAGTCACATGTATATCAGTGAAATTGGAACACACCTTCACACCATACACAAAAATTAACTCAAAATGGCTTAAAGACTTAAATGTAAGTCAAGATACCATCAAACTCCTAGAAGAGAACATAGGCAAATAATTCTGACATCAACCTTACAAATGTTATTTCAACTCAGACTCCCATGGCCTCGGAAATAAAAGCAAAAATGACACCTGATCAAACTGACAAGCTTTTTCACAGCAAAGCCAACCATAAAAAAAAACTTTCAGAATGGGATAGACCATCATGGATGTTTATATAATAAAAAGAGCATGTAAATATACATACACACAAACATACACACACACACACACACACACACACACACACACACATGACTGAGTTGCTTGGCCCTACAGAAGAATTTGGCACATCATTATAAATCATCTACACTTATATAATAAAATAATTAATTCCATGTTAACAATTGGTGGTAAACTGATTACTCAATAAATGAGAGTTCAAACAAAATAATTCTGGAACTTACACTTATGAAAGTTAGAATGCAAAGAAAGTAGATATGAAGTAGAATCATAGAATACCTCTAATTTATCACTTAAAAGATTCACAGCAATACTTTGATAGAACCGAGACCCAATCAATCAAATTGCAATTCCACTCTTGGGCATATATCTGGACAAAATTTTCCTTGAAAAAGACACATGCACCTTCATGTTCATTGCAGCACTATTCACAATAGCCAAGACATGGAAATAATCTACATGTCCATCAACAGATGATTGGATTAGGAAGATGTGGTGTATATATACACAATGGAATACTACTCAGCCATAAAAATGAACAAAATAATGCCATTTGCAGCAACATGGATGGAACCAGAGACTCTCATCCTGAGTGAAGTAAGTCAGAAAGAGAAAGACAAATACCATATGATATCACTTATATCTCAAATATAATATATGGCACAAAGGAACCTTTCCACAGAAAAGAAAATCATGGACTTGGAGAAGAGACTTGTGGTTGTCAAGGGGGAGAGGGAAGGAATGTGATGGATTGGGAGCTTGTAGTTAATAGATGCAGACCATTGCCTTTGGAATGGATTAGCAAAGAGATCCTGCTGTGTAGCACTGGGAACTCTGTCTAGTCACTTATGATGGAGCATGATAATGTGAGAAAAAATAATGTATACATGTATGTATAACTGGTCACCATGCTGTGCAGTAGAAAAAAAATAATGTATTGGGGAAATAAAAAATAAATTAAAAAAATAAAAAATAAAATGAAGGTAATAACACTAAAAAAAATTGCATGGTCCTTTTATATAAAGCGAAAAGCCCAGAAATAAAATTTTATGAAGCAGAACTTTCACCTCTACTGCTCACTCACATGGACTGCATTTATGTTAGAATTATAAAGGCTTTAAATTCAACTATTCTGCACCTAGAAATTCAGGCTAAATGGTAATAGTGAATCAAATAATTGTAATAAATTTGTCAGCCCAAATTTACCAAGATATAATCAAATAATGCAAACTGTATTTTGTTCTTATATTCACCACTATCACCACCAAAAATCTTTACATATAAACCCAGAATGAGGCAAACATTTACAAGAGTATATCATGGAGAGTCAAAATTCAAACAGTTTTTTGAATATTCAAAATTAAATAAATTCTAATTATTGATCTTATAATAAAACAAAAAAGTAGCATTAGTTTTTATCCTAAAGACTCTGCTTAATAGAACTTCCTAATGTAGTCTGAAACACAGAAAAATATGTGCTCAAAACAAGTGTGATCGAAAACTAGAATTAGAAAACAAAAAGACCCTAATTTAAGACTGATAAAATATCCCTTACTCCCATTTACTTCATGATAAAGAAAACAGAGATAAAGTTTTATCTGCCAACTGTTCTGGGAAAAATGTGCACTGAAAATAAGAGAACCCTTGACAACTGAAGAAAGAACAAGGAGGAAGCCACCAAACCTAGAAATTTAAGCCAAATTTTTGAGTAGAAGCTATCCAAATAATCATGAAGAACAGGGAGGCCACCCTACAGGCATAAAAATGGCAGATGATTTTCTATTATAAAGCAAAGAAGAAAAGAGTAGTTTTAAATTTTATTTTTCTTGTAAAATCGGAATATAACATGATATAATTTTCAGGTATACAACATTATTTATGTTTATTACAAAGTGATCACCACCAAAAGTCTAGATATTATCCATCATCATATATTTGAACACCTTCACCCATTTTGCCCACCCCTGAAACACCATTCCCTCTGGTAACCAACAAGCTGTTGTAACAGTTTGCTTTGCTTTTGTTTTGTTTGTTCATTTTTTACAATGATTTTTATTTTTTCCATTACAACTGGTTTAAAGCGTTCTGTCAATTTTCTAATGTACAGTGTGGTGTCCCAGTTATACATATATGTATACATTCATCACAAGTGATTAGATATAGTTCCCAGTACTATAGAGCAGGATCTAATTGACTATCCATTCCAAACACAATAGTCTGCATTAATTAACCCCAGACTCCCAGATCATCTCACACCCTCCCCCTCCCCCTTGGCAACCACAAGTCTATTCTCCAAGCCCATGATTTTCTTTTCTATGGAAAGGTTCATTTGGGCCATATATTAGATTTCAAATATAAGTGATATCATATGGAATTTTTCTTTCTCCTTCTGACTTGCTTCACTTAGTATGAGAGTCTCTAATTCCACACATGTTGCTGCAAATAGCATTATTTTGTTCATTTACATGGCTGAGTAGTATTCCATTGTGAATATATATTGTATCTTCCTGATCCAACCATCTGTCGATGGACATGTAGGTTGTTTCCATGTCTTGACTATTGTGAATAGTGCTGCAAAGAATATGTGGGTGCATGTGTCTTTTTGGGAAAGTTTTGTTCAGATCTATGCCCAAGAGTGAGATTATTGTATCATATGGTAGTTCCATGTATAGTTTTCTAAGGTACCTCCATACTGTTCTCCATAGTGGTTGTACCAAATTAAAATCCCACCAACAGTGTAGGAGGGTTCCCTTTTCTACACGCCCTCACCAGAATTTGTTATGTGTTGATTTTTAAAGATGGCCATTCTGACTGGCATGAAGCAGTATCTCATGGTAGTTTAGATTTGCATTTCTCCAGTAATCAGGGATGTTGAATATTGTTTCAAGTGCTTGTTGGCCATCTGTACACCTTCCTTGGGGAAATGTCTATTCAGGTCTTCTGCCCATTTTTCAATTGGGTTCTTGCTGTTGACTTATATAAGGTACTTGTATATTTTAGAGATTAAGCCCTTGTCAGTTGCGTCTTTTGAAAGTATTTTCTCCTATTCTGTAAGTTGTCTTTTTGTTATATTTTTGGTTTACTTTGCTGTGAAAAAAATTGTTCAGTTTGATTAGGTCCCATTGGTTTATTTTTGCTTTAATTTCTGTTGCCTTGGGAGACTGACCTGAGAAAGCATTTGGAAGGTTGATGTCAGAGAATGTTTTGCCTATGTTCTCTTCCAGGAGTTTGATGGTGTCTTGTCTTATATTTATTTTGAGTTTATTTTTGTGCATGGTGTGAGGGTGTGTTCTAGTTTCATTCATTTTCGTGCAGCTGTCCAGGTTTCCCAGCAAGACTTGCTGAAAAGACTACCTTTCTCCCATTTTATGTTCTGGCCTCCTTTGTCAAAGATTAATTGACTGTAGGTGTCTGGGTTTATTTCTGGGTTCTCTATTCTGTTCCATTGGTCAGTATGTCTGTTTTGGTACCAGTACCACACTGTCTTGATGACTGTGGCTTTGTAATATTGCCTGAAGTCTGAGAGAGTTATGCCTCCTTGGTTTTTGTTCCTCAGAATTGCTTTGGAAGTTCTGGGTCTTTTGTGGTTCCATATAAAGTTTTGAATTTTTTTGTTCTAGTTCTGTGAAAAATGTCATCAGTAAGTTGATAGGGATTGCATTGAATCTGTAGATTACTTTGGGTAGTATGGCCATTTTTACAATATTCATTTTTCCAGCCAAGGAAGGAGCACGGAATGTCTTTCCATATCATTACATCTTCTATAATTTCCTTGAGTAATGATTTGTAGTTCTCAGCATTTAAGTCTTTCACCTCCTTGGTCAGGTGTATTCCCAAGTATTTGTTATTTTGGAGAGCAATTTTAAAAGGTATTTTATTTTTGTATTCCTTTTCTAATATTTCATTGTTAGTATACAGAAATGCATATACTGAGTGTTAATCTTATATCCTGCTACTTTGCTAAATTTGTTAATCAGTTCACGTAGTTTTGGGGTTGAGTCCTTAGGGTTTTCTATATCTAGTATCATGTCATCTGCCTACAATGACAGTTTTACCTCTTCTCTTCCTATTTGGATGATTTTTATTTCTTTGGTTGTCTGATTGCTGTGTCTAGGACTTCCAATACTATGTTGAATAACAGTAGTGAGAGTGGGAATCCTTGTCTTGTTCCAGATTTTAGTGGGAGGTCTTTCACCTTTTCTCCAATGAGCATTATATTGAGTGTGGGTTTGTCATAAATGGCTTTTATTATGTTAAGGTATGTTCCCTCTCTACCCACTTTGGTAAGTGTTTTTTATCATGAATCGGTGTTGGACTTTGTCAAATGCTTTTTTCTGCATCTATTCAGAGGATCATGTGGTTTTTGAATTTTCTTTGTTAATGTGATGTATGACTGATTGACTTTCACATGTTGAACCATCCTTGTGCACCTGGGATGAATCTCACCTGTTCATGGTGTATGATCTTTTTGATATGTTGATGGATTTGGCTGGGTAAAATTTGAGCATTTTTGCATCTATATTTATCAAATATATTGGCCAATAGTTTTCTTTTTTGGTGGTATCCTTGTCTGGTTTTGGAATTAGCATGATGGTGGCCTCATAGAATGTCTTTGGGAGTGTTCCTTCTTCTTCACCCTTTTGAAAAAGTTTAAGGAGGATGGGTAAAAGTTCCTCTTTGTGTGTTTGGTAGAATTCACCTGTGAAGCCATTTGGTCCTGGACTTTTATTTGAAGGGAGTGTGTTTATTATATACTCATTTTCATTTCTAGTGATTGGCCTATTCAGTTGATGTATTTCATTTTGATAGGCTGTAAGTCTCTAGAAAGTGGTGCATTTCTTCTAGATTGTAAAATTTGTTAGCATATAATTGTTCATGGTACTCTCTCATGTATTGGTTGTGACTATTCCTTTTTCATTTCTTATTTTGTTTATTTGGGGTTTTTCTCTCCTCTTCTTGCTGCGCCTAGACAGAGGTGTGTCAATTTTGTTTACCTATTTAAGAACAAACACTTACTTTTGGTTCTACTGGTTTTTTTTTTTCTACTGTTTGTTGAATCTCTATTTTGTTGGTTTCCTCTTGATCTTTATGACTTCCTTCCTTCTGCAGACTCTAGGTTTTGTTTGTTCTTTTTTTAATTCAATTATGTGGTGGGTTAAGCTGTCGATTTGAGGTTTTTCTTCTTTTTTGAGGAAAGCCTGTATTGCTATAAATTTCCTTTTTAGCACTGATTTTCACCATCCCATAGATTTTATCATTTCTTGTTGTATATGTTCCATTTATTTTATTCTTGAGTGCTTTTCAGTTTTTGTGAATGTAATACTTGGTTTTGGTTTGTGGTTGCCCAGTTTTTTAGTATGTTAACCTCTTCTTGCATCTACATTCTGTGCTTCCTGTATCTTGATATAAGTATCCTTTACATTTGGAACATTTTCAGCCATAATTTATTCAAATATATTTTCAATCCCCTTTGGTGGTTTGCCCCCACCAACTGTCAACTCATGTCTGAAGCACCCCATCTCACTTAGCCCACCTAGGAGGTGCTGCACAGGCTGCTCTGAGTTTCAGAATGCTGTGAAGTGACAGTTGAAAATGTAATTAGGTACAACCACTATGGAAAACAGTATGGAGATACCTTAGAAATCTATACATAGAACTACCATATGACCTAACAATCCCACTCTTGTTCATATTTCCTGAAAAATCTTTCCTTGAAAAAGATACATACACCCACATGTTCATTGCACCTCTATTCACAATAGCCAAGACATGGAAACACCCTAAATGTCCATCAACAGATAATTGGATTAGGAAGATGTGGTATATATATACAATGGAATACTACTCAGCCATAAAAAATAATGACACAATGCTATTTGCATTAACATGGATGGAACTAGAACCCCTCATACTGAGTGAAATAAGTCAGAAAGAGAAAGAAAAATACCATATGATATCACTTATACCTGAAATCTTATAAATGGTCCAAATGAACCTTTCCACAGAAAAGAAAATCATGGACTTGGAGAATAGATTTGTGGTTGCCAAGGGGGAGGGGTAGGGAGTGGGATGGATTGGGAGTTTGGGGTTAACAGATGCAGATTATTGCCTTTGGATTGGATTAGCAATCTTGCTCTGTTGCACTGAGAAATATGTGTAGTCATATATAATGGAGCATGATAATGTGAGAAAAAAGAATGTATAGATGTATGTGTAACTGGGTTACCATGCTGCACAGTAGAAAATTGACAGAGCACTGTGTACCAGCTATAATGAAAAAAAATGAAAATAAAAAAAATAAAAAATAAAATGGATCATATACCATGATCAACTAGGTTTCACTCCAGAGTCACAAGGATGGTTCATCATGTGCAAATTAATCAAATTCTGCATGACATTAAACAAAATTATAAAATTACCTGAAAATCTTGATGCATACACACAAAGCATTTGACAAAATTCAGCATTAATTCATGACCAAAACGCTTATCAATGTTCCTCTGGAGGGAACATCTATTAGCACATAAAGAAAAAAACACATAAATTACGTTTATGACAAACCCATAGCTAATATACTCACTGGTAAAAATGTGCAAACTTTTCCTCTAAAATAAGAAACAACACAGGATTTCCCACTGAAATACAGTGATTTAAGGATCTGATTTAGTGGTTTTTTGTCATGGCCGAGTTGCATTTTCAATTACTGGCCTGGCTCAGTGGGCGTAGGACCTAGCATTGCCACAGCTGAAGCTTCAGATCGCAGCTGCAGCTCAGAGGCTCAGAATCAATCCCTGGCCTTGGAAATTCCATATGATGTGGGTGCAACAGGAGTAAAAGGAAAGAAATAAAGAAAGGATGGTAGGAAGGGAAGAAGAAAGAAGATGAAAGAAAGAAAAAAAGAAAGAAGGACTATGAACAACTATACGGCAACGTTTGACGATCTGGAAGAAATGGACAATTTTCTAGAATATTACAGCCTGCCAAAACTGAATCAAGAAGAAACAGACCAACTGAACAGACCCATCACTAGAAATGAAATTGAAGAGGTCATAAAATCACTCCCTACAAATAAAAGTCCAGGACCACATGGCTTCACAGGCAAATTCTATCAAACATATAAAGAAGAATTGGTGCCCCTCTTCCTCAAAATCTTTCAAATGGTTGAAGAAGAAGGAATACTCCCAAAGACATTCTATGATGCCACCATCACCCTCATTCCAAAACCAGAGATACCACCAAAAAAGAAAACAATTGGCCAATATCATGGATGAATATAGATGCAAAAATTCTCAACAAAATCTTAGCCAAACGAATCCAACAACATACCAAAAAAATTAGACACCATGACCAGGTTGGGTTCATCCCACGTTCACAAGGATGGTTCAACATACGCAAATCAATCAGCATCATACACCACATTAACAAAGACAAAAGTCAAAAATCATATGACCATCTCAATAGACGCAGAAAAAGCATTTGACAAAGTCCAACATCCATTCATGATCAAGACCCTCGCCAAAGTGGGTATAGAGGGAACATTCCTGAATATAATCAAAGCCATTTATGAGAAACCCACAGCAAATATAATACTCAATGGGGAAAAACAGAAAACCTTCTCACTCAAATCTGGAACAAGACAGGGATGCCCACTCTCACCACTGCTCTTCAACATAGTGTTGGAAGTCCTAGCCACAGCAATTAGACAAACAAAAGAAATAAAAGGCATCCATATAGGAAGAGAAGAGATCAAACTGTCACTGTATGCAGATGACATGATACTATACATAGAAAACCCTAAGGACTCAACCCCAAAACTCCTTGAACTGATTCATAAATTCAGCACAGTAGCAGGATATAAGATGAACATTCAGAAGTCAGTCGTGTTTCTGTATACCAGCAATGAAACATTACAAAAGGAATACAAAAATACAATACCTTTTAAAATTGCACCTCACAAAATCAAATACATTGGAATACACCCGACCAAAGAGTTAAAGGACCTATATGCCGAGAATTATAAAACTTTAATCAAGGAAAATAAAGAAATGTAAAGAAATGGAACTACATTCCATCTTCCTGGATTGGAAAAATCAACACTGTAAAAATGGCCATACAACCCAAAGCAATCTACAGAGTCAATGCAATCCCTATCCAATGACCCATGACATTTTTCACAGAACTAGAACAAACTATCCAAACATTTATATGGAACCACAAAAGACCCAGAATCGCCAAAGCAATCCTGAGAAACAAAAACCAAGCAGGAGGCATCACTCTCCCAGACTTCCGGAAATACTACAAAGCCACAGTCATCAAAACAGTGTGGTACTGGTACCAAAACAGACAGACAGACCAATGGAACAGAAGAGAGAACCCGGAAATAAACCCTGACACCTATGGTCCATTAATCTTTGACAATGGAGGCAAGAACATTAAATGGGAAAAAGAAAGTCTATTCAGCAAGCATTGCTGGCAAACCTGGACAGCTGCATGCAAAGCAATGAAACTAGAACACACCCTCACACCATGCACAAAAAGAAACTCCAAATGGCTGAAAGACTTAAATATACGACAGGACACCATCAAACTCCTAGAAGAAAACATAGGCAAAACACTCTCTGACATCCACAGCATGAATATGTTCTCAGGTCAGTCTCCCAAAGCAATCGAAATTAGAGCAAAAATAAACCCATGGGACCTCATCAAACTGAAAAGCTTTTGCACAGCCAAGGAAACCCAAAAGAAAACAAAAGGACAATTTACAGAATGGGAGAAAATAATTTCATATGATGCAACCGACAAGGGCTTAATCTCTAGAATATATAAACAACTTATACAACCCAACAGCAAAAAAGCCAATCAATCCATGGAAAAATGGGCAAAAGACCTGAATAGACACTTCTCCAAAGAAGATATACAGATGGCCAACAAACTCATGAAAAAATGCTCAACATCGCTGGTTATAAGAGAAATGCAAATCAAAACTACCATGAGATATCACCTCACACCAGTCAGAATGGCCATCATTCATCAATCCACAAATAACAAGTGCTGGAGGGGCTGTGGAGAAAAGGGAACCCTCCTGCACTGTTGGTGGGAATGTAAACTGGTACAGCCACTATGGAGAACAGTTTGGAGATACCTTAGAAATCTATACATAGAACTTCCATATGACCCCACAATCCCACTCTTGGGCATCTATCTGGACAAAACTCGACTTAAAAGAGACACGTGCACCCGCATGTTCATTGCAGCACTATTCACAATAGCCAGGACATGGAAACAACCCAAATGTCCATCTACAGAGGATTGGATTTGGAAGAAGTGGTATATATACACAATGGAATACTACTCAGCCATAAAAAAGAATGACATAATGCCATTTGCAGCAACATGGATGGAGCTAGAGACTCTCATCCTGAGTGAAATGAGCCAGAAAGACAAAGACAAATACCATATGATATCACTTATAACTGGAATCTAATATCCAGCACAAATGAACATCCCCTCAGAAAAGACAATCATGGACTTGGAGAAGAGACTTGTGGCTGCCTGATGGGAGAGGGAGGGAGTGGGAGGGATCAGGAGCTTGGGCTTATCAGACACAACTTAGAATAGATTTACAAGGAGATCCTGCTGAGTAGCATTGAGAACTATGTCTAGATATTCATGTTGCAACAGAAGAAAGGGTGGGGGAAATAAATGTAATTGTAATGTATACATGTAAGGATAACTTGATCCCCTTGCTCTACAGTGGGAAAATAAAAAAATTAAAATGAAAGAATGAAGGAAACAAAGAACGAAGGAAAAAATAACAGAAAAGAAAGAATAGAAAAGAGGAAGACAAGAATGCCCACTCTTACCTCTTCAATTTGACATCATATTTGAATGCTATCAACAGAGATCATAAGGAAATTTTACTTAAATTTGAAGGGAAAAATAAAACTAACAGTGACACTATTTTTAGATGACATCATAAAATACATTATAAACTTTATTATCTCCACAAAAAATTATTAGAACAAATAAATGAATTCATAAGTTTTCAGGATATAATGTTAATACATAAAAATTTGTTTCTTTCCTACACACTAATAATGAACTATCAGAAATAGAATGTAAATACAATTCTGTTTAAAATCACATCAAAAAGTAAAAATAATCCAAGAATAAAATTAAGAAGGTGAAAGAACTATACTCTTAAAACTATAAATCTATATTAATGAGGGAAATTTGAGATAATACAAAGAAATGGAAAGATATGTCATGTTCAAGGATTGGAAGAACTAATATTGTTTGAATGTCCATACTACCCAATGCAATCTACAGATTTATTGCATTGCCCAAGAATATATTCATGGCATTTTTCACAGTACTAGGACAAATAATTTTAAGCCAACAAGCACATGAAAAAATGTTCAACTTCACTGATTATTAGAGAAATGCAAATCGAAACTGCCATTAGGTACTGGGTCACACCAGTCAGAATGGCCATCATTAATAAGTCCACAATAACAAATGCTGGACAGGGTGTGGAGAAAAGGGAACCCTCCTGCACTGTTGGTGGGAATGTAAACTGGTACAAACACTATGGAAAACAGTATGGAGGTAACTCAGAAAACTATACATAGAACTACCAGAATTCCTGTCGTGGTGCACTGGTTAAAGTGGTTAATGAATTCGACTAGGAACCATGAGGTTGCAGGATTGATCTCTGGCCTTGCTCAGTGGGTTTTGGATCATTGTAGCCATGAGCTGTGGTTGGTGTAGGTCACAGGCACGTCTCCGATCCCATGTTGCTGTGGCTCTGGCATAGACCAGTGGCTACAGCTCTGATTAGACCCCTAGCCTGGGAACCCCCATATGTTGTGGGAAGCGGCCCTAGAAAAGGCAAAAAGACAAAAAAAAGAAGAGAAAAAAAGAACTACCATATGACCCAACAATCCAACTCTTAGGCATAGATCCATATAAAAATTTCCTTGAAATAGATACATACATGCTGTATGTTCATTGAAGCACTATTCACAATAGACAACACATGGAAACAACCCAAATGTTCATTGACAGATGATTGGATTAGGAAGATGTGGTGTATATACACAATAGAATACTACTCAGCCATAAAAATGAACAAAATAATGCCATTTGCAGCAACATGGATGGAAATAGAGACTCTCATCCTGAATGAAGTCAGTCAGAAAGAGAATGACAAATACCATATGATATCACATATCTCAAATATAATATACAGCACAAAGGAAACTTTCCACGGAAAGGAAAATCATGGACATGGAGAACAAACTTGTGGTTGCCGAGGGGGAAGGGAGGGAGTGGGATGGATTGGGAACTTGGGGTTAATAGATGCAAACTATTGCCTTTGGAATGGATAAGCAATGAGATCCTGCTGTGTATCACTAGGAACTAAACCTAGTCACTTATGATGGAGTATGTTAATGTGAGAAAAAATAATGTATACATGTATGTGTAACTGTCTCACCTTGCTGTACAGTAGAAAATTGACAGAATACACCAAATCAGCTATAATGGAAAAAAGGAAATCATTATAAATGAAAAAAAAATTATGTGAAACCACAAAAACCCCACATAGCCATAACAACCTTGGGAAAAAAATGATAAAGCCAGAGGTATTACACTCCCTTACTTCAGATTATACTCAAATGCCAAGGTAATCAAAACAGTATAGTAATGTCTGAAAAATAGGCACTCAGAACAATGGAATAGGATAGAGAGCCCAGAAATAAACCGATGTAACTATAGTCAATTAATCTGTGGCAAAAAGGCAAAAATATACAATGAGAAAAATACAATCTCTTCAATAGATGGTGTTGGGAAAACTGGACAGCTACATGTAAAAAATTAAATTAGGACATTTTCTCACACAGTGCACAAAAATAAATTCAAAATAGATTTATGATATAATTACAAGATCTGATTTTAAAAAACCCAGAAGAAAACAAGCAGATCACTCTTTGATGTAAATTGTAAATTTGGGGGGGTCTGTCTGCTCAGGTTAAGAAAAAAAAAGATACCTAATTAATCTTAAAAGCTATTGCACAGTAAAGGAAATCATTGGCCAATCAAAAAGGCAACCTGAGGAATGGGAGAAAATATTTTCAAATGATATTATTGATAATAAGTCAATATCAAAAATAGGTAAACAGCTCATTAAACAACATCATAAAGCCAAACAACAGAAATAGGCAGAAAACCCTAATAGACATTTTCAAGAGAAGAAATATGGATGGCAAACAGACACATGAAAATATGCTCAACATCACTAATTATTGAAGAAATGCAAATCATACCACAATGAGATATTTCCTCACATGTGTCAGATAGCAATCATCTAAAAGAACACAAGTAACAAATATCAGCGAGGGTGTGAGGAAAAAAGTACTCTACCCACTGTTGGTGGGAATGTAAATCGATGCAGCCACTAATGGAAAAGAAGATGGAAATTCATCAAAAAAAACAAAGAATATAACTATCATATGATCAAGCAATTCCCCTCTTGGTTATATATCTAAAAAAATATAGCAATATGAATGGGCCTGGAGGGTATCATGCTCATCAGAGATAGGCATCATATGTTATTAATTATGAGTGTAATCTAAAAGTAAAAGATTAATATAATAATACAGAGACAAGCAAATATAGGGAATAAACTAGTAGTACCAGGGGGGAGAGGAAAAGGGGAAGGACAAATATAGGGGTGGGGGTTATACATATTACTATGTATAAAATAAATAACAACAAGGACACACTTTACAGCATGGAGACAATAGCTAATCTCTTATAGTAACTTTAGATGGAACAAAATCTATAAAAACATTGAATCACTATGTTTTATATCTGAAACTAATGTCAGATTTTAAAGCTTTTATACTTATATTTAGAAAGGATAACTATTGATACACATAATTCAGTTGAATTATTCTGTGAGAAAAGTCAATCCAAAATTTGATATAGTATATAATTCTACTTATATAAGTTTCTTGAAGTGACAGAAGGAGATGTATTTTTGCTGCCATTGATATAAGTGGGACTAGATTGTGAGAGTTGGATTACCTTTTCCCCACCTGTGTGCATTGTTCCTTGATTATCTGGAAGAAGCTTTATTGCAACTTTATCCACTGCACTATATAATTATTATAATTTGGATGTGGGGGTGTTTACTAAAATGCATCAGGAGACATACTTGTAGTGATGGAAGTGTTCTATATCTTGAATTGTATATTGAGTGTATCAGTGCCAATATCCTGATTGTGGTAGTATATTATAGTTTTGCAAGGTGCTGCCATTGGGGGAAATTTGGTAAAGGGCACACGGTCTCTCTCTCTCTCATTATCTCTTACATCTACATGTAAACTTATTGCCAGAGGCCAGCTCCAGCAGCCAGGGAGCATACACTTTTTCCCGATAGGAGAGGGATGAGGCGTCGGTGAATGTACAATTACGGAGACAGCCTCTTTGTCCCTTCTTTCAGGGCACTGGACTGCTCAAACTTTATTAGCATAAGTGGTTGATTATATAGGCAGTTTTTCACTACAGATTACATCATAGTGTTAAAAGTACATTGGTTAACTATTAGGCTTTGTTTTTTGATCACATGGTACAGTAGCAATACATTACATTCTAAAATCTTCAACTTCACTAAATTTAATGAGTACAGTTCAAGGACAAACAGGTGCAGCATATCATGTGGGAAAGAGGAGACCCAGCACAAACTATCTCATGGCCACCCAATTCCCACAAGCTGAAGAAGTCACAAACACAAAAAATCCTGTCTTTAGACTAGTGTCTATCTTTAAAGCGTCCTTGGCAGGGAGACAGTATGAGAAAATACAAATCAACTCAGCCAGCTACCACTAAAAGTTTCTAAAATCAAGGACAAGACTCACAGCTGGGTTTCTTTTGATTAAGAATAATATATGTCTAACTTCTATAGACCTCAGTAAAATCCTAACTCTAAAGTTTACTGTATAACTAGTTCGTAGATAAACACTCTGTTTTAATTAAGTTGGATATGAATAGGGGAAAGTCCTTCAGGATGAAATTCTTATTATATGATTGTTGTGATTTTGTGAAATCACAAATCACCACAGGAAAATAAGAATGGGAAATAAGAATAATAAGCAAATAATCAGGAAAGACTGAGGGAAACTGAATAGCAAGTGAAAAACAGAAAAGACTAAGTCATCCATGGAACAATCCCCACTCAGCAAAACAAAAGGAAATTATTTTCTGGGAAGTTTAGTTTTCCACCTATGTCAGCAGGTGGGCCTTATTGTCTTCTGGGGCCTGTCCTTGGAATTATGCCCTGCAGGCAGGCATCCCCTTGTTTAGGAACCTGCCCTCGGAATTGTACCATTCAGGCAAGCTCCCTTCCTCGGCTTCTTGTATTTTCTCGGCTCCCCGCAACTTATAGTTATCTCAAAATTAAATGTTTTATTAAAAATAATTTAAAGAATTAAATATAAAAACTTGGAGAAAGGGAAAATTGTCCAGAAAATATTTTATTTTAAAATTTTGAGATGTAAATAAAAAATTAAAATATAAAAATGTCTACTTAAGAAAGGGAATTTTATGTTCACTGCTTATCCATTTAATAGCCCAATTGACATGTTCTTAAGCTTGGAAAGAGTAAATGGTACCTCGCATTTGATAATCACATTTTTAATGCTCTGATACACCCATGAAGGCCCTCATTCTCAATAATATCAAAAAGACCAACTCATTCCAATCAATACTTAGTAAATATTTTGCTATTATAAATATCTGTAATATGTTCTATTCAATGTCTGCTGCTTTTTTTTTCAATTAGACAATTTTATTGGAGTTTCCATATGGCTAAGCTTGTTAAGGATCCAGTATTGTCAGCACTGTGACCCAGGTCACTGCAGTGGAGCTAGTTCAATCCCTGGCCTAGGAACTTCTGCATGCTGTAGGCACAGCCAATAAAATATTTTATTGATATGTAGTTGATTAACAATGTTGTGCTAATTTCTGCTGTAAATCAAACTGTTTCAGTTATACATTATTTTGCAGATTCTTTTCCTTTATAAGTTATCATAGAACATTGAGTAGAGTTCCCTGTTCTATACAGCAGGTCCCTTGATAAAGCATTACACATACAATAGGGTGCATATTCCAATCCCAAACTCCCAATCCATCTGTCCACACAACCTGTCCCCTTTTGTAACCATGATTTTGTTTTCAATGTCTGTGAGTCTGTTTCTGTATTGTAAATAACTTCATGTGTACCATTTTTATTAGAATTCTCATATAAGTGATATAATATGATATTTATCTTTCTCTGAACTACTTCACTTAGTATGATAATCTCAAAGTCAATAAATTTGCTGCAAATGGCATTATTTCATTATTTTGTATGGCTAATATTCCATTGTATATATCTACCACAACTTCTTTATCCATTTTGCTGTTGATGGAAGTTTGTTGGGTCATTCCTTTGCAAAGATTTTCTCCTATTCTGGCTATTGTAAATTGTGCTGCGATGAATACTGGAATGCATGTATTTTCTTAAATTATTGTTTTCTCCTGATATATTCCCAGGCATGGGAATGCTGTATCATATGAGAGTTCTATTTTTAGTTTTTAATGAACCTCCATACTGTTTTCCATACTGGTTGTACCAATTTACATTCTCAAAAACAATGTAAGAGATTTACATTTTATCCACACATTCTCCAGAGTTTATATTACATAGACTTTGATGATGGTCATTCTGAACAGTGTCAGATACCTCATTGCAATTTTGTTTTGCATCCCTCTAATAATTAGTGATGTTGAGCATATTTTCATGTTATTTTTGACCATCTGTCTCTCTTCTTCTTCTTTTTTTTTTGGCTTTTTAGGGATGCACCCACAGAATATGCAGGTTCCCAGACTAGGGTTCCAATTGGAGCTGTAGCTGCCGGCCTATGCCAGAGTCACAGCAATGACAGATCCAAGCCGCATCTGTGAGCTACACCACAGCTCATGGCAACACCAGATCTTTAGCCCACTGAGCAAGGCCAGGGATCGAACCCACAACCTCATGATTCCTAGCAGGATTCATTTCCACTGAGCTGCAATGGGAACTCCAACCATCTGTCTCTCTTCTTCGGAGAAATATCTGTTTAGATCTTCTGACCATTCTTTGATTGGGTTGTTTGTTTTTATGATGTTGAGCTGCATTAGATGTTTGAATATTTTGATATTTTGGAGATTAATACCTTGTGGGTCATTCCTTTGCAAAGATTTTCTCCGATTCTGTGGGTTGTCTTTTAGTTTTATTTATGGTTTACATTACTATGCAAATGATTTTAAATTTATGTCCCACTGTTTTATTTTCATTTTTATTTTCATTACTCCAGTGAAGAATCCAAAAATATACTGCTACAATTTATGTGAAAGTGTTCTGCCTATGTTTTCCTCTAAGACTTTTATAGTGTGTTGTCTTACATTTAGGTATTTACCCATTTTTAGTTTATTTTTGTGTGTAGTGTTAGATAATGTTCTACTTTAACTTTTTTTTTCTTGTAGCTGTCCAATTTTCCCTTCACCAATTATCACAGAGATTGTCTTCTTAACATTGTATATTGCTATTTCTTCTATTGTAGATTAATTTACCATATATGTGCTGATATATTTCCGGGTTTTCTATCCTGTTCCACTGATCTATATTTCTGTTTCTGTGCCAGTGCCATACCATTTTAATTACTGTGGCTTTGTAAAATAGTCTGTAATCAGGCAGCCTGATTTCTTCAGCTTCATTTTCAGGGTCTTTTTCGTTTCCATATAAATTTAAAGATTTTTGTTCCAGTTCTGTGAAAAATGCCATTGGCATTTTGATATAGTTTGCATTGAATTTGTAGATTGCTTTGGAAAATGGAGTCATTTTGACAATATTGATTCTTCCAATCCAAGAGCATGGTGTATCTTTTCATCTGTGTTTTTTTATTTCCTTCATCAATATCTTATAGTTTTCAGAGTATAGGTCTTTTCTTTCTTATATAGGTTTGTTCTTAGGGATTTAATTCTTTCTGATGTGATGGTACATGGGATGGTTTCTTTAATTGCTCTTTCTAATCTTTCATTTTTAGTATATGTAAATGCAATAGATGTATGTATATTAATTTTGTATTCTTCAAATTTGCCAAATGCATTGATGAGCTCTAGTATTTTTCTCATTGCATCTTTAGGATTCTCTATGTATAGTATCATGTCATCTGCAAACAGTGATAGGTTTTCTTCTTCCTTTCCAATTTGGATTCCCTTTCTTTCTTTATGTTATCTGATTGTCATTGATAGGACTTCCAAAACAATGTTGAATAAGTGGTGAGAATGAATCCTTGTCTTATTCCCGAACTTAGCAGGATTTTTTCCCCATGTTTCACTGCTGAGAATGATGTTAGATGTGTGTTTTTCATATACAGATTTTATTAAATTGAGATAGGTTACTTCCATGCTTTATGCCCATTTTCTGGAGGGGTTTTTATCAGAAATGGGTGTTGGGTTGTGTAAAAAAATTTTCCAGTATCTATTGAGATGTTCAGATAACTTTTATTCTTCAATTTGTTAATGCAGCATATCACACTGATTGATTTGTGCATATTTAAAAATCCATTCATCCCTGGGGTAAATCCCACTTATGGGTCTTTATTGTATTGTTGGAATTGTTTGCTACTATTTTGTAATATCTATATTCTTCAGTGATATTGACCTTTAATTTTCTTTTTTCAGTATCTTTGTCTGATTTTGATATCATAGTGAAGGTGGCCTCATAAGATGAGTTTGGGAATTTTCCTTACTCTGAAATTTTTGAGAAGAATTTCAAAAGTTTAATTGTTATTTCTTCTCTAAATGTTTGGTAGAATTCACCTGTGCAGCCATCTGGTTCTGGACTTTGGTTTTTTTTTTTAATTTATTTTATCACAGTTTCAATTTCAGTATTTCTGATTGGTCTGCTCATATTCTCTGTTACTTCTAGTCCCTTTGTATAGTTTTCCCCATTTCTTCTAGTTTGTTCATTTCATTGACTTATACTTGCTTGTTGTACTCTCTTATGATCCTTAGTATTTCCATTGTGCCAGTTGTATCTTCTCATTTTCATTTCTTATTTTATTGATTTGAGCCCTCTCCATTTTTTTCTTGATGAATCTGGGTTATCAATTTTGTTGATCTTTTCAAAGAACATGATATTTGTTTCATTGATCTTTTAATTGTTTTATTTTTCACCTTTTCATTTTATTTCTCTCTGATCTTCATTACTTTTTCTAACACTAACTTTGTATGTTCTTCTTTCTATAGTTGTTTTAGGTATAAATTTAGGTTGTTTCTTTGAGGTTTTTTTCTTGTTTTCTGAGGTAATATATTACAATAATCTTCCCTCTTGAAAGTACTTTGGCTGCCTTCCTTAAGTTTTGGGCATTGTGTTTTCTTTTCTTTTTATGGCCACATCTGTCACTTGTGGAATTTCCCACTCTAGGGGATGAATTGGAGCTGGAGCTGCAGCATATGTCACAAACATGGCAAAACTAGATCTGAGTTACATATGCAACATATGACATAGTTTGAAGCAATGCTACATCCTTAACCCAATAAGTGAGGTCAGGAATTGAGCCCACATACTCACAGTTAATGTCAGGTTCTTAGCCCACTAACCAAAATGACAACTCCTGGATCACTGCATTTTTACTTTCATTTGTCTCTAACAATTTTTTTGTTTTCCTCCTTGATTTTGTCAGAGGTTCATTGGTTGTTTAGAATCATATTGTTTAGTTTCCACATATTTGTGGGGTTTTTTTGCAGTTTTTTTCTTGAGGTTGATTTCTATTCTGATGTTGTCATGGTCAGAAAAGATGCTTGATGTGATTTCAATTGTCTTAAATATAAGGCTTGATTCATGTCCCAGGATGTGATCTATCCTGAAGACTGTTCCTTGTCCACTTGAGAAAAAAATATATATCCTGCTGATTTCAGGTGGAATGTTCTATAAATATTAAGTCTACCTGGCCTAATGCATCATTTAATTTAATGCCTGTGTTTCTTTTTTAATTTTCTGCCTGGATGATTTGTGTACTGATGTAAGTGGTGTGCTAAAGTCACCCACTCTTATTTGGTCATTGTTGATTTCTTTTTTTATGGCTGTTAATAGTGCCTCCTATATTGTGGTGCTCCTATGTTGGGTGCATATATATTTGCAATTCTTATATCTTCTTCTTGGATCAATTCCTTGATCATTAGGTAGTGTTCTTCTTTGTCTTTTGTAACATTCTTTATTTTAAAGTATATTTTGTCTAGTATATATGAGTATTGATACTCCAGCTTTCTTTTGAGTTCTGTTCACATGGAATATCATCTTCCATCTGCTCAATTTCAGCCTATATGTGTCCCAATATCTGAAGTGGGTCTCTTGTAGACAGCATGTTTACAAGTCTTGTTTTTGTATCCATTAAGGCAATCTATGTCTTTTGATAGGAGCATTTAATCTAGTCACACTTAATTTAATTATTGACATGTATGTTCTTATTGCCATTTTTGAAATTATTTAGGATTTCATTTTGGAAATCTCTTACTTTTCTGTTCTATTCTGTTTTGATTTGATAACTATATTTAGAGTTCTGATTGGATTGCTTTTCTTTTTTTCTGTGTATCTATTGCATGTTTTTGGTTTGGGATACCAATAAGATTTTGATAAAGCAGTATATGTAGCTATATATACATAATACATACATATATACACTTATAGACACACACATATATACATATTTATTTACAGTACATGTATGTTATATATATAAACATGTGCACACACACACACACAGAGACACATCTATCATGGCTCAGTGGTTAATGAACCTTACTAGTATCCATGAGGATGCGAGTTCGATCCCTGGCCTCACTCAGTGGGTTAAGGATCTGGCATTGCCATGATCTGTTGTGTAAGTCACAGACGCAACTCAAATCCCATGTTGCCAGGCTATAGCCTAGGCTGGCAGCTATAGCTCTGATTCAAACCCTAGCCTGGGAACCTCCATATGCCATGGGTGTGGCCCTAAAAATAAAAAAGACCACACACACACATGATAGTTTAAGTTCCAAATACATTTCCAATAGCCTGCATTTGTACTTTCCTCTTCTCATGATTGCTGATTGAGATTATATTTTTCTGTGGATGAATTCCCACTTTTTATATTTGCCCTTACCAGTTGAGCTTTCTCATTTGTACTTCTTTGCTTCCACTTCTGACCTTTTTATTTCTGCCTAGAGAACCTAGAATTTTTAAAATGCTGATTTTTTTTTCTGAATTATTTTAGCTTTACTTGTATATAAAGCTTCTAATTTCTATGTCAAATGTGAATGAGAGTGTTTCTGGGTAGAATATTCTTGTTTTTTTCTTTCATCACTTAAATTATATTATGCCACCTGCTTCTGTCATGCAGAATTTCTGCTGAAACATCTGCCTGCCAATAACCTTATACAGGTTCCCCTGTATGTTATTTGTTGCTCTTTCCTAGTTTCTTTTAACATTTTCTCTGTCTTTATTTTTGTCAATGTGATTAATATTTGTCATGGCATAACCCTCCTTGGCTTTGTTTTGTAATGGTCTCTCTGCACTCCAAGATTTTATTGTTTCCTTTCCTATGTTAGGTAATTTTTCAATGATCTCTTCAAATATTCTCTCCAGCCATTTCTCTCTCTCCCAGCTTCCGGGACCACTATAGTGTGAATGTTGGTGCATTTGACATTGTGTCAGTGGTCTCTAAGACTGTCCTCATTTTATTTATTCTTTTTTCTTTATTCTGATCAACTGCAGTAATATTTACTGATCTGTCTTCCAGCTCACTCATTTGTTCTGCTATATGTATCCTGCTATTGATTCTTCTAGTATATTTTTCATTTAAGTTATTTTATTTTCCATCTCTTGTTGTTCTATAACACATCTATCTTTTTTAAGTATTTCTTGTAAATTTCCCAATCTGTGCCTCCATTTTCCCCCAAAGATATTGGATAATCTTTACAATCACTACTCTGTATTATTTCTCAAGTAGATTACCTATCTTCTCTTCACACATTGTCATTTTGGGGTCTTGTCTTATTTCTTCATCTGAACTTATCTCTCCTATGTTTCATTTAGTCTAACTTTCTGTGCTTGTAATCTCATTTCTACAAGCTGTAGGGCTGTAGCCCTTCTTGATTCTGGTGTCTGCCCCTTGACGGGTGACATTCATCCAGAGGTTTTCACATGCTTCCTGGTTGGAGCAACTGGTGTCAGCCCACTGGTCAGTGAGGCTGGGTCTTGGCTTTCTGGTGGGTAGGGTCTTGTCAAGTGATGTGTTTAGTGGTGGCTTTAGGCCCAGGATGACTTTAGGCAGCCTGTCTAATGATGGATGGGGCTTTGTTTGTCCTATGGCATTCCAGCACTGGAGATTGCAGCCTATTGTATGGGGCTAGGTATCCTTTCCAAAATGGAAAACTTGTTGAGCACATGTCTGTGAGTATTCCCTGGGACCACTGCATTCAGAATCCTATCCTAACAGCAAGCCACTGTTGATTCATGCCTCCCTAGGAGACTCTCCCAGACCAGCTGACTGGTATGGCCTAGGCACCTTATTGAGTCACTGCTTTGCCATGAGACCCAGTGCATGTGAAAACTTGTGTGCACCCAGCAAGAGTGGAGTCTTTTTTCCTCTGGTCTTGTAGAGCTCCTGCACTAATGCTCCACTGGTCTCCAAAACCAAATGTCCTGGGGAGGAGGCTCTTCTTCCCAATGCCAGAACCACAGGCTGGGAAACCTGACATGGGTTTAAAAACTCTTACTTCTGTGGGAGATCCTCTGAGATATAGTTATTTTTCAGTTTTTGGGTCATCCACATGTGTGTATCAGATTTGCTTAAGTGGAAAAAGTGCCCCTCCTACTGTCTTCTTGTGGCTTCTTCTTTGTCTTTGTGTGTGCAATATCCTTCTTGGTAAATTCCATTCTCTTTTGTTGATGGTTGCTCAGGAGTTAGTTGCGATTTTGGTGTTTTCGTGAGAGGAGATTATCTCAAGTCCTTCTATTACACCATCTGGTCTCCCTCTGCAATGTCAATGTCTATTTCAATAGACACTCAGTAACTGCTTTGCTTTACCTCCAAAGGCACATATTACACTGTTATTCAGTTACGTATTGGATAACTCAACATTTTTGCCACCATGCACAACATTTTCAGACAAGTTCTTAAGTACATTCATATTTTTCCAGGATCACATGTATAATAATATATCAATGACACCTCCCACTTATGATATATGTTTGAAATAGTCATTCTGGACAAATACAAGGGAACTTAGAGAAGAAGTAGGCTATTGCCTCACACAGAGTAAGATTCTGCCACTTCCACATCAGTTAAGTCTCTGAAAACCATTTGGCAAACTATAGGCTACACCATATTTGACTTTGTCAAGAAAATATTGTCTTTTTTAGCACACACAATATTAAAATTTTATAGCCCTTTTTGTGGGTTCTGGAAGCAAAAATATCCCTTATTTATAATCTTTTCTTAAGCTCATTTAAACAGTTACTTTGTAGATTGCCATACCTTGAAATATTTCACATCTATGATTCTAGAATTTTTGATGGATGTGAAATATTTATGGAATAAAACAGATATTAAATATAAAATATCTGCAATAAAATAGATATTTTCATTAGTGCTACTACTATCTTGTAAATGTTTTATCTACCTTCTCATGAGCCTGGAATCTCTGTACCACAATTGATGGCCCAAAGTCTCCAATGCACTTCTGATGAAAGAACTGCTTTAATTGGGCCCAAACAATACGCTGCTAGAGCAGGAATTGGCATCCAGATATTAGGCTCTACTGGAAATAGAACTTGTAACAGGGACTTAGCACTTGACTTTCTGTGGCTACCTGCCTATTACATCTTAGGTAATGGAAGAAGCACCCCAGAAGTTCAGTTACTCTACTTAGGTCTCCTTGCTAGAGGATAGAGCAAAACCTGGGCCCTCTGGAATATCTCATATGCAGGAGAATCTGGTGTCCTTATCCTCAGTATCTTGACATATAACAAGATTCTGGAGGAATTAACTCCTCCCTCAGGTTCCTTAGCTATTTTAGGAGCACCTTGTGATTAACTAAATGAAGGACAATGGAAGTTAGTACACTTTTGGATAGCACTGTCTCCATTACACATGATGCAACTTAGTGGAATGCTGCTGTTTTTCATTCCTTAACCAGGAAACTTCTATTAAAGAATCAAGTCCCAAAGGTCAGTACACTGGAAAAATGTTAGACAGGCACCTTGGCACTATGGTGGTGGATGATATTTTCATGTTCCCTTTTTTAGTGTGTGCACATCTCAGTATTAACTTCTAAACAAAATTTGGGTTAAGGAGTCCATCCTATTTAATGAAAAATAGTAACAAAGTACCTAACCACAGAGCCTCAAAACACTTGGAGCAAAACTGACAAAATTAAAGCAGAAAAACAAAATGACAGCCGTAGTCTTTTCTATGCTTTGAATAATGTGAAAACAATTGATATGAAACTAAGAAAGGATTTGAAGACATGAAGAAAGTGATAAAGTAACCTGACCTAAAAGAAACATATAATTTTCCATCAAACCACAGCTAAATGCACATTCTTTTCTAGTACACATGGACTATGCTCTGAGATTATACCATATGCTAGACCAAAAATAAGCTTCAGCAAATTTTATAGTTTGAAATTATACATAGAATTCACTGCAAGCACAGTAGAGTTAAAATACAAATTAATATCAAATGATCAATTCGTGTGGTCTTATCAATATGGAGAAATTGAGGAAAACAGTGCTAAATAACCAACAGGACAAGAAGAAATCACAACAGAGATAAAAAACACGTTGACATTAATAAAAATAAGGACAAAACACACTGAAATTATGTGATGAAATTAAGGTAATATTTAGAGAACACGTATAGTTCTAAATGCATACATTTAAAAAAGAAATATCTCAAAATGGTAACTTAATCTTTCAATAAATAAAACCAAGCAGAGAAAAGGAGATAAAAATTAGTGAGCAAGTTAATAAAATAGATAATTAGAAAACAATACAGGGAGTTCCCATGGTGGCTCAGTGGGTTAAGAACATGACAAAGTCTCCATGGGAATGATGGTTTGATCCTTGGCCTCACTCAGTGGGTTGAGGATATGGTGTTGCTTAGGCCTACTGCTGCAGCTCTGATTTGACCCCTATCCTGGGAACTTGCATATGACATAGGTCTGGCCTTAAAAAATATCAAAAATTTCTTGAGTTCCATAATGGCTCAGTGGTTAACCAATCTGACTGGGAACCATGAGGTTGCAGGTTCGATCCCTGGCCTTACTCAGTGGGTTAAGGATCCAGCATTGCCGTGAGCTGTGGTGCCGAGGTCGCAGACGTGGCTTGAATCCTGCATTGCTGTGGCTCTGGCGATAGTAATAAAAACAGAGAAGATGAGAATAAAAGATGACTGGAAGAAAAAATAATTATAAAAAGATTTTCAATTCCATAAACAAACTGACAAAAAGAACACATGTCAATAATTACTTTAAATGTAAATGTACTAAATGTTCCAAACAAAAAGACATAGATTGGCCGAATGGATAAAAATCAAGACCTATATATGTGCTGTTTACAAGAAACATTTTCACATTTAGAGCTACACAAACTGAAAGTGAGAGTATGGAAAAATGTATTCTATGCAAATGGAAATAAAAAAAACCTTCAGTAACAATACATGTATCAGACTGAAAAGCATCTAAATTAAAGACAATTGGAGACAAAGAAGGGCATTACATAATAATCAAGTGATCAAACCAAGAAAAATATAAAAATGGTAAATATAAGAAATATAGGAGCATCACAATACATAAGACAACCGTGAATAGGCACACAAGTAGAAATTCACAGTAACACAATAAATGTGTGATGATTTAACACTCAAATTATATCAATGGATTGATCATCCTGATGGAAAGCCAATAAGGAAACAAGAGTTTTAAATGACAAATTAGATCAGATACACTAAATTAATATTGAGAGAACATTGTATCTGAAAGCAGCAGAAAACTTGCAAAGAAAAATATTCTTCTTAAGTGCATATGGCATACTCCTCAATATATATCACATTCTGGGCCACAAAGCAAACATTGATAATTTTAAGAATATTGGAATTATATCAAACATGTTTTCCTAATCAGTGCTATGACACTGGAAATCAAGTATAAGAAAAAATTGCAAAAACACAAACACTTGGATACTAAATAATATGCTACTGAACAACAAATGGATCACTGAAGAAATAAAACAAAAAATCAAAAATATCTAGAGAAAACTGAAAACAAATACATGAAAGCCTTCAACATGTAGGATGAAGAAAAATCAGTTCTAAGAGATAAGTTTATAGCAATTAAAGCCTAACTCAGGAAATAGGAAAAATATCTAATAAAGACCAAGAGTTAAAATTAAAATAATTAGCAAAGAATAACAAAACTGAATGTTAGTGGATGGAAAGAAATCATAAAGGTCACAGCATAAATAACTGAAATAGAGGCCAAGAAAACAATGAAAATGATCAAAGAAATAAAATTTTGTTTCTTTAAAAGATAAACAAATTGAAAAATCTTTAGCCAGAATATTCAAGCAAAAAAAGGAGATGGCCAAAATCAATAAAATAAGAAATAACTCACTCAAGCTGAGGAAGCACAGAGAGTCCCATAAAGTTAAACTCATGCAAAAACAGAGAGGCAGATATTAATTAAACTGATAATATAAAATACAAAGAAAAAATATTAAAATCCACAAGGGAAAAGTAACAAATAACATACAAAGGAACCAACATAAAGATAACATCTGATATTTTTCAGCAAAAACTCTACAAGCTAGAAGTGTAAGGTAAAATATAATTAAGGTGGTGAAGTGAAGGAACCTAGAACAAAGAACACTCTACCCAGCAAGGCTCTCATTCATGTTTGATGGAGAGATCAAAAGATTTTTCAGACAGCCAAAAGCTGAGAGAATTCAGCACCTGCAAATCAGACCTACAAAATCTGTTGAAATAATTTCTCTAGGCAGAACAGAAAATTCCAAAATCAGAAGCAAGAAAATTTCAAATGAGAAAACTTACTAGTAAAGGCAAAGGTAATATAAATCTAGAAAATCAAAACTAGCAAGTATGATAAGAAGAGAGGACAAATGCACAATACTGAAAAAGCATTTGAAATTAAGGGATCAGAAAACAAAAACAATTCTGTTCTATATATAGATGGTTGTATCAAAATCTAATAAGAACAACAAGCCAAAAATTATTATGGACACACACATAAAAAAGAAAAATGAATCCAAACACAACATTAAAATAACAAGAGAAGTACAACAAAAGAGGAAGGGAAGAGAAAAGAAGACCAAAAGTAACAATCCAAAACAATTAAGATAATGGAAATAAGCATATAGTTACTCATAATTACACTGAAAGTAAATAGATTAAATGCTCCAACCAAAAAAAAAACAGACTGGCTGCATGGATAAAAATATAGGACCCATATATATCTTTTTTACAAGTGACCCACTTCAGACATAAGGACACATACAGACTGAAGGTGAAGGTATGGAAAAAGGCATTACATGCAAATGGAAATCAAAGGAAAGTGGGAATAGCAATATTTATCAGAAAAAAAATACTCTTAAAAATAGTCACAAGAAACAAAGGGAGATACTACATAATGATCAAAGAGTTAATCCATGAAGATACAACAACTGTAAATATATATCCATCCAACATAGGAACACCAAAATATATAAGAAAACTGCTAAAAGGCAAAATTGACAGCAGCATAGTAATAGCAGATGATTTTAACACCCCCACTTGCAGCAATGGACAAATCATCCAGACAGAAAAATAAACTTGGAAACACAGGCCTTAAATGATACCCTAGACCAGATCAACTTAGCTGATATTTATAGAACATTCAATCCCCATAGCAGGATAATATACATCCTTCTCAAGTATACATGGAACATTCTCCAGAACAGATCACATCTTGAGCCACAGTTGAAGCTTTGGAAATACAAAATTTGAAATTATTTCAAGCATGTTCTCTGACTGCTGTGAGACAAGAAACAAACTACAAGGAAAAAAAAAAGCAAAAAAACCCCACAAAAACTTCTGGAGGCCCACCAATATGCTATTAAACAACCAATGAGTAACTTAAGAAATCAAAGAGGAAATAAAGATACTTAAAGACATCTGACAATGAAGATATGACAATCCAAAACCTATGGGACAGACACAGCAAAAGCTGTTCTGAGAGGGAAGATTAGAGCAATACAATATTATCTCTGGAAATAAGAACCATCTCAAATAAAAAACATAACCTAATACATAAAACACCTCAAGAAGGAAGAATAGACAAAGGTCAAATTAATGAATTAAAGGAATCACAAAGAACAGAGCAGAAATAAATGGAATACAGAAAGCAAAAATTGATTCTTTGACAGGCCAACAAAATTGATAATCCTTTAGTCAGACTCCTCAAGAAAAAAGGGAGAGGGTTCAAATCAATAAAATTAGAAGTGAAAAAGAAAATGTTACAACTGACAACACATAAATACAAAGGATCATAATAAACTACTATAAGCAACTATATGTCAATAAAATGGACAATGTAGAAGAAATGGACAGATTCTTACAAAGATACATCCTATCAAGACTGAACCAGGAAGAAATAGAAAATAGACCAATCACAACTTCTGAAATTATTATTATTAAACATACTTTTGGGAGACCTAGCAATGGCAATCAGAGAAGTAAAAGAAATAAAATAAATCCAAATTGGAAAAGAAATAAAACTATAACTATCTGTTGTGAGACATGCTTCTACAATATTTTCTTAGCCTCTTTGCTGAAAACTCCATCTTGTCCTGCTTCACTTTATCCCATCTTCCTGCTTGAAAAACACTTGCAGTGCTGGTAAATGACTTAAACTTAAGAACAAAGACCTAAAGGCATAAGTTATTCACAGATTCAGCTGAATGAGGACATAATGCGTTATTTAGGCATGCCAGACCTGTGCAGATTGGCACGCCATTTGCACAAGCATGATATGTCCTCTAAGGAATAAGAGAAAGAGGAACCTCATGGCCAAGTGGTTTAGGAGCAGTGGTAGGAGAATATTCATTAGCAAAGAGAACCAAGTTGCAAACCTAGGCACATAGGGTTGCTGCAAATAGGCATGCCCTTTGTGGAAGCACAGTGAGGATTCTCCGGAATGCTATGCATATGTAGCTACCTCAAATGCTAATGATTGTTATGTGCCTAAAGGTCAGAGTAAAAGCTTGACCTTCTACCAGCTAAGTGACTTTTAAAATAATAAAAGAACTTAATAAACAAACCCTATATCCTCCACCCATAGACCCTTCTCTCTTGACATAATCCTAAAGAGCACAATAAAGCAGTGTGGTTTCTTGAGGCTGGGCTCTTGGTCCTTGAGACCTTGAGTCCCCGGGTTCCCACCTTTACTTAAGATAAATGTCTCTGTGTCTTGTTTCATGTTAACTTTTTTCCTTAAGTTTCACAGCACCCGTTCTTCAGCCCTATCCTGCTGAGCTGGTCTTGGCAACTATCTGCAGAGAACACAATACTATACCCAGAAAATCCTAATGACACTACCAGAAAACTGGTAGAGCTCATCAATTAATTTGGTAAATTTGCAGGATACAAAGTTAATACACAGAAATAAATTGTATATCCATGTAGTAACAATGAAAGTTAAGAAAGAGAAATTGGGGATATTCCCATTTACCATTGCAGCAAAAAGAATAAAATACCTAGGAATAAAACTACCTAAGGAGACAAAAAAATCTATTCTCTGAAAACTATAAGACTGCTGATGAAAGAAATCAAAGAAAACACTAACATATGGAAAGATATACCATGATCTTGGTTTGGAAGAATCAATATTGAAAAAATGACTATACTACCCAAGGCAATCTGTAGATTGAATGCAACCCCTATCAAGTTACCAATGACATTCTTCACAAAAATAGAAGAAAATATTTTAACAATTGTATGGAAACACAAAAGACCCCAAATAAGCATAGAAATATTGAAAAAGAAAAGCAGAACTGGAGAAATCAGGCTCCCTGACTTTACACTCTACTATAAAGCTACAGTTATTAAAACAGTATGGTACTAACACAAAAACAGAAATATAGGTCAGTGAAACAGGAGAGAGAACCCAAAATACACCCAAGCACATATGGTAAACTAGTCTAGGACAAAGGAGGCAAAAACATATAGTGGAAGAATGTCTCTTCAATAAGTCATGTGGAAAACTGGAGAGCTACATGTAAAAATTAAATTATTACACTATCCAACAATATACAAAAAATAAACTCTAATTGGATTAAAGTGCTGAATATAAGACAGGATATTATAAATCTCTTAGAGGAAATCATAGGCATAACACTCTCTGACAAATCCCACAGCAGTATCTTCTCAGATCCACTTCCTAGAATAATAAAAATTAAAATTAAAATAAAAAATGAGACCTAATTACAGTTAAAAGCCTTTGTAATGCAAATGAAACCGTAAACAAAAGGGAAAGACAACCCACAATGGAAAGGGATTAATATCCAAAATATACAAAGAACCAATGTCTTCTAGATATTTATCCTAGAAGACATTGCTCAGCCAAAAAATGCATGAAAATATGTTCAACATTTTTAATTATTAGAGAAAGGGAAATCAAAACTACTATGAACTATCACCTTACACTGGCCAGAATGGTTATCATCAAAAAGCCTCCAATCAATAAATGCTGGAGAGGGTGTGGAGAAAACGGAATCCTCCTACATTGTTAGTGCGTATATAAATTGATGAACCACTATGGAAAAAAGTCTGGAGCTTACTCAAGAAACTAAAAGTAGACCTACCGTATGATCCTCTCTGCACATCTATCCAGAGAAAACCATAATTTGAAAAGATTCATGCATCCCAATGTTCAATAGCCAAGACACAGAAGCCATCTAAAATCCATTGACAGAAGAATGGATAAAGAATAAATGACATAAGGCCATTTGCAGCAATACGGATGGAACTAGAGACTCATACTGAGTGAAATAAGTCAGAATGACAAAGACAAATACCATATGATATCACTTATAACTGGAATCTAATATCCAGCACAAATGAACATCTCCACAGAAAAGAAAATCATAGACATGGAGTATAGACTTGTGGCTGCCCGTGGGGAGAGGGAGGGAGTGGGAGGGATCGGGAGCTTGGAGTTAACGGATGCAAACTATTGCTCTTGGAATGGATTTACAATGACATCCTGCTGTGTAGCATTGAGAACTATGTCTAGATACTTATATCACAACACAACAATGGGAGGAAAAATATGTATACATGTATGTGTAACTTGGTCCCCATGCTGTACAGCAGAAAAAAATAATTTAAAAGAACCCTCAAAATTATTAAATTGTTAGGATTTGAAAAAAAAAAAAGAATAAATGGTCAAATGCCACAGGTGCAGCTCTAAAGAGACAAAAAGACAAAAATAAACAAATAAATAAATAAATGGTACATATACTCAATGGAGTATTACTCAGCCATAAAAATAAATAATGTCATTTGCAGGAACATTGATTGACCTAGAAATTATCATACCTAAGTGAAATTAGTCAGACAAAGGTAAACATTATACATCACTTACATCTGGTATCTAACAAATGTATACACATGTACTTATTTGCAGAACAGAAAGAATCCCACAGACTTTGAAAACCAACTTATAGTTACCAAAGTCACCAGGTCCTGTAGAAGGGGATGGACTGAAGATTTGGGATTGGCATATGCACACCATTGTATATAGAATGACTGGTGAATGGAGATCTGCCATATAGCACAGGGAACACTATCCAATACTCCATGACAATCTATATGGGAAAAAAATCTGGAAAAGAATGGGTGGGTGTTCATATATAACTGAATCACTTTTTGTACACTGGAAAGTATAGCAACATTGTAAATCAACAATAATTCAATATTTTTTTAAATAAAAAATAATTTTATAGAAATTAGAAAATAGAAGAGAACTAAAGGATGGAGTATGTCAATCATTAAGGAAGACCAAGTTAAAATCAGGGACATAAAAGTGCAAAATATGAAGAGTGCTCAAGTAGGGGTTAATGAAAATAAAAATTGAATAAAAATATCTTTAGAAAAGGGTAGGATAGGACCACACGGAAACAGAATGAGTGAGTATTTGGCAGGAATGTTAATGTTAATATTTCTTTTGTTTAGCTGTTAATTAAAAGGGCAATGATAAGAAAATCAAGAATGTTATATCAGTAGTTAACAATTGAAGCCAATAGTTGAAATAAATCTACAAATCCTAGGGTCAATACAGAAACTGTAAAAAATACACCAATCAAACAAGTTATACTAGTTGTCTATAGGGGAGTAGGTTAGGAGTGGGAAATGGAGATTACATTAAGTAAATACTCAATATTTCCCACTTGGTAACAAAAAGTGAGATTTTAAAATTTTTGAGTCAGTTTCTCTTGATATCATTTTTATTAGATTCCACATATTTATGACCTCATAAGATATTTGTCTTTATTTGACATAAATCACTTAGTGTGTTATTTTCTAAGTCCATCCATATTGCTGCAAATGGCATTATTTCATTTATTTAATCATTTATATATATTTTTTTTCTACTGTACAGCATGGTAACTCAGTTACACATACATGTATCCATTCTTTTTTCTCACATTAATTGTTCCATCATAAGTGACTAGACAGAGTTCTCAGTGCTACACAGCAGGATCCCATTGCTGCTCCATCCCCAAAGCAAAACTCTGTATCTATTTACCACAACCTCCCAGTCCCTCCCAATCCCACCCATACCCCCTTGGCAACCACAAGTCTATTCTCCAAGTCCATGATTTTCTCTTCATTTGTGCCATATATTAGATTCCAGATATGTGATATCATATGGTATTTGTCATTCTCATTCTGACTTACTTCACTCAGTATGAGAGGCTCTAGTTTCATCCATGTTTCTGCAAATGGCATTATTTTGTTCTTTTTTATGGCCAAGTAGTATTCCATTCCACTTCTTCCTAATCCAATGGTCTATTGATGGACATTTGTGTTGATTCCATGTCTTAGCTATTGTGAATAGTGGTGCAATGAACATGTGGGTGCATGTGTCTCTTTTAAGTAGAGTTTTGTCCGGATATATGCCCAAGAGTGGGATTGCTGGGTCATATGGTAGTTCTATATATAGTATTCTATGATACCTCCATACTGTTGTCTATAGTGGTTGTACCAGCTTACATTCTCACCAACCAACAGTGCAGGAGGGTTCCCTTTTCTCCACAATCCCTCCAGCATTTGTTATTTGTGGATTTATTAATGATGGCCATTCTGACTGGTGTGAGGTGGTATCTCATGGTAGTTTTGATGTGCATTTCTCTAGTAATCAGGGATGCTGGGCATTGTTTCATGTGCTTGTTGTACATCTGTATATCTTCCTTGGAGAAATGTCTTTTCAGGTCCTTTGCTCATCTTTCAATTGGGTTATTGGTTTTTTGTTGTTGAGTTGTCTAAGTTGTTTGTATATTTTAGACATTAGGCCATTGTCAACTGCATGATTTGAAACTCTTTTCTCCCATTCTGTAATGTGTCTTTTTGTTTTCTTTCAGGAAGAGAAGAGGTAAAACTGTCACTGTATGCTGATGACATGATACTATATATGGAAAACCCTGAGGACTCAACCAAAAAACTACTTGAGCTTATCAACAAATTCAGCAAATAGCAGGATATAAGATTAACATTCAGAAATCTGTCGCTTTTCTATATACTAACAATGAAATATTAGAAAAGGAATACAGAAATGCAGTACCTTTTAAAAATTGCACCCCCAAAAAATAAAATACCTGGGAATACACCTGACTAAGGAGGTAAAGGACTTATATGCCAAGAACTATAAAACATTAATCAAGGAAATTAAAGATGTAAAGAAATGGAAAGATATTCCATGCTCCTGAGTTGGAAAAATTAATATTGTAAAAATGGCCATACTACCCAAAGTGATCTACAGATTCAATGCAATACCTATCAAATTACCCATGACATTTTTCACAGAACTAGAACAAACAATCCAAAACCTTATATGGAGCCACAAAGACTCAGAATTTCCAAAATTATTCTGAAGAACAAAAACCAAGCAGGAGTCATCTCTCTCCCAGATATTAGGCAGTATTACAAAGCCACAGTAATCAAGACAGCATGGTACTGGTACCAAAACAGACATATGGACCAATGGAACAGAATTGAGAACCCAGAAATAAACCCAGACACCTACGGTCAATTAATCTTTGACAAAGGAGGCAAGAATATAAAATGGGAAAAAGACAGTCTTTTCAGCAAGCATTGCTGGGAAACCTGGACAGCTACATGCAAATCAATGAAGCTATAACACACCTTCATGCCATGCATAAAAATAAACCCAAAATTGCTGAAAGACGTAAATATGAGACAAGACAGGGTTAAACTCCTTGAAGAGAACATAGGCAAAAACATTCTCTGACATCAACCTTAAGAATATATTCTCAGGTCAGTCTCCCAAAGCAACAGAAATAAAAGCAAACATAAACCAATGGGACCTAATCAAACTGACAAGCTTTTTCACAGCAAAGGCATTATTACATTTTTAATGGCTGAGTAATATGTCATTGTATATATGTACCACATCTTCTTTATCCATTTCTTTGTTGATGAGTATTTAGGTTTCTTCCATGTCTTGCCTATTGTAAATAGAGCTCAGTGAATATTGGGGTGCATGAATCTTTTAAAATTATGATTTTCTCTGAATATATCCCCAGGAGTGGGTCTACTGGATCTTAGGTAGTTGTGTATTTAGTATTTTAGGGAATCTCCATACTGTCCTCCATAATGATCATACAAATTTACATTCCCACCAGCACTGTAGAAGTACTATCTTTTATAACACACCCTCTCCAGTATTTATTTTTCATAGATTTTTTGATGATGGCCACACTGACTGGTATGAGCTGATACCTCATTGTATTTTGGTTTGCATTTCTCTAATAATTACAGATGTTTGGTAATCTTTCATATGATTTTTGGCCACCTGTCTCTCTTCTTTGCAGAAATGTCTATTTAGATCTTCTGACCATTTTTTGAATGGGTTGTTTGTTATTTTTTTAGTATAAAGCTGTATGAGATATTTGAATAATTTGGAGATTAATCTGTTGTCAGTTGCTTCTTTGTAAATATTTTCACCAATTGTTGGTATTTTTTTTCATTTTTTAAAATGTTTTCCTTTGCTGTTCAAAAGATTTTAAGCTTAATTAGGGCCTTTTTGTTTATTTTTGTTTTTATTTTTGTTACTCAAAGAAGTAATTCCAAAAAAATAATGCTGAGAGTTATGTGAAATATTGTTCTGCCTATATTTTTCTCTAAGAGTTTTATAATACCCAGGCTTATGTTATGGATTAATGAATTTTAAGTTTATTTTTCTGGATGGTTTTAGAGAGAGTTCTTCTTTCATTCTTTTATATGTAACTGTCCTGTTTTCCCAGAACCATTTATTGAAGAGACTGTCTTTTCTCTATTGCATATTCTTGCCTCTTGTATCATAGATTAATTTACCATATGCATACATACAGGTCTTATTTTTGTATCCATTCAGTCAGCCTATTTCTTCTGGTTGGAATGTTTAGTCCACTTTCATTCAATGTAATTATTGATATGTATGTTTGTCATTGTTCATGACAATCAGAATTTAGGCTTGTGCCTGGAGATCAGCTTAAGAAAAACACAGATATGGCTAATGATGTGATGAGCAAGAGCCCCAAGCAAACTCAGGGTCTGTCTTTCATTAGGATTGTGAACAAAGGGACATGCAGATGTGTGGGAAGCAGAAATTTCAAAAAGATTATAGATACAATTTGCTAAACCAGCACAGGCAGCTTCAAGTCTATCCCCTGGTGAGAAAAACACAAGGAAAAAAAGTCACAGGAGCATTTATCTAGCACATAATGCAGCTACTTGCAGAACAGCAAAGAGATTGTATTAGTTCCTTGTTTTATCTTATTAGCAAGGCAGGAGTCTGTTCTGTCCTAGCACATCCCTCTTTGCATTCCAAGAGGGAGTCATGGTTTTTCATGAGCAAGCATTAAAGCTCAAGGTCTATGCCCCTGCTTTTTTCTAACCGTATATGTTCCTATTGACATTTTCCTAATTGCTTTGTATTTGTTATTGTTGGATTTTCCTCCCTTCCTCTTTTGTTGAATTTTCCCATGAATTGATAACTATATTTAGTGTTATGTTTGAATTGTTTTTTCCTTTCTTTTTTATGAGTGTGTCTATTGTAGTTTTTTGGCTTGTGATTTCTATTGGGGTTTGATATATATATATATATATATACATATATATATACACACACACACACACGTGTGTGTGTGTGTTTAAGTTGCTGGTCTCTGAAGTTCAAATGCATTTTAAATATCCTGCATTTGTATTCTCCTCTTCTCATGATTGCTAGTTTTGGTATCATATTTGTTTGTGAATGTTTTCCTGCCTTTATATTTGCCTTTACCAGTTAGATTTCCCATTTCATAAGTTTCTTTTTTCTAATTGTGTCCTTTTCTTTTTTGCCTAGTGGAGTCTTTTTAGCACTTATAAAACTCATTAGGCAGCACTGAATTATCTTAGCTTTTGTTTGTATGTAAGCCTTTTGATTTTTCCATTTATTCTAAATGAGAGCCTTGATTGTAGGTTTTTCCCCTCTCATCAATTTTTTTTTTAGGGTTGCACCACCCATAGCATATGGAAGTTCCCAGGCTAGGGGTCGAATCAAAGCTTCAACTGCCAGCCTAAACCACAGCCACAGCAACATGGGATCCAAGCCACATCTGTGACCTATGCCACAGCTCATGGCATCACTGGATCCTTAACCCACTGAGCAAGGCCAAGGATGAACCTGCATCCTCATGGATACTGTGTTGGGGTGGTTACCACTGATCCATGATGGGAATTGCCCCTTTCATCACTTTCAGTATATCATATCACTCTCTTCTGACCTGCAGAGTTTCTGATGAAAAATCAAGTGATAATCTTATGGGGATACCCTTGTGTGTTATTTGACTCTTTTCCAAGGTTGCTTTGTATGTATTTTCTTTTTCTTTAATTTTTGTCAGTTTGATTAATATGTGTCACATCATGTTCCCTCTTGGATTTATCCTGTATGGGACTCTCTGAGCTCCACTTACTTGAGAGTTTATATTTTCATATTAGGGAATTTTGGGTCTACAATTTCTTCAAATGTTTTCTCAGGCCCTTTTCTTTCTCTTCTACTTCTGGGAACATAATGATTTGGATGTTTGTATGTTTAATATCCTCCCAGAATTGTAGTTTATTTTCATTCTTTTTTCTTTATTCTTTCTCATGGCAGTGATTTCCACTACTCTGTTTTTTACCTCACTCATATTTTTTCTTCTTTAATTATTCTGTTATTGATTCCTTCTGTATATTTTTTTCATTTTCATCATGTCATTCATTACTGTTTGCTTGTGTTTTTTATTTTATTTTATTTTATTTTTAAACAATAGAAATTTATTCTCTTATAGTGCAGAAGGCCAGAAGTTCAAACACTTGATTTTGAATTTCTGGCCTTCTGCTTGTACTTTAAATCTTAAAGCTGTTTGATAAACATTTCTTGTAACTTCTCTTCTGTGCATCCATTCCTTTTCTGAGATCCTTACAATCATTACTCTGATTTGTTTCTTTCTTTATGATTTACTTTTTATTAAATGATAGTTAATTTAAATGTTTCTTCAATTTTTTCCATACAGAAAAGTGACCCAATTTCACATAGTGTCCTATGCTGCACAGTAGGGTCTCATTACCATCCATTCCCCAGTATAACAATTTGCATCCAAAAACCCCAAACTGCCCATCCATTCCAATCCTTCCCCCCTCCTCCCTGGGAACCACAAGTCTGCTCTCCTTGGCCATGATCTGTTTCTATTCTGTAAATAGGATCATATGCATTACATTTTAGATTCCACATATAAGTGATTTCATATTGTATTTGTCATTACCTTTCTGGCTTACTTCACTTAGTATGAGAATCTCTAGTTCCATCCATGTAGCTGCAAATGGCATTAGATTATCTTTTCATGGTTGAGTAGTATTCCATTGTATATATGTACCACATCTTCTTAATCCATTAATCTGTCAAATGACATTTAGGTTGTTTCCAAGTCTTGGCTATTGTGAATAGCAGTGTGATGAACATAGGGGTGAATGCATGTTTTTCCAATGAAAGTTTTGTCTACTTACATGCCTGGGAATGGGACTGCTGGATTATATGGTAGTTCTATATTTAGTTTTCCAAGGTACCTCCATATGGTATTCCACAGTAGTTGTACCAATTTACATTCCCAACAAAAGTGTAGGAGGGTTTTATTTTCTCAACATCCTCCCCAGAATTTATTTGTTGGCTTGTTCATTATGGCCACTCTAACTGGTGTGAGGTGGTACCTCATTGTAATTTTGATTTGCATTTCTCTAATAATGAGTGATATTGAGCATTTTTCCATGTATCTGTTAACCATCCATATGACTTCTTTAGAGAATTGTCTATTCAGGTCTTCTGCCCATATTTCAATTGGGTTGGTTGTTTATGTATTATTGAGTTTTATGAGTTGTTTGTGTATTTTGGAGATTAGGCCCTTGCCTGTTGCATCATTTGCAAAGATTGTCTCCCTGTATTTTAGTTTCGGTAATGGTTTCCTTTATGGTGTGAAAGCTTTTGAGTTTAATTGGGTCCCATTGGTTTATTTCTGTCTTTATTTTCATTATTTTAGGAGGTGGATCAAAGAAGATGGTTCTCTGACTTATGTCAGAGTGTTCTGCTCCTGTTTTCCTCTAAGAGTTTTATAGTATCTAGCATTACATTTAGTTCTATAATCATTTTGAGTTTATTTTTGTGTATGGTGTTAGGTAATATTCTATTTTCCTTTTTTTACATGTAGCTTTCCAGTTTTCCCAGCACAAATTATTGCAGAGACTATCTTTCTTCAACTGTATGTTCTTGCCTCCTTTGTCATAGATTTGTTGACCATAGGTGCTTAGGTTTATTTCTGGGCTTTCTATCCTGTTCCATTGATATATATTTCAGTTTTTGTGCCAGTATCATATTGTTTTAATAACTGTAGCTTTGTAGTTGTGTCTAAAGTCAGGGATCCTGATTCCTCAAGTTCTATTTTTCTTTTTCAATATTCTGTTTTTTTATTTGGGGTCTTTTGTGTTTCCATCAAAATTTTAAAATATTCTATTCTAGTTCTGTGAAGATTGCCTTTGGTAATTTGATAGGGATTGCATTGAATCTGTAGATTGCCTTAGGCAGTATTGTCATTTTGACTATATTGATTCTTCCAATCATGGTATATCTTTCCATCTATAGGTGTCATCTTTGATTTCTTTCATCAGTGTCTTACAGTTTTCAGAGTAAAGGTATTTTGTCTCTTTAGGTAGGTTTATTCCTAGATATTTTATTCTTTTTGATGTGATGGTAACTGGGATGGTTTCTCTTATTTCTCATTCTGATCTTTCATTGTTAGTGTATAGATATGCAATTGATTTCTGTGTATTAATTTTGTAGGCTTCAAGTTTTCCAGATTCATTTATGAGTCCTAACAGTTTCCTGGGGCTGTCTTTAAGGTTTTCTAGGTATAATATCATGTCATCTGCAAACAGTGATAAATTTGATTCTTTTTTTCCAACTTGGATTCTTTTTCTTCTCTGATTGTCATGGCTAGGACTTCCAAAATTATGTTGCATAATAGTTGTGAAAGTGGGCATCTTGTCTTGTTCCTGATCTTAGTTGAAATAGTTTCAACATTTCACCATTGAAAATGATGTTGGCTATGTGTTTTTCATATACGGTGTTTATCATATTGAGGTAGATTCACTCTTTGCCCACTCTTTGGAGAGTTTTTTTTTTATCAGAATTGAATTTCTAATTTTGTCATAAGCCTTTTCTACATCTATTGAGATTATTGTATGGTTTTTATTTTTCAGTTTGTTGATGTGACATGTCACATTGCTTGATTTGCAGATGTTGAAGAATCCTTGCATCCCTGGCATAAATCCAACTTGGTCATGGTGTATGATGCTTTTAATATATATTTGGATTAGTTTTGCCAGTATTTTCTTGGGGATATTTTCGTCTATGTTAATCAATGATATTGGTCTGTAATTTTCTTTTTTGTGGTATCCTTGTCTGGCTTTCATATCAGGGTGATGGTTGCCTCATAGAATGAGTTTGGGAGTGTTTCTTCTTCTGTTATTTTTTGAAGAGTTTCAGAGGAATATATGTTAACTCTTCTCTCAATGTCTGATAGAATTTTCTTGTGTAACCATCAGGTCCTGGACTTTTTATTTTTGGAAAGTTTTTAATCACATTTTCAGTTTCAGTACTAGTGATTATTCTGTTCGTATTTTCAATTTCTTCCTGGTACCATCTTGGTAGATTATACCTTTGCAAGAATCTGTGCATTTCTTTTATATTGCCCATTTTGCTTATAGTAGTCTCTTATAATCTTTTGTATTCTGTGGAGCCAGATGTAATTTCTCCTTCTTCATTTCTAATTTTATTGATTTGAGCCCTCTCCCTTCTTCTTTTTTAGATGAGTCTGGCTAAGAGTTTATCAATTTTGTTGATCTTTTCAAAGAACCAACTTTTGGTTTCATTAATCTTCTCTATTATTTGTCTCTATTTCATTTATTTCTGCTCTGATCTTTATGATTTCTTTCCTTTTGTTAAATTTGGTCTTTATCTCTTCTTCCTACTCTAGTTGGTTTAAGTGTAAGGTTAGGTTGTTTACTTGAGTTTTTCTTCTTTCCTGAGAAAAGATCGTATTGATATAAACTTCCATCTCAGAACTGTTTTTGCTGTGTTCCATAAGTTTTGGGTTGTTGTATTTTTGTTGTCATATGTCTCTAAGTATCTTTGGTTTCTTTTATTTCTTAAATGATCCATCATTTTTTTAGTAGCATAATGTGGTACTAAAGCTGGGTGACTCTTATGAATGGGGTCTGTATGAGGTTGGCCATTAGTTCACAGTTCACAGGATTGCTTTTGTAGAGGGGGGCATTAGGACTTGTTCCTGTGACCTCTCATGCTTCTAGGTAGCTCTTAGGATGATTTCCTGTAATTGTCAATGTCAGCAGTTAATCCTGCAGTCCCTCCCTTTGACAGGGAGGCTCTAGAGACTTCTCTCTGTAGCTGGGGTAGGGGGAGGCACCTCTCTGTAGTCACTCTCTTTGTGTGGCTGGTCTAGTCACAATCTCTGTAGCTGCAGAGACAGGGGCTCCTCCCTACCTCTTGCTAAAAGTTTCTCTATAGCTATAAGACCTTCACCTTTCTGGTGGTCCTTCCTCTGACAGGGCTGATGGCAGAGTGCTCCCTGTAGCTGTTGTGATGTAAAAATATGCACCAGCAGGCCTCTCTCAGCTCCTTTGGCTGGATTTTCAACATATGCTGCTTCTGTGGTCCCTTGCTTGATTATTGGCAGGGATCACAGAGCTCATGCTATTCTCAAGGTCACTCTACCAACCCACAAGTCTGTTTGTGTCTCCTGGGCTGTCTGTGTTGTTTTGAAGTTCACTTTGCTCCTTAACTGGGGTTTTGGGGCTTTCCACCTGCCCTTCTAGCTTCTTACGACTTTCAGGATCCTTTGTATTATTTCCAAGTTCACCTTCTCTGCCCCCATGCAGGTCGTGGCTCTTCACCCACCCACCAGGGCTTTTGTGACTCCCAGCATCTTTTGTACTCTTTCTGAAATAGTTTACCAGTTCAATGGGATTTTCACAACTCTCCACCTGCCGAGAAGGCCCCTTGCAGATTTACAGGATACTTTGCACAGCTTCTGAGATACCTTTCTCCACCTCTTAGGCAAATAATGGCTCTGTGCCTGACCAGGAGGCCCCTTGCAGTAACCCAGACAGTCCACACTGCTTCCAAAATTACCTTCTGCCCCCTAGGAAAATTATGGCTCTGCATCCACCCAGAGGGTCCCTTGTGGACTCCCAGGATCTTTCCCTGCTTCTGAAGTAATTTTCTCCACCTTGTAGGGAAATTGTGGCTCTGTGCCTACCTAGAGGTCCCTTGAGGTATCGCACCCCTCTGCACTCCTTCAGAAATAGATTTCTCTGCCCCCTAGTTAATTTATGGCTCCCTATCACCTTTGGAGGCCCCTTGCAGAATCCCAGAATGTCCATCCTGTTTCTAAAGTCATCTTATGTACACTAGGCAAATTGCAGCTCTGTGCCTGCCCAGAGGGCCCTTTGTGGACTCGCAGGATATTTACCTGTTTCTGAGGTAACTTTCTCTACCTCACAGGGAGATTTCAGAGTTTGTGCCTGCCCAGGAGGCCCCTTGCAGTAACCTGCCCCTCCTTGCTACTTTAGAAATAACTTTCTCCACCCTCTATGTAAATTTCAGCTCTGTGCCCACCCTGAAGGTCCTGTGTAGATTCCCAAAACTCAGGATCTTTCAGGCTGTTCCCAAAATAACTTTATCCACCCCCTTTGCAAAATTCATCTCACGGTCTGCTCAGGGGGCGCTTTGTGGAATGCTGCCCATCCACACTGTTTCAAAAATCACCTTCTGTCCCCTAGGGAAAATGGAGTTCTCCACCCACACATTTGCCATGCATGGTCCCATGAGTCTTCTGCACTCTTACAGCAGTTGCTTCAGTGTTCTCCTGCCTGGCTGCTGGATGGTGTTACACGAACTCTCCCTATATCCCTCCATTTGCTCCAAGGGTTCACTCTGCTTGCTTCACTTTCTCTGTAGCCTTAAGTGCTGTGGACTGCCCCACAACTGTTGCTAAACAGCTACTGCTTGAGAGTAGATCCTGGAGCTGGGGTGGTTGGGGTCTTGCAGTCTGAGAGTGCTTGCAGGAGATAAGGCTATAGTGATGGATTCCACCCTTTCTTTCCAGTACCCCCTAACAATGGTGCCTAGTCTCCAAGCCCAAACAGGATTACTCAGGTTACAGACTCTTGTGGTCACTCTAGACTCCAGCCCCTCCAGGCTGCCTCCATGCTACCAATGCTAGTTTTTCCCCAGGTAGCCATCCCAGATTTCTGTCTGAGTTTGATTTCCAAAGTGGGAATTTCAATTCCTGGGCCCTGTCTGCCCCAGATTATGGTTGGAAAGTGCAGGGCAGTGACAGTTACAATTTGTAGAGGACTGTTTCAGTTTTAACTGCTTTACACCAATTGCTACTTTCTCCTCCAATACTCCAAAGTTCTTCCTCTGTCTCAGCTTGTTTCCTCACTGGTGTGGGGCACTTCCTGGGGTGCAGAAGCTTTTTTTTTTCCTTTTCCAGCTCCCTCCCTGTGGCACAGGCTATGACCTGATTTTTTTCTCCTTTTCTCTCCTTTTTGTTTTTCCTTCTTTCTTTTGTCCTACCCAGTTTCATGAAATTTTTCTTTATCAGAATCCTGGGTTCTTTTGTCAGCATTCAGAAAAATTTCTGGTAAACAGCTCCACATATAGTTTGTTTTTTTATTAATTTGTGGCAGTAAGAGAGCATCATGTCCTACTCCTCAGCCACCATCTTTTTCTGATCCTGAATTCTTTTTTCAGGTAGATTGCTTATTCATGTATTTGCTTTTTGGGTTTTTTTACCTTGTTACTTTGAAAGATATTTCTTTCTCTAATTCTCTATGTTTGTGGTCTCCTTTGCCCAGGCTGCAGGATTTTGGTTGCTCTTCCTTCTGGTGTCTTCCCTCTGTTGGGTAAGCTTGGTTCAGGTGGTAGTGCATGCTTCCTGGTTGGAGGGACTTGTGCCTGGATATTGGCAGGTGGAACTGGGTTTTGTCCCTCTGATGATCAGGGCTGTGTCAAGAGGTGTATTTGAGGTGGCTATGGAGTGCCAAAAAACTTTAGGCAGCCTGTCTCGATTTTATTTTTTTGACTTGATGGATGTTTTTATTTTGGATGCCTGCCACCTATTTCCTCAGTGTATGCTGGCCATTATCCCTTTGATAGGAGACATGACTGATATTGGGACCAGAACTGCAGTGAATATTGAACGGGCCTCCTATTTGCTCCATGATTTCATAGCCCTGTAAGAGGCAGGGTCTTTTCCCTAGTTTTTGAAATAGAAGAACGCAGATCTGCTCCTGAGCTATGTTTCTGATTTGTGGTGTGAAGTAGCAGGGGAGATTTCAGCATGTCCATTGGGAGAAGAGTGAGTATTCCTCTGCTGGAGAGGGCCACATTGAGTGTGCTCTCTTGTGTCACCATTCACTCATTTTGTAGTCTCACAAATACACTGTTGTTGGCACTGCTTTCAGCCCTACCTTAACCATTAGCATATCAATAATTGGCCTGGTATTGCTCAGGTATTGTTTTTACCTGGACACCAGTGCAGATCCATTGAGATCAGGACCTATGGATGCAATATTTGTGTACCTGGGCCCACTGTGGGAGTTATGGAATCAGCTCTGATTCTAGCCTCGTCCATCCCCTACATGTACATTCCTATAAAGCCAACAGTTCGTAAATCCAGATCCTTTTCAATTGTAGGAGTGCTCATCATCCATTTTAATGTTCCACTAGTGCTGAATATTTAAGGCCAACAGGGGTGGTGTAAATCCCCAGTTCATGCAGCCCGAGAGGAAAGGTTTCAGATCTTCCTCCTTAGTCATAGGACCTGGTGTTCCAGCTGTGGTTTCAGGTCCAACTCCATGTGTGAGCAACCCAGCAGCAATTGCCCCTGATGCACATGGTTCTGGAGTGGCTGGCAACTGCTTTTCAGGCAGTAGGTGCACAGGTGACAGGACAGTGATCAGTGTGTGCACTGAGGCGGAGCAAGGCCATGATCAAGGCATACAAGGGCCTTTTTCAGCATGAGAGTTTGGGGCTGTGATTAGGGAGTTGTATCCATCTTAGGCAGGACCATTTCCCAGAGATAGCATTAGCAGGGACCTTGTGGGGAAGGAGGATGCAATGGCAGCCCACACTCCCATACCGCCTAACAATGACACTTAGCCCAGGCTTCCTCACCTAACATTCCTGATCATGACATTCCACCCTCCCATTTCTCCAGGCCATCTCACCCAGCCAATGGCCATTGTATCCATAGGTCTTTTTTCCCAGGCCCCATACTCCAGCACTCAGCCCCCACTTATATCTTTGGGTGTGTATCTCATTCTGTCCTACTTGCCCCAGGCTGTCTGTTGTGTTTTTCTTTGAACCTCCAAAGCTTCCTTCCTGTCCCAGCTGGACTCTCCCTAGTGAGGGGACCCTCACAAGTGTGGCAAGCTCTCTGGGGCTCAGATCCCATCTTGCTTCCACCTCTTATTTTTCTCTTTTATCCTACCTTACCCTATTAAGTAGAGATCCCACTTGTCCTTTCACGTGTTTGAGTTATTCTGCCTGTGCTAGTAGATACCTTATGGGTATTGTTTCATTTGTAGATGTATTTCTGATATAATTATGGGAAGAGGTGAACTCCACATCTTCCTATTCTGTCATCTTGATCTGGATCCTATGCCCTGAAAATTTTGAACTTATCAGCCCCTACAGTTATGGGAGGTGATTTCTAAAATAAATCTCTTCATTAATAATGATATCTATGTCATATATACACATACTATTGGTTTTGGTCTTCTGGAGAATCCTGAATAACAGAATTCGACACTGAGACTGGAGTTCTAGAGGAAAAAAATCTTAAGGATGACTTTTCTGAATTGATTCTTTAGCTTCTGAAATTGGCCTCCAATATAATAGGGTTTAAAGACACTAATGACTCTATTTCCAGTAGTAAAGGAAACACTATTGTTCATAAGAATCACATGATTTTTTAAATTTATACACATCAAAATCAAGGAAATATGTGTGAGAATAGACATTAAAGGTGTGAGGTAATGAAGAAGAGAATATAAAATTTTTTCATGATGAATGTATTTATTGATATAAGCCCATTTAGGAGAGATTGTGGGCTTAATGTAGCAGCTCAGAAGGTTTAAAGGGGCTCTGATTTTTGTTTGGCTGAAACACAGACCAAAAAATGACCTATAATAGAAGCAATTTTAAAATCAGACCTGTATTGATATACTATAGAGAAAACACCCCTAATTCTTAGGGAGATTGGAATATTAAAGTGGATTTATCATTTAAGATTTATTCCTCCACTTAAGAATGATCCAGAGGATGCATTTTTCACTACAATAATGATAAAGAAATTTGTGAGTGGAGCCGTAGCAGCCTTAAAGAGTTCTGTGATTCCTCTTGTATATAGACCAGCCCCTAGGATAGGAAGTGCTGCTACAGACTTGTGACTTCTAAGTGCACAAGTAATTAGTAATTAGAGTAATTAGATCCTGGAGTGGCAGAGACCAAGGAGCAATACCTAAACACCAAAGTCAAGATGGGTGTGATTATAGTCATGAATAAAATCCCTTCATTGTCCTTGAAAAAGAGAAAGCTCTGTAACAGTTGTAGGCTACCATGCAAGCTGCTCTTCCACTTGAGACTTATGATTCAGCAAGTCCAATGGTTTGAAGTGGCACTGGTGATAGGGTGTTTGAAGATGTTGGTAGGCTGCTGTAAATGAACTGTACAGGCTTTAAGGATTTTTGTACAGGATTCTGCTATCTTCTGTGTATAACTATATATTTTTTAAGAAACAGGTTTTAACTTTTTGACAGCGTCTTAGTAGAGTCTGAGCATTTTACCATGGAGTATACCTCATTAACATATGACTTGAATTTCCCATATGAGCATTTTATTATGGAGTACCATATTACCTAGTGGCTTGATATGGCCTGACCGACCAAGCCATAAGCTGCACATGCACAGTGACATTCTACCATCAGATGGAGGTCGAATATATATGACTAGGACCAAGCAGTCCCTGAAGCCATGGGGAAGTGGCTCCAAGTGCTCATGGCATCCACTAGTGCTACATAATTTCTCTTTCCCAGCCTGCGTGTATGGAATAATGGAGAGTACACTATGGTCATTCAACAGGGGAACAAGAAAAAAGGATCAGGATTGTGGCTTTTACTGAGATGCAGGCACCACCCTTCAGCTTTACTACTCTAGCCTCTTCCTGGGACATTACTGAAAGACAGTAGCAAAGGGTGCTATTAATTTCTCTTAGAACTGTGAGCGGTGCAATGGTGGTTATTTTTCTTTGAAGTAGAAATGTTTGCATGTGTAATTGTATACTAATTCATGGGCTATAGCAATGGCTTGGCCTTTTTTTTGGAAGAAGTATGATTGGAACATTGATGAAACCAAGGTCTGGAGAAGAGGTATGTGGATAGATTCTAAATGAGTAACAAATGTGAATATATTTGTGTCCTATGTGAATACTCGTCAAATGGTGACATCATCAGAGAAACATTTTTATGCTCAGGTGGATAGGATAACTGTTCTGTGGATATCAGACAGCTTCTTTTCTCAGTAACACTTATCAGTGTTGAGTAGGCTCATTAAAAAATGGATAAAATCTATAAATGGGCTCAGCAATATGGACTTCCACTCATCAAGGTAAAACTGGTTAAAGCCAGTGCTGAGTGCCCAAAACTCAAGGAACAGTGACCAATACTGAGTTCCCAGTATGGCACCATTCACCAGGATGATGATCCAGCTACATACTAGTAGTTTCCTTACATCAGGTCACTTTTTTCATGAAATGGAAAACGCTTTGTTCTTGCTAGAGTAGACACGTTGGATAGTATTTGCATTCCCTGAATGTCATTTGTCTGCTAAACTCCCATCCATGAACATACAGAATGTCATATCTACCATCGAGGTATTCTACACATTATTACTTCTGATCAAGGAACTCACTTAACATCAATTGAAGTGTGGCAATGGTCCAATGCTGATGAATGCTCTGGTTTAAACATGTTCCCAACCATCCTGAAACATCTTGCATGAAAAGACAGTGGATATACTTTTGAAGGCTTGGATAGAGCACCAAGCTGGGTGACAATACCTTGCAAGACTGGGGTAAGATTCTCCAGGAAGCTGAATATGCTCTTGGAATCATTATCCAATAAGTTATTCTGTTTCTCTCATAAATAGGATTGCAGGTAATGGATAGAAATAGGAGTAGCATCACTCACTTTTACCCTTATTAACACCCTAGCAAAATTTTTCTTGCCATGTTATGTTAGAATCTTAGTTTCAAATGGAGGATGGGTTCCATAAAGGAGATAAAAAGTTGAACTGGCACCAGAGAGGAGAGCATTTTGACACCAACTGTTGTTGCTCTCACTACCCTGGGAATTCACACATGCTGTTGCTGCTGCTACTGACAAGTGCTGGGAAATTACTAAATTTGCCTAAGGCACACTACCATCTCCCAGGGCCCTGCAACTAGGAGTAGCCTGTGACACCTTCCTGCATGTCCTTGCTGATTTTAAGAGCCAGGAACCAGGCACTGAACAGACCCTACCCATTGCCTTCTTATCTGTGTAAACACACTCAGCATCTGGGGATAACAGCCTGCTCACACTGAAGAAAGAGAGAGCAAATACCCAAATTCCCAAGCCAAAAATAAATAGTAACCACCCCCACAAAATACAAAGTGGTGCCCTTCCATAGAAATATCCCTCCAAGAATACAGTTTGGTTTCCCTAAACCCACATAAAAAAAATAAGAAGATGAATCTCAGAAACCATCCCCAGTTAAAGGAACAGGAGAAATCACTTGAAGGAGCAAACAATGAAACAGAACTCTGCAATTTGATACACACTGAGTTAAAAAGGGAGATAGTGGAAATACTGAAGGACTTAAGGCTGAATATGAAGGAATTAAGAGCAGATATAAAATGGTAATACAAATTACTTTAGAAAGGAACTAAAAATATAAGAGGGAACCGAGAAAATTATAAAATTCATTTGCAGAGATGCAAACTGAGCTAAAGGCACTAAAGAGTAGAGTGAATAATGCAGAGGAAGGAATTAGTGACTTGGAAGATAAAATAATGGAAATCACCCAATCAGGAGAACAGACAGAAAACCAAATGAAAAAACATTAAGGAATATAAGAGATGTGTGGGATAATATAAAGTGAGCCAGTCTAGGCATAATAGGAGTTACAGAAGGAGAAGTAAAAGAAGAAGGGATTGAAAATATATTTGGAAAAGTATGTCTGAAAACTTTCCAAATCTAAAGAAAACAGATATCAAGATACAGGAAGAACAGAGGGCCCCAAACAGCTGAAACCAAACAGGCCCACACCAAGACATATTTTAATAAAAATGGCAAAAGTTAAAGAAAAGAGAATGTTCTAAAGGCAGCAAGAGAAACATAAATCATTAATTATAAGGCAACAGCCATGAGGCTATCCACTGATTTCACTACAGAAACACTACAGGACAGAAGAGAGTGGCAAGATCTACTCAAAGTTTTAACAGGGAGAATTGTGCAGCATAAAACTCTCTACCCAGCAAGAATATAATTTAAAATAGAAGGGGAAATAAAGAATTTCTCCAATAAGCAAAAGCTAAAAGAGTACAGAAATACTAAAGCCATTCTAAAACAAATACTGAAAGGGCTTCATTAGATAAAAAAGAAGTAAGAAGAAATAGAATGGAGGAAATAAAAATTGGAAAGTAATCACTTAAATAAAACAGTATAAAGATCAAAAAGGGGGAAAAAAACCTACTGTAAAAGTGATGATAAACACAAAGAACAGCAAAAGGACAACATGAAGATGTTTAAAAAGGACTTCAAAATCATAGAATGTGGGGACAGAAAGTAAGAATATCTAGACTATTTTTTAAATAAAGTGTTTGAGCCTACGTAACTATCAGGCAAAAGCAAGCAGATATAGGAAGGGATTAACATACTTGAAAAACAGGGTGACCACAAACCAAAGCCAAATATTGCATTCACAAAAACTAAAAAGAAAAGTACACAAGCATAAAATAAATGGAAATTATCCAACCAAAGGAAAAAAAAAAGGAAGAAACAGAGGAGAAACACAATAAACTGGAAAACAAGGTTTAACATACATCTTTGTCAATAATTTCCTTAAATGTCAATGGACTGAATGCTCCAATCAAAAGACAGAGTGGCAGACTGGATAAAAAGCAAAAGCCTAAAATCTACTGTCTATAAGAGACTCACCTTAGGGCAAAGGACACATATAGATTGAAAGTGAGGGGATGGGAAAAGATATCTCATGCCAATGGACAAGAGAGGAAAGCAGGAGTTGCAATCCTCATATCAGACAAAATAGACTTTAAAACAAAGACCATAAAGAAAGACAAAGAAGGACACAATTTAATGGTGAAAGAATCCATTCTAGAACAGGATATTACTTACAATCATCAATGTATATGCTTGGAATTTAAGAGCACCCAGATATATACCCAAAATACTAACAGACACAAAAGTAGAAATTGAAGGGAATACAATCATAGTAGGAGACTTTAACACCCAATTCACATCAATGGACAGATCCTCTAGACAGAAAATCAGTAGGGCAACAGAGATCCTAAAGGACATAAGAGAAAAGTTAGACTTAATTGACATTTTCAGAATATTATATCCGAAAAAATCAGAATATACATTCTTTGAAGTGCACGTTACATTCTCAAGGATTGACCATATACTGGGGCACAAAACTATCCCTAACAAATTTAAGAGTATAGAAATTATTTCAAGTATCTTCTCTGACCAAAATATCATGAAACTAGATATCAACCACAGAAAAAGAAATGAGCCAAAACTAAGTACATGGAGACTAAACAACATGCTACTAAAAAACGAATGGGTCAATGAGTAAATCAAAAAGGAAATTTAAAAATACCTCAAGACAAATGATAATGAGGTCATAACCATTCAAAATCTATGAGATGCCACAAAAGCAGTGCTTAGAGGAAAGTTGACAGCAATAAAGGCCTTCCTCACAAAAGAAGAAAAATCTCAAACTGACAACACACCACTGAAATGAATAAGAAAAAGAATATCAAACAAAACCTAAAGTTAGAAGAAGGAAGTAAATCATAAAGATTGGAGAGGAAATCAATAAAACAGAGATGTAAAAAACATTAGAAAAGATCAACAAAACCAAGAGCAAGGTCTTTGAAAAAGTAAAAAAAAAATTGACAAACCTATGGTCAGACTTGCCAAGAAGAGGTGAAGTGCTTTTTTGAGGAAAAAAACAAATAAACAAAATAAGAAAGGAAAAAGTAGCAATCACAATGGATACTGCATAAATACGAAAAAAATGAGAATGCCCTAAAAAATTACGTGCCAACAAGTTTGACAACCTAGAAGAAATGGACAACTTTCTAGGGACTTACAGCCCACCAACACAGAATCAAGAGGAAATAGATCAACTGAGCAGATGAAGCACAGACATGAATCTGAATATGTAATAAAAACACTCCCTGCAAACAAAATTCCATGACTTCACAGGCAAATTCTACCAAACATACAAAGAGGAATTTATACCCATACTCCTTAAACTTTTCCAAAAGGTTGAAGAAGGAACAATCCCAAAGATATTCTATGAACACACAATCACCCTAATACCAAAACCAGACAAGCCTATCGAATCCAACAGTATATAAAAAAGATCATATGCCATGAGCATTGGGATTCATCCCAGGTTCACAAGGATGGTTCAACATATGCAAATCAATAAACATTATACACCACATTAACAAAAGAAAAGTCAAAAACCACCTGATCATCTTGATAGGTGCAAAAATCATTCAAAATATCCAAAATTGTTTTTGATAAAAACTCTTACCAAAGTGGGTATAGAGGGAACATACTTAAAAGGCCATTTAAGACAAATGCACAGCAAATGTAATACTAAGTGGAGAAAAGCTTAAAGCCTTCCCACTAAAATCTGGAACAAGACAGGGATGCCCACTTGCACCACTTTATTCAGCATATATTGGAAGCTGTAGCCACATTAATCACACAAATGAAAGAAATAAAAAGGTATCCAAAGGAAGAAAAGAGGTGAAATTGTCACTGTATGCAGATGACATGATATTACATTTAAAAAACCATAAGGACTGCACACAAAAACTACCCAAACTGATCCACAAATTTGGCAAAGTAGCAGGACACAAGATTAACATTCAGAGATTTGTCCCATTTCCATATACTAAAAATGAAATATTAGAACTTGATCACCTTGCTGTGCAGTAGAAACTTCACAGAACACTGTAAACCAGCTATAATGGAAAAAATAAAAATCATTATTTAAAAAGGGGAAAAGGATACAAAAATACAATACCTTTTAAAAACCCAGCCCCCAAAATTAAATACCTGGGAATAAACCTGGCCAAGGAGGTGAAAGACTTATATGCTGAGACCTATAAACATTAATCAAGGAACTTAAAAAGGATTCAAAGAAATGGAAAGATATTCCATACTTCTGGGTTGGAAAAAATAGTATCATAAAAATGGTAGTTTCAGTGGCATACTACCCAAAACAATCTACACAGTCAATGCAATCCCTATCACCTTACCCATTACATTTTTCACAGAACTAGGACAAACACTCCAAAAATTTATATGGAACAACAAAAGACCCAGAACTGCCAAAGCAAGCCTGAGTAACAAAAACCAAGCAGGAGGCATAACTCTCCCAGATTTCTGGCAATAGTACAAAGCCAAAGTCATCAAGACAATGTGGTACTGGTACCAAAACAGACATACAGACCAAGGGAGCAGAATAAAGAATCCAGAAATAAACCCAGACACCTATGGTCATTTAATCATCAACAAAGGAGGCAAGAATATAAAATGGGAAAAAAAGTCAGTCTTTTCAGCAAACACAAGTCTATTCTCCAAGTCCATGATTTTCTTTTTCTGTGGGAAGGTTCATTTGTGCTGTATATTAGATACCAGATATAAGTGATATCATGTGGCATTTGTCTTTCTCTTTCTGACTATTTCACTCAGTATGAGTCACTAGTTCCATCCATGTTGCTGCAAATGGCATTATTTTGTTCTTTTTTATGACTGAGTAGTATTCCATTGTGTATATATACCACTTCGTCCTAATCCAATCATCTGTCGATGGACATTTGGGTTGTTTCCATGCCTTGGCTATTGAGAACAGAGTTGCAATGAAGATGCGGGTGCATGTGTCTTTTTAAGGAGAGTTTTGTCCAGAAATATGCCCAAGAGTGGGATTGCTGGGTCATATGGCAGATCTATGTATAGTTCTCTAAGGTTCCTCCATACTGTCCTCCACAGTGGTTGTATGAGCTTACATTCTGACCAACAGTGCAGGAGGGTTCCCTTTTCTCCACACCACCACCAGCACTTGTTATTTGTGGACTTATTAATGCTGGTCATGCTGACTGGTATGAGGTGGTATCTCATGGTAGTTTTGATTTTAATTTCTCTAATAATCAGGGATGTTGAGTATTGTTTCAAGTGCTTGTTGGCCATATGTATATCTTCCTTGGAGAAATGTCTCTCTGCAGGTCTTTTGCCCATTTTGCAGTTAGGTTGTTGCTTTTTTTTCTACTGACTTGAATAGGTTGTGTGTATATTTTAGTGATTAAGCCCTTGTCATTTGAATTGTTTGAAACTATTTTCTCCCACTGTGTAAGTTGTCTTTTTTGTTTCTTTTTGGTTTCTTTTGCTGTGCAAAAGCTTGTCAGTTTGATTAGGTCCAATTGGTTTATTTTTGCTTTAATTTCTGTAGCATTGGGAGACTGACCTGAGAACATAGTTGTAAGGTTGATGTCAGAGAATGTTTTGCCTTCGTTCTTTTCCAGAAGTTTAATGGTGTCTTGTCTTATATTTAGATCTTTCAGCCATTTTGAGTTTATTTTCATGCATGGTGAGAGGGTGTGTTCTAGTTTCATTGATTTGCATGTAGCTGTCCAGGTTTCCCAGCAAGACTTGCTGAAAAGACTACCTTTCTCCCATTTTATGTTCTGGCCTCCTTTGTCAAAGATTAATTGACCATAGGTGTCTGGGTTTATTTCTGGGTTCACTATTCTTTCCATTAGTCTGTCTGTTTTGGTACCAGTACCACACTGTCTTGATGATTATGGTTTTGTAATATTGCTTGAGGTCTGGGAGAGTTATGCCTCCTACTTGGTTTTTGTTCCTCAGAATTGCTTTGGCAGTTCTGGGTCTTTTGCAGTTCCATATAAATTTTTGGATTGTTTGCTCTAGTTCTGTGAAAAAAGTTTTGTTTTCTTAAGTCAATCTCAGAAGGCAAGAGAAATTAAACAAAAATAAACCAATTGGTCCTAATCAAAAAGACAATCTTTTGCACAGCAAAGGAAACCACAAAAAAAAAAACCCAAAATACAATCTACTAAATGGGAGAAAATTGTTTCAAATGATGCAACTTACAAGAGTTTAATCTCTAAAATGTACAAACAACCATATACAACTCAGCAAAAATAAATAAATAAGTAAATTAATTAATTAATTAAATAAAAGAACCAACAACCCAATTGAAAAATGGGCAAAAGACCTGAATAGACATTTCTCAAAAGAAAATTTTCAGGAGGCCAACAAGCACATGAAAAAAATGATCCACATTACTAATTATTAGAGAATGAAAATCAAAACAACTATGAGGTACCACCTCACACCAGTTAGCATGGCCATCATTAAAAAGTCCACAAATAACAAATGCTGGAGAAGGTGTGGAGGAAAAGGAACGTTCTTGTTCTGTTGGTGGAAATGTAAATTGGTACTACCACAATGGAAAACAGTCTGGATGTACCTCAGAAAACTAGATATAGAACTACCATATGATGCAGCAGTCCCACTCTTAGGCATATATCTGGACAAAACTTTCCTTGAAGAAGACACATGTACCTGTATGTTCATTGTAGCCAAGACATTGAAACAACCTAAATGTCCATCAACTGATGATTGGATTAGGAAGATGTGGTATATATACACAATGGAATACTACTTAGCCATAAAAAAGAATGAAATAATGCCATTTGCAGCAACATGGATGGAACCAGAGATTCATCCTGAGTGAGGTAAATCAGAAATAGAAAGACAAATACCATATACTATCACTTATATCTGGTATCAAGTCAACAGCACAAATGAACCTTCCCACAGAAAAGTAAATCATGGACTTGGAGAATAGACTTGTGGTTGCCAAGGGGGAGGGGGATGGAATGGGTTGGCCTAGGAAACTGGGTTTAATAGAGCAAACTATTGCCTTTGGGATGGATAAGCAATGAGATCCAGTTCTGTAGCACAGGGAACAATACTTAGTCACTTATGATGGAGCATAATGGAGGATAATGTGAGAAAAAGAATATATATATGTATGTGTGATTGTGTCACTTTGCTGTACAGTAGAAAATTGACAGAACACTGTAAATCAGTTTAAAAGATAAAAATAATTTAAAAAATAAAATAGGAAAACAAGAAAAAAAATTTAACTGGAGTGTAAGATGGCCATCTGATCCCTTTGGTGTTCTCATGACTCTGAGCCAGTAGATAAATGGGCCAATACTATGCTGGGTGGGGTGATTGATAATGATAAATAATGGAGAACTGACTGCTACCACACAGTGAATATAAGGAAATATATATCTGGAATACAAAAGGTATTTAAGGTGTCTCAGTGGCTTGTAATTAATGTCAATGGGGAACTAAAGCAGCACAGTACAGGTAGCATTATTAATGATGTATATTTTTCGGAAATGAAGTTTGGGGTCACTAGACCAGGTGAAGAAGTACAACCAGCTGAGTTGCTTACAAAAAGCAAATGGAATATTGACCATGTAGTAAAAGAAGATAGTTACACATATCAGTAACAAAAATGAAACTGTAATTGTATTATTATTTCTTCCTCATTATGTTATGAGAAATATAAATATTTCTCAGTTTTCTTCCTTCTCTTGTCCCTTACCATATAATATCTTATCATATAACAGACTACTAAACTACACATTATAAGGAAGCCAAGTGAACATCACCAAAGATTTTCCATCCCCTTCTGGGTAAAGGGTTAGTGTGTTTATGGTCATACAGAGAATAATTGTAGCATGTTAGGTGAAAGTATGGTCGTATTTTTTATTTTGAGACAAAGTATAGTTTAAGGAAATGTGTAAGAGTTTCAAACTGACAAAGAAATAGACTGGTAATGGTTCATTTTCTCTATTTGGCTTGCCCATACAACCCTGACATTTGGTCAAGCGCTATTCTATTTGTCCATGTAAGAAGAACAGATTAACACTTAGGTAAGTACACCTTGATAAAGCTTATTACTCTACATAATTTGGGTGGATCTTATCCAACCAATTCAAAGCCTGAAGATAAAATTACTAATGTCTCCTTAGGAAGTCAGAATTAACTCCTGAATGCTCCAGATTCAACCTAAAACTAAAAAAAAATCTATTCCTTAGGGCTCCACTCTGTTTGCTGCCAGTCCCCATTAAACATGCGTGTCAATTCCTTAAACTAAATCAATAGATAGATAAACACATAGAATTGATTTTTTTTCTCTAGAAAACCTAACACACTATATGTTCCCATAAGAGAAAGGTACAATAAAGTTAAATGTCAAGATTTTAAGACAGAGTGCTGTGTAGATTATTTTGTTATTTAATTAGAAGAGAGAACATTGTTCTATTATGCAATGATGCTATAATTATGATAAAGAAACACAATATTTTTCAATATTACCTGATTTAATATTTATCACAATATTTCCAACTCATAGCAAAAAAAAAATAGAGAAAATTTAAAATTTTACATGAAGTATATGATGACAGCAGAATTTCTTCATGAAATCCAAAAGGAGAATGAGACTGTGACCAAACAAATTTCTGAATGATTTATTTGTTAGCTTACAAGAAAAAGCATTTAGCTATAATTAGTTAACTAAAACAAGTTAAATTCTCAAAGAGCAGCTAAAGAAATATGTCCACAGAAATAAACTTTTAAAAACTATTACCCTACGGTGAGAACAGTCCCTTGAATTATGAAGGACATAAGAGTAACATTCAATTTAAAAGCAACGCAAATTCTTTTAAGTGGTTTTCCTTGGCTCATGTGTTGACACATACTATCAATACTTGTCAAATGCTATTTATTTGAGCAATTCATTCAGAATCCAAAATGAGTAAAAAATTAGATTTTGTTAATAGTCTATAGTTAATAGTCTATTTTCAAAGTCGTTAGAAAAATACCTAATTTATTACAGCAGTGGATATATATTTTAAAACACAAAGCACAATTTCAGCATCATTTATTTTCAGCTCAATGACATTTCAAGGGAATTTCCATATTTAAAATTCTATGGGAATTTGCAATCAAGGAGCTTCAACAAATTCCTCAATTCTAACTGATTAACCTAAAATATTTAAATGCCAAAATGTAAACATCAAGATAGGTTTCTATAAATGCTTCCAAGCAACTTATATGTTCAATTAACTTCATATGCTTATGAACTAATATCAGTATTCAGCAGTATATGTTTGCCTAATTTTTTTCAAATATAAAGACCGGAGTCATATCAGTATATTAGCAAAGTGGAAGACTAGGAAGCCCTAGGTCCCACTTTCCCCACAGAGACAATATTAAGTTAGCAACAATATATGTGCCAGAAGACCTGTCTGAGAATACTAGAAACAAGTTAATAAGATATATCATCTAGGTCAACAAAAAAATAATATATTCCAGTGAAAGAATTGAGAAAAAGCATTGAGATTTTCATATTAATTCATGACACTCTCCCTTTGTGACATCATGCAGCACAGCTAGGAGGAAATTCTTTATACAAGGGCTCCTTGTGCTGTGATTATTGCTTCTGTATTCAGCATCTTCCAAATCATATTATGAGTCTTGTCAGTACTCCAAGTGTTGTGAGACAGAAACTAATACTTGGGCAGCCCCCAGACATGCAAGAATGGAAGAAAAGGAGTGGAAGTTGCCTCTGACAGAAGCCATCACTACAGCACATTGAAGCTGCAGTTCTACAAGTAAATGCAAGAGGAGGCAAGAGATCAAGAATAGTTTGGTAGGTCCTAGTTTGATTAGAAATATTTTCCTACATGAAGCCACTATGTAAAGACTAAGACACCAAAGGACATCAAGGGATAGACATCAAACTCAAGAAAATTAATATCCCTCAGCCTGAAGACCCAGCTTGCCCACAACCAGAACAGACCCTGGCATAGGACAATGTTTGGAATACCCAAGATCCAGTATCCAAATGTGTCAGAAACTGCCCCACTCAGCAAAGAGATAACATATCTGGGAAGACTAGGCCCTGAAACCAGACCCAGGACACAATTCTGTTATGAAGTACGTTGGCACTATGCCCAGGACCTGGCTTCACCACCAGTGTGGAAACAACAGAACCAGAGACTTCTGGACCATGACTCAGCTCACTAGTGAACTTACACTAGTCTTGGGGTTCTCTGCTGTTCCAAAGTTAGGTGCATCAGAACCTAGCCTTTTCAACAAAAGGACACCAACTTCAGCAAAAGGGATGGCCTGGCAACCAACCAGACATGGGCCAATCAAGCCTAAATGACAGTCCAGTTAGTTAGCCCACCAAGCAAAAGACATGTGCAGCCTTAATAGAAGAGAACATTGTAGCTTTGGAGACAAGAGGGGAATGCACTCCTGGGACCCAGAGAAGATGTCATACAAAAAGCCACTTCTCAGAGTTCCCATTGTGGTTCAGCAGGTTACAAACCCAACTAGTATCCATGAGGACTTGGGTTCAATCCCTGGCCTCATTCAGTGGGTTAAGGATCTGGCGCTTCCATGAGCTGCAGTATAGGTCACAGATGTGGGTTGGATCCCATGTTGCTGTGACTGTGGTGTAGGCCAGCAGCTGCAGCTCCCTAGCCTGGCAAATTCCATATACTATGGGTGCAGCCCTAAAAAAAAAAAGCCACTTCTCCGAGTTTGATACATGTAAAGAAATCTACCAGATACATGACAAAACAAACAGTAAATTAGGAAAAATGAGATGATAGAGCCGCATGTTCTAGATGAAGGAAAAAGATAAAACCACAGAAGAAGAACTAAGTGAAGTGGAGGAAGTCAAACTACCTGAGAAAGAATTTAGAGAAATGGTCAAAAGAACTCGAGAGGAAAATGGGTGCAAAGAGCAAGACATTAGGAATTTCTAATAAAGATAGGAAAAATATAAAGATTTGCCCATCAGAGATGAATACAAAAACTGAAATGAAAAATGCAATGGAAGGAATAAATTGTAGACTAAAATATATGGAAAATACATCAGCAAGCTGCAGGACAAGGTAGTGGAAATCACTGATACCAAACAGAAAAAAGAATGAAAAGGCATGAGGACAGCTCAAGAAACCTCAAGAGAAATATCAAGGGCGTCAATATTTGTATTATAGGGGTCCCAGAAAAAGAAAGATATAAAGTAGATGAAAACATATTTGCAGATATAATAATTGAAAAAATCCCTAACCTAGGAAAGGAAACAGAAATTTACATCAAGGAAGCACAGAAAGTACCAAACAGGATTAACCCAAAGAGGAATACACCAAGAGGCAAAGCAATTAAAACAACAAAAATTGAAGATAAGGAGAAAGTATTAAAAGTAGCAAGGGAAAATAACAAATAACATACAAGAGAACTGTTACAAGGCAATAAGGTGAATTTTTAGCAGAAATTCTGCAGGCCAGAAGAGTGGCACAATGTGTTAAAATGATGAAAGGGAAAATCCTACAACTAAGAATACTCTACCCAGAAAGGCTCTCATTAAGATTTGTTGGAAAAATAAAAAACTTTACAGATGAGCAAAAATTTTAAAAGTTCAACACTACCAAACCAGCTTCACATGAAATGTTAAAGAAATTCTCTAAGCAAACAAAAAAAAATCACAACTAGTAACATGAAAATTTAGTAGAAATCTCATTAGTAAAAGTGAATATAAAGGAAAGGTAGTAAATGATTTCAAGCACAAAGGAAGTAGGAAGGTCAAAAGACAAAAGTAATAAAATAATCTATACACATAATAAGAAGTTAAGGGATACAAGAGAAAATGAGATGTAAAATATGATATCAAAAATATTAATTATGATGGGGAAAGATTACAAATACACAATTGTTAAAATGCATGTCAAATTAAGAAATCAACAACTTAAAACAATCACATATATAAAGATTGCTATATAAAAATCTCATGGTACCCATAAATCAAAAATCATTCAATGAAACCACCATCAGCCTGATATCAAAACCAAAGATAACAATAAAAGAGAAAATTATAGGCCAATATTACTGAAGAACATAAATGCAAAAATCCATAACAAAATTCAACAGCACAAAATCCAACAATACATACACCATGATCAAGTGGGATATATCCCAGGGATGCAAGGATTTTTCAACATCTACAAATCAATCAGTGTGACACAATACATTAAAAAAAACTGAAGGAAACCATGTGATCATCTCAATAGATGCATAAAAACCTTTTGACACAATACAATACCCATTTCTTTTTTTATGTTTATTTCTTTTTTTATTTTATTTATTTCTTTTTTTTAACAGAATAAAATACATACATTTACACGCAATTACATTCACACAGATTATTATAAAATGGATCTTAAGAAACAGATGAAGTGACTCCCACTGGAGAAGTGGAATGGAAAATATGCTGAGACAAATAGGAAATTTATTCTATACTTTATCCCAATTTTATGGCTTTCATCTTTACTACTTAGTTTTATCTATTACATTTCAACTTGTCTTTAAAAATTAGCATTATATTAAATTGTTATATTATGCAACTAAAATTTATAAAGAAGAAAGCCTTATATACCACTAAATATTTTATATAACATAGTAAAAAGAATAACAACTGGTAAGCATAACAAAAATAATACACCCTCTGAAAATAAATAAAATATAAAATGCATAAGTTGGTTAAAAAATAGTGTAACTATATAAATATGTCCTCACAATTTGTTCCATCTCATTGATTCTTCAATAAAGGCATTACACCATTCTAGGTGATGTGATAAACAAGACATTATAGACCTCACATTGTACCATGGAGAGAAATGGTTATTAATAATACAATTGTAGAACTGTATTATTTAATTGTACAGTCACATTGTTTAATTATAATTATCATAAGTTCTTTGATGGAGAGGAAATCAGAATCAGATGTAACACTTCAGCATTCCAAGAATGATGTCAAATGACCCCCTTCATGGTGGATTATGCACTTATTTACTATGAGATATATTTCTTCTCCAGAGATTCCTTGTTTGTGTATTAATTGTAGATTTTTGGTTTGCAGTTCTTCTGAAGTTTTGATGTAAGAGTCTATATGTATATGAGATTGTTTTAAGTTGTTGTTCTCTTAATTGCAAGTTCATCTCCGGTGTCCCGCATTTATACCCACCTCTTCTCATGATTTCTGATTTTGATGGTATAATTGTGCATGGATGATTTTGTATCTTTACTGTATATATACCTTTACTGGTGAGCCTTATCATTTGTGGAATTTTTGTTTCCTGTTGCTGATCTTTTCTTTCCTGCCTAGAGAAGTTCCTGTAGTATTTGTTGTAAGGCTGGTTTAGTGTTGCTGAATTCTCTCAGCTTTTGCTTATCTGTGGAGGTTTTAATTTCTCCATCAAATCTGAATGAGAGCCTTGCTGGGTAAAGTAATCTTGGTTGGAGGTTTTTTCCTTTCATCACGTTGAGTATATCATGCCACACCCTTCTGGCCTGCAGAGTTTCTGTTGAAAAATCTACTGATAACCTTATCGGGGTTCCCTTGTATGCTACTTGTTTCTTTTCCCTAGCTGCTTTCAAGATGTTTTCTTTGTCTTTAATTTTGGTCAGTTTGATTAGTATGTGTCTCTGGGTATTCCTCCTTGGGTTTATTTTATATGGTACTTGTTGCCCTTCCTGGATTTGAGTGAGTGGTTCCTTCCCCATGTTAGGGAAATTTTTGGCTATTATCTCTTGGAATATTTTTTCTGTCTCCTTCTCTCTCTCTTCTCCTTCTGGCACCCCTATACTACGGATGTTGGTGCACTTAACATTGTCCCAGAGTTCCCTGAGACTCTCTTCATTTGTTTTCAATCTTTTTTCTCTTTTCTGTTCTGCATCCATAATTTCTTCTAGTCTGTCCTCCACCTCACTTATTTGTTCTTCTGCCTCCTGTATTCTGCTGTTAGCTGCTTCTAGTGCATTTTTTATTTCAGTTATTGTATTTTGCATCTCTTCTTGTTTGAGTTTTATATCTTGTGCCTCTTTGGTCAGTGTTTCCTGTAAGTTATCCATCTTTGCCTCCAGTTTATTTCCAATGTCTTGCATCATCTTTAGCATCGAAAGTCTAAAGTCTTTTTCCTGGAGGCTGAGAATCTCCTTATTGCTTAGCTGATTTTCTGGGGTTTTTCCTTTCTCCCTCATCTGAGTTATAGTCCTCTGTCTTTTCATTTTTATAGGTTTTTGGTGTGGTGACCTTTTTATAGATAATAGAGCTGTAGCCTCTCTTCCTTCAGGTGTCTGCCCCCCTTGTGGCTGACGTCGGTATGGGGGCTTGCTGGAGGCTTCCTGATGGGAGGGGCTGATGCCTGCCCCCTGGTAGATGGAGCCGATTCTAATCCCTCTGGTGGGTGGGGCTTAGTCTCTGGATGGGATTAGGGGCTGCTGTGTGCCTGAGGGGTGTTTAGGGAGCCTGTTTACTGAGGGGCAGGGCTATGATCCCACCTGGATTGTTGTTTGCCCTGGGGCTTCTCTGCAGCTGGCTGACGGGTGGGGCCAGACTTTCCCAAAATGACCACCTCCAGAGAAAGTCATGGCTGCTGAATATTCCCGAGAGCTTTGCCTTCAATGCCCTTCCCTCACAACAAGCCACATTCACCCCTGTTTTCCCAGGATGTCCTTTAAGAACTGTGGTCAGGTTTCACCCAGATTCCCTTGGAGACTTTTCTTTGCCCTGGGACTCAGTGCACGTGAAAGTCTGTGCGTGCCTTTTAAGAATGGAGTCTCTGTTTTCCCCAGTCCTGTGGAGGTCTTGCGCACAAGCCCCACTGGCCTTCAATGCCAGATGCTCCAGGGGCTCTTTCTCCTTGTGACAGATCCCAGCATGTGAGAGTTTGATGTGGGGCTCAGAACTCTCACTCCTGTAGGTGAGTCTCTGTGAGCCAGTTAGTTTTCAGTCTGTGGAGCTTCCCACCCAGGAGGTATGGGGTTGTTTATATCACAAAATCACCCCTCCTACCTGTGGATGTTGCCTCCTCTTTTTCTTATGGAGTAGGGTATGGGTTTCCAGTCCATTTGGGTGAAGTCTTTAGTTGTGAATTTTGTTGTTTTTCCAATACCCATTTCTGATTTAAAAAAACCCTCCAGAAAGTGGTCAAATAAGAAAACTAACTTTACATAATTGAAGACATATATGATGAAATCACAGCTAAAATAATTCTCCATAGTAAAATGCTGAAAGAACTGCTGCTAAGATCCAGAACAAGACAAGGATGTCCACCCTCACCAACTTTATGCAACATAGTTTTGGAAGTCCTAGCCAAATCAATCAGAGGAGCAAAAGAAATAAAAAGCATACAAATCAGAAAGGAAGAAGGAAAACTATCACTCTTTGCAGATGATAAAATAATACACCTAGAAAATCCTAAAGACACTACCAGAAAACTTAGATTTCATCAATGAATTAAGTAAAGTTTCAGGATACAAAATTAATACACAGAAGTTGATTGCATTTCTATATACTAAGAATGAAAGTTCAGAAAGAGAAATTAGGGAAACCATCCCATTTACCATGTCATCAAAAACAATAAAATATCTGGGAATAATCCTATTTAAAGAGACAAGATAACTACTCTGAAAATTCCAAGACACCGATGAAAGAAATCCAAGACAAAACAGATGGAAAGTTACAACATTGGAAGAATCAGTAGTGCCAAAAATGACTATACTAACCAAGGCAATCTATACACTCAATGCAATCACTCTAATTATCAATGACATTCTTCACAAAACTAGAAAAAAAGATTTAAATTTGTATGGACAAGTTCCTGCTGTGGATCAGCACTAATGAACCCAACTAGTATCCATGAGGATGTGGGGTGATCCCTGGCCTTGCTTAGTGGCTTAAGTATTCAGCATTTCTCTGAGCTTTGGTGTAGGTCACAGACATGGCTTGGATCCTGTGTTGCTGTGGCTGTGGCATAGACTGGCAACATAGCTCTGATTTGCCCCCTAGCCTGGGAACTTTCATATGCCATGTGTGGCTCTAAAAAATAAAAAAATATATATATAATAAAATTTTTACAGAAACACAAAACACTTTGCACAATGAAAGTAATATTGAAAAAGGAAAACAGAATGGAAAGTATTAAGCTCCCCTACTACAGGCTATACTACAAAGATACAGTTTTCAAAACAGTATGGTACTGGCACAAAGACATACATATAGATCAATGGAACAGGCTAGATGGCTCAGAAATATACTCAAGTACATATAGTCAACTAATATATGACAAAGGAGGCAAGAACATACAGTAGAAGAGAGTTTCTCCAATAAGACATGTCTCTAAAGAAGACATATGGATGGTCAATATACACATGAAAAGATGCTCAGCATCTTTTAATAAAATAATAATAATAATATCATCTAACAATATTAGTAATTATTAGAGAAATATAAATCAAAAGTACAGTGAGGTACCACCTCACACTAGTCAGAATGGTCATCGTTAATAAATATACAAATAAAAAATGTTTGGAGAAAAGGGAATCTTTCTATACTGTTCATGGGAATATAATTTGGTACAACCACTATGGAAAACAGTCTGAATTTTCCTCATAAAATTAAATATAGAACTACCATATGATGCATCAATCCTGCTCCTGGGCATATATACAAACTAAATTTTCATTAAGAAAGTACATGCATCCCTAGACTTTAGACAGGATAAAGATGGTGGAATAGAAGGACTGGAGCTGACCTTCTCCCATAAAGCAACAAAATTACAACTAAGTGCTGAACAACCTTCAACCAAATAGACAGGAAACTTTCAAAAAGATATCCTACTCCACAAGACAAAGAGGAGGCAACATCAGGAGGTAGGAGGGGTGATTACATGATATAAGGAACTCCATACCTGTCAGGTGGGAAGCCCACAGACTGGAAAGTAGCTGTATCACAGAGACTCACCTAATGAGGAGTGAGAATTCCGGGCCCCATGTCAGGCCACCAAGCCTGAGGATACGGCATTGGGAAAAAGAGCCCCCAGCGTACCTGGCATTGATGACCATGGGGCTTATGCACTAGAGATCCACAGGACTGGGGGAAGTGGAGATCCTATTGTTGAAGGGGGCACACAGACTTTCATGTGCACTATGTCCAGGGCAAAGCAGAGGCTCCATAGGAATCTGGGTTGGACCTGACTGCACTTCTTGGAGGATCTTGTGGGAAAATAAGGGCTGACGGTGGCTCAATGTGGGGGAAGGGCATTGCAGGCAAAGGTCTTAAGAATACTCATCAGCATGTATTCCTCTAGAGGTGGCCATTTTGGGAAAATCTGGCCCCAGCCATTAGTACTGAGAAGCCCCAGGCCAAACAATAATCCAGGTGGGATCACAGGCCCAGCCATCAGTAAACAAGATGCCTAAAGACCCCAAGTCACACCAGAGGGATAGGAATCAGCCCGACCTACCAGTGGGCAGGCACCAGTCCCAATCATCTGGAAGCCTACAGCAAGCCCCCATACCAACTTTAGCCACAAGGGGGGGGCAGACATCAGAAGTAAGAAAGGCTACAACTCTATTGTCTGCAAAAAGGACACCACACCAAAAACCTATAAAAATGAAAAGTTATCTATAACTCAGATAAGGAAAGAAGAAAAAACCCAGAAAAACAGCTAAGTGATCTGGAGATTATCAGCCTCCAGGAAAAAGACTTTAGACTGATGATGCTGAAGATGATGCAAGACATTGGAAATAAACTGGAGGCAAAGATGGATAATTTACAGCAAACATTGAGTAAAGAAATACAAGATTTAAAACTTAAGCAAGCATAGATGCAAAACACAATAACTGAAATAAGAAATTCATTAGAAGCAACCAACAGCAGAATAGAGGAAGCAGAGAAATGAACAAGCAAGGTGGAGGACAGACTAGTAGGAATTACTGATGTGGAACACAAAAGAGAAAAAAAAGATTGAAAGGAAATGAAGAAAGTCTCAGAGAACTCTGGGACAACGTTAAATGCACCAATATCCATATTATAAGGGTGCCAGAAGGAGAAGAGAGAGAGAAAAGGGGACAGAAAAAATGTTTGACTAGATAATAGATGAAAACATCCCTAACATGGGAAAGGAACCACTCACTCAAATCCAGGAAGCACAATGAGTACCAATATAAAATAAACCCAAGGAGGAACACCCCAAGACACATATTAATCGAACTGACCAAAATTAAAGACAAAGAGAAAATCTTGAAAGCAGTTAGGGAAAAGAAACAAATAGCATACAAGGGAACCCCCATAAGGTTATCAGCAGATATTTCCACAGAAAACCTGCAGACTAGAAGGGAGTGGCATGATATACTTAATATGATGAAGAAAAAAAAAAAAACCTCCAACGAGATTACTTTATCCAGCAAGGCTCTCATTTAGATTTTAATGAGAAATCAAAAGCTTTACAGATAAGCAAAAGCTAAGAGAATTCGGCAACACTAAACCAGCTTTACAACAAATACTAAGGGAACTTCTCTAGGCAGAAAAGAAAACGCCACAACTAGAAACCAAAATACCGCAAATGACAAGGCTCACCAGTAAAGGCATATATACAATAAAGCTAGGAAAGCATCCATGCAAAAATATGCTACCAAAAGAAGAAATCATGAGAAGAGGAGGGTACAAATGCAGGACACTAGAGATGCACTTGCAATTAAGAGACAACTTGAAACAATCATATATATATATATATATATATATATATATATACACACACAGACACACACACACAATATAAACACACACATATGTGTGTGTGTGTGTGTGTATATATATATATATATATATATATATATATATATATAGAGAGAGAGAGAGAGAGAGAGAGAGAGAGAGACTCCCATAGCAAAACTTCAGGGTAACTGCAAACCAAAAATCTATGATTGATACAAAAACAAATAAGAAAAATCAACTTAAATACAACACTAAAGATAGTCATAAACCCACAAGAGGAGAGAATAAGAGAAGAAGGGAAGAAAAAAGAGCAACAAAAAACAAATTCAAAACAGTTAATAAAATGGCAATAAGAAGATACACATCAATAATTACCTTAAATGTAAATGACTAAATGCCCCAAAAAAAGACATAGACTGGCTGAATGGATACAAAAACAACACTCATGTATATGCTGCCTTCAGGAGACCCACTTCACTACTAGGGACACATACAAATTGAATGTCAGAGGATGGAAGAAAATATTCCATGAAAAGGGATTCAAAAGAAAGCTGGAGTATCAATTTTCGTATCAGACAAAATAGACGTTAAAATAAAGAATATTAAAAGAGAAATAGAAGGACATTACATAATGATCAAAGGATCAACCCAAGAAGATGATATAACGATGGTAAATATATATGTACCCAACACAGGATCACCTCAGTATACAAGGCAACTGCTAACAACCTTAAAAGGAGAAATTGACTATAACACAATAATAGCAGGGGACTTTAACACCCCACTTAGAGCAATGGACATATCTAGACAGAAAATCAACAAGGAAACAAAGGCCCTGAATGAAGCATTAGACCAGATGGATTTAAGAGATATTTAGAGGACATTCAAAAGCAGCAGGATACACATTTTTCTCAAGTGCATTTCTAGGATTGATCACATTCTGGGCCACAAATCAAGCCTCAATAACGTTAAAAAAATTGAAATCATATCACGCATCTTTTCTGACTAAAATGCTGTATGACTGAAAATCAACAAGAAAAAAAAACACCAAAAACACAAACACGTGGAGACCAAACAACATGCTACTAAACAACAAATGGAGTGATGAAGAACTCAAAGAGGAAATTAAAAGGTATCAGAAGCAAATGACAACAAATCTACAACACTCCAAAACCTATAGGATGCAGCAAAATCAGTTCAAAGAGGGAAGTTTATAGCAACACAAGCCTACCTCAGGAAACAAGAAAAAGCTCAAATAACCTAACTTTCATGTAATGCTGCTAGAGAGAGAAGAACAGACAAGACCTAAAATTTACAGAAGGAAAGTAATCATAATGATCAGAGCCAAAATTAATAAAATAGAAATGAAGAAAACCAGGGGATTAAGATGGCAGAATAGAAGGACTGGAACTCAACTTCTCTCCTAAAAAAAACAACATTCACAACTAAAGACTGAGCACTCTTCACCAAAATGGACTGAAAACCTTAAAAAAGATACCCTACTCCAGAAGAAAAAGAGGAGGCAACATCCACAGGTAGGAGGGGTGATTTCGTGATATAAACAACCCCATACATCCTGGGTGGGAAGCTCCACAGACTGCAAACTTCCTGGTTCACAGAGACTCACCTACAGGAGTGAGAGTTCTGAGCCCCACATCAAACTCTCACATGCTGGGATCTGTCACAAGGAGAAAGAGCCCCTGGAGCATCTGGCATTGAAGGCCAGTGGGGCTTGTGCGCAAGACCTCCACAGGACTGGGGAAAACAGAGACTCCATTCTTAAAAGGCACGCACAGACTTTCACGTGCACTGAGTCCCAGGGCAAAGAAAAGTCTCCAAGGGAATCTGGGTGAAACCTGACCACAGTTCTTAAAGGACATCCTGGGAAAACAGGGGTGAATGTGGCTTGTTGTGAGGGAAGGGCATTGAAGGCAAAGCTCTCGGGAATATTCAGCAGCCATGACTTTCTCTGGAGGTGGTCATTTTGGGAAAGTCTGGCCCCACCCGTCAGCCAGCTGCAGAGAAGCCCCAGGGCAAACAACAATCCAGGTGGGATCATAGCCCTGCCCCTCAGTAAACAGGCTCCCTAAACACCCCTCAGGCACACAGCAGCCCCTAATCCCATCCAGAGACTAAGCCCCACCCACCAGAGGGATTAGAATCGGCTCCATCTACCAGGGGGCAGGCATCAGCCCCTCCCATCAGGAAGCCTCCAGCAAGCCCCCATACCGACGTCAGCCACAAGGGGGGCAGACACCTGAAGGAAGAGAGGCTACAGCTCTATTATCTATAAAAAGGTCACCACACCAAAAACCTATAAAAATGAAAAGACAGAGGACTATAACTCAGATGAGGGAGAAAGGAAAAACCCCAGAAAATCAGCTAAGCAATGAGGAGATTCTCAGCCTCCAGGAAAAAGACTTTAGACTTTCGATGCTAAAGATGATGCAAGACATTGGAAATAAACTGGAGGCAAAGATGGATAACTTACAGGAAACACTGACCAAAGAGGCACAAGATATAAAACTCAAACAAGAAGAGATGCAAAATACAATAACTGAAATAAAAAATGCACTAGAAGCAGCTAACAGCAGAATACAGGAGGCAGAAGAACAAATAAGTGAGGTGGAGGACAGACTAGAAGAAATTATGGATGCAGAACAGAAAAGAGAAAAAAGATTGAAAACAAATGAAGAGAGTCTCAGGGAACTCTGGGACAATGTTAAGTGCACCAACATCCGTAGTATAGGGGTGCCAGAAGGAGAAGAGAGAGAGAAGGAGACAGAAAAAATATTCCAAGAGATAATAGCCAAAAATTTCCCTAACATGGGGAAGGAACCACTCACTCAAATCCAGGAAGGGCAACAAGTACCATATAAAATAAACCCAAGGAGGAATACCCAGAGACACATACTAATCAAACTGACCAAAATTAAAGACAAAGAAAACATCTTGAAAGCAGCTAGGGAAAAGAAACAAGTAGCATACAAGGGAACCCCGATAAGGTTATCAGTAGATTTTTCAACAGAAACTCTGCAGGCCAGAAGGGTGTGGCATGATATACTCAACGTGATGAAAGGAAAAAACCTCCAACCAAGATTACTTTACCCAGCAAGGCTCTCATTCAGATTTGAAGGAGAAATTAAAACCTCCACAGATAAGCAAAAGCTGAGATAATTCAGCAACACTAAACCAGCCTTACAACAAATACTACAGGAACTTCTTTAGGCAGAAAAGAACACGATAAGAAGGAAAGGAAAAAGAGCCGCAAAAACAAATCCAAAGTAATTAATAAAATGGCAATAAGAACAAACATATCAATAATTACCTTAAATGTGAATGGACTAAATGCCCCAACCAAAAGACATAGACTGGCTGAATGGATACAAAAACAAGGCCCATATATATGCTGTCTTCAGGAGATCCACTTCACTTCTAGGGACACATGCAAATTGAAAGTGAGAGAATGGAAGAAAATATTTCATGCAAACGGGGATCAAAAGGAAGCTGGAGTAGCAATACTCATATCAGACAAAATAGACTTTAAAATGAATAATATTTTAAGGGACAAAGAAGGACATTACATAATGATCAAAGGATCAATCCAAGAAGATGACATAAAAATTTTAAATATCTATGCACCCAACACAGGTTCACAAAAATATATACGGCAACTGCTAACAACCTTAAAAGGACAAATTGACAATAACACAATCATAGTGGGGGACTTTAATACACCACTTACAGCAATGGACAGATCAACCAGACAGAGAATCAATAAGGAAACGCAGGCCCTGAATGAAGCATTAAACCAGATGGACTTAATAGATATTTATAGGACATTTCACCCAAAAGCAACAGAATACACATTCTTCTCCAGTGCACATGGAACATTCTCTAAGATTGATCATATCCTGGGCTACAAATCCAACCTTGGTAACTTTAAGGAAATTGAAATCATATCAAGCATCTTTTCCAACCACAACGCTATACAACTGGAAATCAACAACAAGAAGAAAACTGCAAAAAACGCAAACACGTGGAGATGAAGCAACATGCTACTAAACAACCAATGGATCACTGAGGAAATCAAAGAGGAAATTAAAAAATACCTAGCAGCAAATGACAACGAAGATACGACACTCCAAAACCTATGGGATGCAGCCAAAGCCGTTCTAAGAGGAAAGTTTATAGCAATACAAGCCCACCTCAGGAAACAAGAAAAAGCCCAAATAAACAAGCTAACTTTACATCTAAAGCAGCTTGACAGAGAACCGACAAGACCTAAAGTTAGTAGAAGGAAAGAAATCATAAAGATCAGAGCAGAAATCAATGAAATAGAAACAAAGAAAACCATAGATAAGATCAATGAAATGAAGAGCTGGTTCTTTGAAAAGATCAACAAAATGGATAATGCCCTAGCCAGAGTTATCAAGCAAAAAAGAGAGAGGACTCAAATCCATAAAATTAGAAATGAAAAAGGAGAAGTAACAACAGACATCACAGAAATACAAAGGATCCTAAGAGACTACTATATGCAACTATATGCCAATAAAATGCAAAACCTAGAAGAAATGGACAAATTCTTAGAAAAGTACAATCTTCCAAGACTAAACCAAGATGAAATAGAAAAGACGAATGGACCCATCACAAGAAGTGGAATGGAAACTATGATTAAAAAACTTCCAACCAACAAAAGTCCAGGACCAGATGGCTTCACAGGCGAATTCTATCAAACATTTAAAGAAGAGCTAACACCTCTCCTTCTGAAACTATTTCAAAAAATTGCAGAAGAAGGGATACTCCCAAACTCATTCTATGAGGCCACCATCACCCTGGTACCAAAACCAGACAAAGACTCCACAAAAAAACAAAACTGCAGGCCAATTTCACTGATGAACACAGATGCAAGTCAGAAAGAGAAAGAGAGCATATGATATCATTTTTATGTTGAGTCTAATATATGGCACAAATGATCTATCTACAAAACAGAAACAGATCATAGACATGAAGGACAGGTTGTGTTTGCCAGTGGGGATGGAGAGGAAGTGGGATGGATTAGGAGTCTGGGGTTAATAGATGTAAACTATTGCAATTGGTGTGATAGGCCATGAGATCCCTGCTGTATAGCACAGGGAACTATATCCATTCATTTGTAATGGAACAGGATGGTATAATGTGAAAAAAGAAATGTATATATTTGTATAACTGGGTCATTTTGCTGCACAGCAGAATTGGGCAGAAGATTTTAAACCAAACATAATTTTTAAAAAGCAAGAGAACTTAGGGAAACCATCCCATATAGTCTTGCATCAAAAACAATAAGTGCTTGGGCTGTAGGATGACACCCTGTGAAATCAGATAGTTATGGTCATTATACAACTACAGATGTGATAAATTCATTTGAGTAATAATTTAAAAAAAAAAAATTTAAAAAATACCTAGGAATAAACCTACCTAAAGAAACGAAAGACTTGTGCTCTGAAAACTATAATACCCTGATGAAAGAAATCAAAGAAGAAAGAAAGAGATGGAAGAATATACCATGCTCTTGGATTGGAAGAATCAATATAGTCAAAACGACAATACTATATAAGGCAATCTACAGATTCAATGCAATCCCTATCAAGACATTCTTTACGGTACTAGAACTAAATATTTTAAATTTTTTATGGAAACACAGAAGACTTTGAATTGCCAAAGCAATATTGAAAAGAAAATACGGAACTGGAGGAATAAGGTCCCTGGTTTCAGACTCTACTACAAAGCTACAGTCATCAAAACAGTATGGTACTGGCACATAAACAGAAATTTTCATCAATGGAGCAGCATAGAATGCCCAGAAATAAACCCAAGCACCTATGATCAACTAATATATATATCAAAGGAGGCAAGAACATATGGTGGAGGAATGATAGTCTTTTCAATAAATGGTGCTGGGAAAACTGGACAACCACATTTAAGAGAATGAAATTAGGACATTTTCTAACACTATACACAAACATAAATTCAAAATAGATTAAAGACCTAAATGTAAGTCCAGATAGTATAAATCTCCTGGAGAAAAACATAGGCAGAACACTCTTTGACATAAATCCACAGCAACATTTTATTTGACCCACCTTCTTGAATAAAGACAGTAAAGACACATATAAACCAATGGGACCTAATCAAATTCAAAAGCTTCTGCACAGCAAAGGAAACTATAAAAACGTGAAAAGACAACCTACAGGATGTGAGAAAATTTTTGCCTATGAATCAACCAACAAAGGTTTAATCTCCAAAATATACAAACAGCTCATATAACTCACCACCAAAAAAAAAAAAAAACAAACAAACAACCCATCAACGAATGGGCAGAAGAGCTAAACAGACATTTCTCCAAAGAAGATATACATGTGGCCAGCAGGCACATGAAAAAAATTCTCAACATCACTCATTATCAGAGAAATGCAAATCAAAACAATGACGTGCCACCTCACACTAGTTAGAGTGGTTGTCATTAATAAGTGCACAAACAACAAATACTGGAGAGGATGAGGAGAAAAGGGAATCCTCCTATAAGGTTGGTATGAATGAAAACTGGTAAAACCACTAGGGAAAACAGTATGGAAATACCACAGGAAACTAAATATAGAACTACCTATGACCCAGCAATCCCACTCCTGGGCATATATCTGGACAAACTTTCATTGAAAAAAATGCATGCACACTTATGTTTATCACATCACTATTCACAATAGCCAAGTCATGGAAACAACATAAATGCCCATCAACAGATGATTTTATTAAGAAGTTGTGGTACATATATAAAATGGAATAAGACTCGGCCATAAAAATGACAAAATAATGCCTTTTGCAACAACATAGATGGAACTAGAGACTCTCATACTGAGTGAAGTATGTCAGAAAGAGAAAGATACACGATATGATATCACTTATATGTGGAATCTAAAGTATGGCACAAAAGATTTATCTACAAAACAGAAACAGATCATGGACATGGAGGACAGATTTGTGTTTGCCAGTGGGGAGGGGAAGGAAGTGGGATGGACTGGGAGTCTGGGGTTAGTAAATGAAACTATCACATTTGGAGTGGATAAGCAATGAGATCCTACTGTATAGCACAAGGAACTATATCCAATCAATTGTGATAGAACAAGATGGTGGATAATGTGAAAAATATAATGTATATGTACATGTATAATGGGGTCACTTTGCTATACAGTAGAATTTGGAGAACATTGTAAATCAACCATAATGTATTTTTTAAATTTTTTAAATAAAAAAATAAAAGAACAAATGAAGGAAACTTTTAACTTCACAGTTGAGGAACTGAATGAACACTGAATGAATTGATTACCTCAGTCAGGTAATCTAAGTTAGCTTCAACAGTGACAACTCTTGTTGATAGTATATACCCTTGATATCATGTGATGAGAATAGAAATTTACCTTAAGTTCTTGCTATAAAAACCTCATAACCCCAGATCTAATTATGAGAAAATCATGAGACAAACCACAATTGTGAGACATTCTACAAAATAGCTGACAAATAATCCTCAAAACTTTTAAGGTCATAAAACTAAGGAATGTCTAAGAAGTTGTCATATACAAGAGGAGTCTAAGGCAAGTAAATGTGGAATCTTAGATGGAATTCTGACAGAGAAGAGACAAAACAGTAGTAAAAACTCAGAAAATTTGAATAAAGTATAAATTTGGTAAGTAACATATCAATATTCTTTTATTAATATATGTAATATATTGATATAAAATGTTAACTATAGGCAAAATTGGATATAAGGTGCATGAGAACACTCTGTATGTTCTTTAGAATGTTCTTTAAACCTAAAACTCTTCTAAAATAAATATTTTTTAAAACATAATTATATTTTAATACATGACCAAAAAATACAAAACTCTATAGTAAACTGATGGCAAAAATACATGGTATTTTCATTTGCAAGGAACTTATTTTAAAAATACTTCATTAGTTGAAAATGTGGTATTCTATGAACTGCTTTCAACCAAATCAAAGGAAGTCCTTAAGTAGTCCCACAGATATATTGTTTAAAAAGTAATTTTTGTGAATGATTACTAAGTGTTTTTTGTCATGTAAATTAGAATTTAGAGAATTGAGTGGTAGTGTTTATCAAAATTCCTTTTAGTCCATCTACTCATTCATGTGAAGAAATATTCTCTGCACTTATATTTATACAAATGAGAAATAGAAGTGGTATTGGTTCTGAATTCTGTTTCATTCTAGTAGTAGGTAATATTCATTAATGAACCTATGAACTAACTGTGTGGGGGAAAAGAAGTACAGACTGCAGTGAGATGAATTTCCACTGAATTTTTACCTTTTTGTTTAATGATATATACTTATAATACATTTATGCCATTATAAGCATTTGTATACTACCAATAATTTTAATTCAATCTAGAACAAAAGTTTAAATTATTGCTTTATGATCACTAGGCAATTTTTAAATATTTTAACTTAAATGTGCATATATATATATATATATTTCTGTTGCAAAGCAATATATGAGTGAAAGAATATTTATGAATAAAAATATGTGACTTTGGTGTAAAATTTTGTCATGAATGTAGGATATATAAATATAAATTTATAAATATAATTTTATATACAAAATTTCCATTCAAGTTCAAAAAATTATTTTAAATTTCCAATAGTTAAAAAAATGTGTGAATTTATTTTTTTAAATGGATGATAGCAGATATCAAATAGGTATGGTATTTTTATTTCATTGGATCAATTTAAAAGTGTTATGTAACTATCACATTCAAAAATCTCAGCAGTAACAATACAAAGGAAGTTACATCCTTTGCAACTAAATACACTTGTAATGAAAACATTTCAATATTACCATAAAAAATATCAGTGGGTACATTAGTATTTCAGAATACTCCTTGTGGGTACATGAGATTAAATTATAGAAGCCCACAATTTTAAGATGTTGATTTACATAAGACCAATATATTCTAGCTTATTTTCATTTGTAGATATACACCATCCCTACATCTCATTTCCTCAAAGAATATGTGGAGATTTACAAAATAAATCATATCACAATGCATCATCCTAAATATTGATGCAATTTAGAGAAACATAGTTAATAAGCTCTGCTAGTATTTTATAGTTCCCAGAACTAGGTCTTCTTTTCATACTGAGAAAAGAAAAAACACATTAACTGAGGCTCCTTAGGAGATATTCTATCCCAGTTTTGTTTGGCCAAAGCGTAGTCCATCCACCAGCAGCATAGGCATTACCTGGGATATTTAGAAGTACAGAATCTCAGGCACTACTTCAAATCTACTTAATCAGGCTCTTCATTTTAATAATACCTCCAGATGATTCATACACACATTAAATTTTGAATTCTAGGAGAGCTCAGACTGTATAATCTAGAGTCTAGGACTAAGGCATTAAGAAATTAATATAACTTAGGAAAAGAGACTACAGTTCAGCTCCAAGGGGAGCCAATTATTTAAAAATATTTTGAATCTATTTCAACAAGCAATGTAAACTACTTTAGATAATTACTTATTTTGTGATTATTTTTAGAATTATTTCAGCCAGAATCTCAATATAGGCAATCATTGTACAAGAATATATTTTAGGAGTTCCCGTCCTGGCTCAGGGGTTAGCAAACCCAACTAGCATCCATGAAGATGTGGGTTCGATCCCTGGCCTCACTCAGTGGGTTAAGGATCTGGCATTGCCATGAGCTGTGGTATAGGTCACAGCTGAGCCTCGGATCCCGTGTTGCTGTAGCTCTGGCATAGGCCAGCGGCTACAGCTCTGATTGGACCCCTAGCCTGGGAACCTCCAGATGCCACAAGTGTGGCCCTAAAAAGACAAAAAGACCAAAAAAAAAAGGAATATATTTTAATCAAAAATCCTGATACAAGTAGTTATTATCACATCAGCTAGATGAACATTTTTAATAACCATTTAAACTCATTACTCTTGCATACCTGTCAATTCATAACTTATGATTTTAAATAATTTGCTTTGCAATTAACAAGCAAAATAAAATGACCTCAGAATATGATCACTGGAGGAAATTACAAAGATCTTATCTAGGGACAAAGTAACACTTAAAAGGATTTTCCAATAACTTTGAAATACAAAAGAAGAATAAGAAACCTTTCTATTTCTTTGAAATTCTATCTGTGTAGTCCTCAATCTCTTTCACCTTTTGCTGCTGACTTGTAGGATGGCTAGAGTCAGTGGCACTCCTAACAGTTGATTGGATATACTAACAACATTTTCTTATAGGTTCTTGAGACCACAGCCAAAACCTGTTGAAATGGATCCATGGGTCCAAGCCCTGTGGGGATCCTCCTCTGGCTGAGATTGTGATGCTGTCTATTGATCTCAAATATCCTCAGGAATTCCTTCAACGTCTAAGGATACAGGAGGTTCACTTTTGCCTGTTGCCAAATACTTCTGAGTTTGTCTGGGAAAGTGGTTTTACTGGGCGAAAGCTTATCTCCCAAAGTAGGTGAATGCCCCTACCTCCATACAATACCCTGTAGAACTGATTTTTTTTCTCTACTGCAGAATCCAGAAGCCCTGAGCTCAACTATGAAATGTCCCAAGAATTGGGGTTTGATTACACAAAGCTTACCATCCCAAACTCTTGCCCATGGTAGATTGAATTATTTATACTCCTAAGAATGATCTGTAATGCTTAGATATTTTACTAAAGTCCTTCCTTATCTGCTGAGAAGTCATAAATCAAAGGCAATTCTGTTGCCTCCATAGAAACCAAGAGATAACTTACAATTGAGGTGGAGGGGAGGCTTTAACACATTGAGACTCCCACCCTGAGTAATTCCAACAATGGAAGTTAGGTATAAATGTGTTTGGCAAGGCATTAGAGCATTAGTGTAGGATTTAAATAAATTGGTTCTTTAAAAGAGGGTAAGATCCACCGCAGATGTATAATGCCTAGGAAAGGGGTAGATGTTGAATTGGAGGGAAAATTGCTCAAGGCTTATTGCCAAGGTCATAACCTGTACTAGTCTGCTTGGGCTGCCATAACAAAATACCATAGGCCAGGTGGCTTAAATAGCAGGAATATATTTCTCACAATTTTAGAGACTGGAAGTCTAAGATAAAGGTGCAAACCGATTCAATTACTGGTGAGAGCACTCTTTCTCGCTTGCAGAAGGCCATCTTCTTGCTATGTCTTTACATGGTAGAGACAGAGCACTTGTGTCTCTTCCACTTCTCATATGAACACTAATCTTATCATGTGATCCTCATCCATATGACCTCATCTAACCCATATTTTCCCCTAGAAGCCCCATCTCCAAATATCCACATTGGGAGTTAGGACCTTAACATATACATTTTGGAGTGACACAATCCAGTCCATAACACAATCCATTTCCCAAGCCACATTGGGATTGTTCAATGTGAGTTAGGATCTATGAAGAGATAATGTATATAGCCAGAATAATGGGGTCAATTTGCCCAGGTTTTTTCACACATTGCAGTTAAAGAATCTTCATCAGAAACACTCAATCTTTTCCTCACGCTTAAAATTAGAGATATATGTAGAACACAGCTCTAGAATGTCCCTCTCTTAAGGGCTCTGTGACTTCTAGCTATTGAGTCATTCACCCCAACAAAAGCTGGGGTATTAGTTGTCTATGTAGTGTCTGCCATATACAAAAATAAAAGGACACTGATGCTATCTTGGATAGTACTTTCCTGTCATAGATTCATGGTGAGAAGTAGCTTTGTAAGAAACTGAACACCTGATAAGAAAAACCACAACCACGCATAAACTGGCTACTTATTCTTTCAATGGAACTTCTGAACAGACTGCACAATTATAACATCCAGGCCAGTAATCCCAGCTTGAGTCAGTCTGTAGATGGACAATTCTATCAGATGTCAGTCATGGTGAGAAGCTGTCCTTATTCTCCAGTGTAGAAACCAAAGAAAGTGAGGAACTCAATATGGTATGACAATGGAAGTTGGAGCATCAAAAAATTTTTTCCTTTCTTAAAGATCCCTGCAACTGTGTGGTCAAAAATCTTGGATTTTAAAGGAGAGTGCTGGTCCGGTGACCAAATACTGTAAATGTGGGATGGTTCTTGCTTTGTTCCAGACTGAGTTTGTACCACAGCTCCATGCAATGCTGTTATACATGTTCAGATCAAGGAACTTAACTGGAATTTCTTAATAGATGTATGGTGAAGTTGATACATGGAAAATGAAGAAAGTGAAGACAGTTTTGTGATTCTCTGGGTAAATCTGAGGTGTAATGACTTTTGAAGGACAAGACATCTGAAACTTGTGGGCAAGGGGATTTCAAAGACAAATGGCAGGATTTGGGGAGTCAGTTTGAAAAAGGAATAAATAAGGCCAAGACAAAATAGGGCATAGCATTTAAGAAATATATCTAGGTTTTTCTTTGGAAAGGTTCACTTGTGCCATATATTACATTCCAGATATAAGTGATGTCATATCATATTTGTCTTTCTTTTCCTGACTTACTTCATTTAGTATGAGAGTCTCTAGTTCCATCCATGTTGCTGCAAATGGCATTATTTCGTTCTTTTTTATGGCTGTGTAGTATTCCATTGTGCATATATACCACATCTTCCTAGTCCAATCACCAGTCATTGGACATTTAGGTTACCATGCTATACAGTAGAAAATTGACAAAACACTGTAAACCGGCTATAATGAAAAAAAATCATTTTATGTATATATATATATATATATATATATATATATATATATATGAAGTATACCTAGCCTTAAAATCTTTGTAGTTTAGAGAAAGCACAAGGGGGCTAAGTAAAAACAGTTGGGAAAGGTAGACACCCAGTGGTCAGTTTTGAAGAGACCATTCATACACTGTAATTTCTAGCTGTCATGGCACTAGGAGCAATACTTCTAAACATTTCTTATTAAGGACTAAGACAGCATCAAAATCCTTCCTATAGTTATCCAATGGGCCTATTATCAAGTTCTTCCTGCATCAACTTTAATTCCCAAGAAGATGCATAGGTCAGGACTTGTTATTTATTCCAGATTCCCTTGAAGACTGTGATCCTCAACAAAAAGAGGTCAGAAAGCTGTGTTTTAGGAGAGGATACTTGTTTTAGTTTCTAAGCACAAAGTGAGTTTGATGCCTTTAAACATTTAACATACTACTCTAATCCTACTGGTTACCCTTGTGGAGTCAGATAATTTAAAGTAATGATATGAGGGGATAACTCTAAAAGAGGCTGCTCTGATTCTCTGTGAAAGACTTCCATAAGTGAAATTCAAGGACAGGAGATGTCATAGGGAACGATGTAAATATACCAATGAGTTGAAAGAATTTAAAAATAAAAATTTTAAAAGTGGGTAAATTGTTTGTATGTAATCAAAGAAATAATAACATACATGCAATTAGTTGGTGGTCACATATCTAAGACTAATATCAGAGAAAAACAAACGTTAGAAGAATAATAACTTTTAGATTGTCTTTCAAAATAATAATCTGGAATTGCTGCAGACATTATTGATTATGCAATCAGTATCCACTTCAATTATCCTCGATTGTGTAGGGCCTATGCAATTTTGGCAGGATTGAGCCCAATCCCAAATATGCAAGTGGCACTTGATTAACATAAGCCAATTATTCAAACAAATTCACTTTGTTAATGTGATTGTTTTTGAAATAAGTATATAAAATTAACCTAAAACAAGTGGACATTGTCTTTTGTCATAGTACAAGGGCAGGCAAATGACTTATGAAGTTCCCAAAGTAAAGCAAAATTTCAATCGAAAATTGTTATAAAGAGGTTCTTTCTGTCACTGTATGTGAATAGGATAGGATATACCTCTCAAAGTTGCTGACAGCCATATTACAACTTAAGCTTCAAAATGAAACTGACATCAGAGAGAAAATAGAATGAACAAAACTAGGTTTTTACAGCACTGAATATATTCATTTATTAGGGCTGTCATAAAGAAGTACAAGAGATTCAGTGGCTTAAACAATACAAACTTATTTTCTCACAGTTCTGGAGGCTGTGGGTACAAAATCAAGATGTTGGCAGGGTTGATCATTTTCTGAGGCCTCTCTACTTGGCTTGTAGATGGTTATTTTCTCCCTCTGTCTTCACAGAGTCTTTCTTCTATGTATGTTTGTGTTCTAACCTACTCTTGTTATAAGGACATAAATTATATTATGTTAAAGCCTACCCATGCAACCCCATTTCAATATAAATAAGACCTTAAAGATCCTACTTGAAAATATATTCACATTCTGAGGTATTCGGGGCTAAAACTTCAGCATATGAATTTGGAGGGGAAATGATTCAACCGTCAACCCTGAGCACTTAGATTAACCCCCTCTTATACCTATAAGATTATTCAAATAATTATCCAGTAAATTAATTTTATTTTATTGAAAAAAATTTTGTTATTGCCCCAATACAATTTTTTCTCTACTGTACAGCAGGGTGACCCACTTACATATACATGTATACATTCTTTTTTCTCCCATGATCATGCTCCACCATAAGTGATTAGACATAGTTCTCAGTGAATCAGAGATTGCTTTCCTCTAGCATGTAACGAAAACATCCTACTGATATAAAACCATAATATTGATATTTAAATATTTATGAGATATTGTGGAAAAACAAATAAAAATGGTACAAAGGAGAGTCAAAATAAATGCCACTTTATGCAATATTAAATGAAGTTTGTTACAAATTGCAATCATATTCAAAAATAAACCTCTAAGCTTATAATAAGCCACTATTACCCCAAGTTGAAAAGATGCTTCCACTTGCTTTGGAGAAATTCATATTATATGTATGTCTGTGAAGCTATATCAAAAAATACGTTATGTTATTGAATAGAGGAGTATATTTAGGATTATGTATCTGTGCATGTGAATATCAGAAATATATATAATTTATTTATGCAATACATATATTTGTGTATGAATATGAAGAATTTCTGTACGGACATATGCTGTGTGTGAATATACGAGTATGGGAAAAACGTGAAGAATGTATGAAAAATGAAAACACACTAGCAAGGAAGCCGAGGGGTGGAGATAGTTTAAGACAGTAGGGGTGGGAAGGACATGCAGAGGAAAGGACCAACTATAGATCTGAATTTTGGAAAGGGGAGGGGCAGCCAAGGAGTGGCTCCAAGGCAAAGGAAGCCGGCAGCATAGTATTTAGCAGGAAGGGAAGGCCTCCGCAATAACAGGAAACTAAGAGCAGAGTCCTAAACGGAAAGAGGGAGGAGACTGCTGCAGCAGTAGCTACTGGTGGGAGCCTAATGTGGCAGAGGGGCTGCCGACACCTACGCGGAGGCTGAGGGCCCCCAAAAGGAGTGCTGGAGGTACCACCGCCAACCTCCTCGCCTACCCCTCTGCCCTCCTGACGCGATCCTCGCCTACGGGGGGTCTTCCCCTCCCAGCACTTGCAAGCTGCCGGCTCATCGCCTGCCAATCCTCCTTGGACACAGGCTCACCGCAAAAGAAGCTGCGAGGTGTCCGATTTGGGCACTTGAGGCCCTAGATCCGGGGCGGTGGACGCCAGGCAAGGCAAGGCAAGGCCATTGGTGGGCGCCTGGATGGAGAAGGGGGATGGGATGGACTCCTGCAGGAGAAAGGGGGCGGGGGCAGGCGCCGCCGGGTGAGACTGAGGTGGAGGAGGAGGGAAGGGGGGAGTGAGAAGGGCAATAGGAAAGGAGGGTAGCTTTAGGAGCCAGACAAGACCTTGAAGGTGAGCGCGGGGAGAAGAGGGCTCTGGGTGGCAAGAAAGCGACTGGGGGTAGACAGGGGGCGTGTGAGTAGCCTACTGGGGAGTTCAGAGCAGGAGGACGGTGTGAGTGAATGCGTGCATGCGTGCGGGTCAGGGCGGTGGGGGGATAGGCGCTTTGCAGGGTATTTTTAAAGTGGGCTTCAGTGGCGGGTGGTGGAGGCTGGGGTCTCTGAACCAGGAGGTAGCCCGCCCCCTTCTGCAGAGTTCCTAACCCCAGCAGGCACCACTGCTGCTGCTGTCCTTCCCGGCAGCCTAGAGGAACCAAGGAGGGAGAGCACTTTCGGGCACACAGCCAGGATTTCCAGCATTGCTGCCAGGCTCATGGGGAAAATATATAGGCACTGGCGCAGGGTGCATGGAGATGTCGCTGTTGGGAGACCTTCACCCTACCTTAAGGCATGTTGAATGTTCCCTTCTTATCTTCTCTCCTCCTGTTGCAGACATGAAAACCGTCAACTCACAGGAGGCCGAAGGGCAACAAACCAGGGCAGTTGCAGGACGGGCCACTGGGTGTGCAAACATGACGAAGAAAAAAGCCTCCCAAAAGAAGCAGAGAGGCAGACCTTCGTCCCAGCCCCGCAGGAACATCGTGGGCTGCAGAATTTCACACGGGTGGAAGGAAGGCGATGAGCCCATCACCCAGTGGAAAGGAACCGTTCTGGATCAGGTGCCTATAAATCCTTCTCTTTATCTGGTGAAATATGATGGAATTGACTGTGTCTATGGACTGGAACTTCACAGAGATGAAAGAGTTTTGTCTCTTAAAATTCTTTCCGACAGGGTGGCATCATCTCAAGTCAGTGATGCAAACCTTGCAAATACCATAATTGGTAAAGCTGTGGAACATATGTTTGAGGGTGAGCATGGTTCTAAGGATGAATGGAGAGGAATGGTCTTAGCCCAAGCACCTATCATGAAAGCCTGGTTTTATATTACCTATGAGAAAGATCCTGTCTTGTACATGTACCAGCTTCTAGATGATTATAAAGAAGGAGACCTCCGTATCATGCCAGAGTCCAGTGAGTCTCCTCCAGCAGAGAGGGAGCCAGGAGGAGTTGTAGATGGCCTGATAGGTAAACATGTGGAGTATACCAAAGAAGATGGCTCCAAACGGATCGGCATGGTCATTCACCAAGTGGAAGCCAAACCTTCTGTGTATTTCATCAAGTTTGATGATGATTTCCATATCTATGTCTATGATTTGGTGAAAAAGTCCTAACTGTTAGGGTAAACTTTGCCACATTTGTGGAAACAAGTGTGTACTTTGTAGACATGCAAAATAATGTTACTTTTCAGTGTATCGAAAGCTTAAGGGTCCCTGTTAATTCGACATCTTTGCCAGCATAACTATTGTTTTGTTCTGAAAAATACAAATTTGTGTGGACATGACATGCTGTGTGTAAGGAATTTATCATGTTGAAAAGATTGGGTGTGTTTGGTGGATGGGACATGAAAGGAAGGAACAGCTGTAAATTCAGGCTGCGAATAAAGTTCAGCCAGTACCATAATCAGTCATCTAAAAATGAAATAGGACTTAGCTGGTCTGGTCTAGGGAGGTGGGGTGGGGGAGAGAAAGAACCAGAGATGGGCTGTGGGGGAAGGGAGAAGGGGAGGTGGCTGCTTAGGAGGAGGTGGGGAGGGGGCAGAAATAGAAAGGCTCCTAAGGGGGAAGGATGACCTAAAAGACAAGGAGGCCCCCCCACCCCCGACCTGGAGGGGATGAAGAATAACAGAGGAAAGTGAGATCCTGGGGCTTAGAGGAAAACAGACAGAATAAATTGGGTAGAGAAGGACACAAAGAAGCTTAGAAGAGGTCCAGAGTAAGGGAGAGAAAGATGAAGTTGGCAGGGACCTGGAGAGAGGCTAAAAGGATATTCAAATGGTGGCCTATGAGTGAGTGAGGAGCCAGAAGGGGAAGGACACAGAGGAAGAAGGAATTCTAAGAAAAAAGACTGACAGAGAGAGTGAGAATACAGAAAAAAAAAAAATATATGGAGAGTGGGGTCCAGGAGAGATGGGAAGACCTAGGAAAAAGTAGGATTCCTGGCAGTATCCAAATTGCCCCCTCTGGCTTTGTGCCCAAAGGATGTGACAATAGTCAAAGAAACCAGATGGACTGGAGGTTCCCTAGAGGGACATTCTGACAGGAATGTCCCATGAGTTAAGCAGAAGTCAATTTTATACCTAAAAGGCTTTTATTATTTCAAGAAGTTCATGCCACACCTGCTGAGCAGAACCCCCGCCTCAGCCTAAACACACTAACATGGTGTTCCATACGCAGGGAGCTGTGGGTAGCTTCCTCATATTTTCCAGAGGACCCACTTCTCTCAGAACTTAAAAGATGTGCCACCTTGCATTTGGAAAGCATTTTATCCAGAAAAATGGAAACTTTCTAAACCCAGGTACAGCAGTCCCCTCACTGTTTTTCCTCCTCCTGGGCTATACCTTGCCTCCTTATGGAAGAGGTTCATCAGAGGATTGAGCCTAATGTTTCTCTCCAGGGCATGGGGAATACTTGACTGTCCATACTTCTCTCAGCAGCTGCCTGAAACCACAGGTGGCTCCACCCAGTGCTTCACCAAACCGAAGGGCTGCCGCCCTCAGAGGCCCTATTCTGGCTATACCCCGACAAAGCCAATGGCTACTGACCCTTCATAGGTACTTCCTGACCAGTCTTGCCTGCCTCAAGCACATGAGGAGCTGTGATCGAAGTTTGTGCAGTTCTATTTCCAGGTGAGATAAATGGCATGGGCAGTTGGGCTAGGAGTATAACTAACTCCTTTGACTGTGTAGTGCCACATAGGTGATTGGTAGGGGGGAAGGTGTGGTGCTCCCATCCCCAGTAAACTCCCTCAGAGATACTGTGTCCCAACACATGGGTCTCTGTCCTTCTCTTCCTCTTCTTCTTGCCTTTCCCCAGTCTGTCTGTGGAAGTTCCTTTCAAAACCCTCTCTCTGGTTTTCCCATTTCCTACTTCGCTAAAATATACCCCTGCCCTCAAAGAAACAGTTTTGATGACTCCCCACTGCCCAGGCTCCCTTAACTCCATGCATAGCAGGGAGAGGGGGAGACAGGAAGCTTCCAGGAGTTGAAAGAAGGTGGTAATTCAGGTTCATTCTCTCCATCCAACATGACCTGGAGCTCTTTGTCTCAAGAATTACACAAGGCAAGCCCACTTCACCATAGCAGGGATAAGTTTTCTTTCATACATCATATAATTTAGCCTAGCAAACACCTGCTGGCCAGTCATGGGCCAATTTCAGCCCACTGTCCTATTATGTTTCTGCCATTTCCCATTTTAAAATTAGCTACTTAGACATTTGGGGGACTTCACATGGCAAAAATCCACATTTCTGGCTCACCTGAAAAACAAAAACAAAAACAAACACAGAAACAAAAATCCAAGGATTAAGGCCCACATTCCGACAAGGATACAAGCAGCTGGCTCTGAGGAAGGGCTCAGCCCATTTTAGACTCAGAATGCTCTCTCAAGTTGGCCACACCCCCAGCTGGCCTGCTTCATTCTAATAAAATGCCCAGTTGTCCCCTGGAGGTATTTGCATTCCTAGCTTTGGGTCTAGACCCAGAGGAAACTGCCTAACCCCCCTTTGGCTCACTTTGACCCCATTTGCTTTTAAATCTATTTGCTTTATCTCCATCTTACCAATACTTACTTCAGGTGGGCTCTCTGCCAGGCAGTCTTCTAGGAACTGGTACTTAGGATATGGTAATAAACAAAAGAAACAAATAAAATAATACTACCATCATGGGACTTTCATTTTAGTGTGGGAGACAGACGATAGTCAAGATACAATAAGTAAAATATAAAGTATTTTCAAAGTGTTAAGTGTTAGGAAGGAAAAAATAAAGCAAAGAATGAGGGATTGAAATTCCAGGGAGGAGGCTGATGTTGGATAGGACAGATTGTGAAATCAAAGAGGGCCTCACTGAGAGCATGGTTTTTGAGTAAAGACTTGAAGGCAATGAGAGAAGTGGCCTTGTGGCTGTCTGTGCTAGGAGGGACAGCAATTGCTGAGGTTCCAAGGCAGGAGTAGCCCTAGCATGTTCAAGGAACACTGAGGATACCAGCATGCCTGGAGCTGAGTGAGAAATATAGAGGATACTCAGGAAGTGAGTTCAGAGAGGTGATGGGGATCTGATAGAAACAGGTAGCTTAAAGCCTTGGAGGGCCTAGAATGGAATTTACCTTTTACACTGTGTGTAATAGGGAGCCATTTGAGAATTTTCAACTGAGGCACAACATGATTTATCTCCTATTTTAACAGGATCACTCTGAAAACTCTGGAGAGTAGTCTCTAATGGGTTCAAGGATGGAAAAAGGGAGATCAATTCGTGCCTATTCCAGTAATCCAGGTAACAGATATAATGGTTTAAAGCAGTCTGGCAGCAGTCGGTGTGATATGATTTGTTCTAATTCTGGTTATATTTTGTAGTATGTGCTGCCTGATTTGCCCTTATGCATGATAACTGATGGGGTCAAGGACAACACTAGGTTTCCTAATAACCTTGAGCCGCACAATTTCCCAAGGGAAAATACAGATGAATTATTTGGGCTCTTCATACCTTAAATTGGGTATATAATGCTGATAACTTAAGAATGAGATATTCTTCAAAAAAACTTTTTATACATTTCTACTCTTGCTCACCTTCTTGAAAAGTTCTCTAGTCCTTCTTTTGGAACCAGATTAAAACTAAAATTTGTTGTCATGATAATGGGCATCAGGTACCCCCAACAGAGTTTGTCATGGATTTAAATCAGTGCAGAATTTAGCATTATTGGCTCTTTAAAAGCAGGCAAGTTTTGTATAGGTCTTGAACTTTTACCCTCTCTTGGTAAAGAATAGATGCCTATACTAATATACAATTGTTTTATGTATATTGCTTAGGTTACCTTTCATCCCCTTCCCCAAGCCCAAAATGATATTGTCCTTTCTGAGTTAAAATGGAGGTGGTAAGATATTAATAATTAATTATTAGTGATGGGATCACATAATCAGTCTTGGAAAGGAATTTTGTCAGAATCTCTCAACCCTTCCCCCTAGGTCATTACTGGAGATAATTGCAAAGTGACACTTTGGAATGCCAAAAGTTTCCACTCATGTCTTAGAGATGACAATCTATCCTCTAATGACCCAGATCCTGTATGTATCTTAGAGAACTAATACCAGCTCCTGGCATACCTATAATGGTTATTCCTCCCCTTCCAGATTGAAATTGTGTCACTGCTCAAAATAATATTTTGGTTGAGGTTTCAAAGGACTAATAAATAAAAACCTTTTTCTCCTGCAGGTTTGTAACCATTTGAGAGACAGGCACAATAATGACACAAATGGAGGTCAAAATATCTTCTTTATAATTGATAAAAGCTGGATTAGAGAACATACCTAGCTTGAGGCCACGACTACTTCCTTACACCCCACCCAGTCACAGATCTGAGAGAAGCAGATAGCTTAGAGCCTTGGAGGGCCTAGATAGGAATTTTGTTTTTACACTGTGTTTATGACTGCAGGTCTTCCTGATAGGGACAGGTTTCCCTGGCCGACAAACTTACTCTGTGTTTGAAAATAAATTAGATTATACCTAAAAGAAATAAAGACAAGAAACAAACAAACAGAAAAATAAAATAAAATAAAGACAAGAAACAACTCGGAGAATTCTTACATGTTCAACCTCATAAACTCACCAATTAAAGAAGTCATTGGGAGATATGAAGTCAGTGGAATGAGGGTCCTATTTAACAAGTACTGTACATAGTAGTTGGTAGGAAAAATGAAATGAAATCTCTTCTTTTTAAATAATTTTTATTTTCTTTAAAAAACTAATATTTTATTTTATTGAGGTATATAATTGGCATATAATATTATTTAGTTTCAGGTGTGCAATATAATGGTTTGATTTTGTATATTTGCAAAAATATTACAGTAAGCATCATTAATATCCATCACCATTCATAGTTATAATTTTTTTCTTGTCACAAGAAATTTTAAGATATACTCTCTTAACAGTTTTCAATGTGTAATACACTATTATTAACTATAGTCACCTTTCTGTACATTATACTTTTATGACATTTATTTTGTAACTACAAGTACCTTTTGACCCCCTTCACCCATTCCACCCACCATCTCTTAACTTGTGCAGTTAATATATTGCACAACATGCCTGGGCATAATTTGTAATAGGTTATAGTTTAAAGGATTAATATTTTCAGTACTGCTTTAATGTTCTTTTTTAAATCGATTTGAGAGTATTCTGAAATAAACCATGAACTGTCTAACTCATTAGAGAAACAAGAGTAGATATTTGTGAGGGAAGGCCCTCACAAAGTGTGGGCATGACTCCTCTGACCCCCCTATGACCTTCTTGTGTCCATCACTAAGGGAGAGAAATGCACCACTAGTTAACCACAAGAATGGCTAATAAAACCACTGGCTTAAAAAAGGAGTAAAATGTAGGTAGAGGAAAACTCTTTTACTAAATCACTTTAAAATTTTGGATAAAATTTGACAGATCTCCTTTTAAATATATGGCTGAGCTTTAAAGATTGTGAGAAAAACCTTCAGGGACCAATGAAGAAAAAAATGAAAACCACAGAGGTAAGCACATGGCTTGATGATTTGGCAGGTAGTGGGGAGAAAGTTTTTATCTCAGTAACTGAAGAATTTTGAATAGAGGATAAGGCCTTAAGCCCGATTAGATTGGGTGTTGGGAATGAATATCTCCTTGCTTTCCTTTCAATTCTCCACATGGAGTGATCCTTAAAAATATCAATGAGATCATATCATCTTCTTATTTAAAACTCTCCAAAGGTGTTCTATTACAGTTGATAAACAATCCAATCTTCTTGCTTTACCCTGCAAATCCTAGATCAGGCATTCTCAACCAGAATGACATTTCCCCCAAAGGAAAGAAAATTCATCTTTGGTGTGGGAGGTGAAAAAAAAATCTTAGCTATTACAGTGGTTTGTGGCCCTCCAAAGCTCAACTGTGTCTGACAAATCCTTATTCCTCAGAATTGAATTACTCTCATGGGTTTTCTTGGATATTGCATGAGCAATACTGACACTGCATTCATAGAAATATACAAAAATGTATGCAAGATCAGTGTCACAAAACCATAGCAAACATAATGACTGTGGTTGGAGTGATTTCAATTCATTGCTCATTCCTGAAGTCATATCTTGAGAAGTGACCTATCGTGCCTACTGGCTGCCATCGAAGGCCTTTATATTTAGTCTTCTATGCTCTTGTATGTGACTCGGGTTTTGAGAAGTAAATAAAAATAGTATTTATTTAATTCTACAAAAGGTATTCAGCATATCATTTATTATGTCATATGATGAAAAGAAAAAATATTAGGAATATATGACTGAATATCTAGCAGCTATTTAAAACTATTTTTCAAATCAAGCAAAAGTTATAAATCAAATTCATTAAAAATAACTTTAAAGAAATTTAAAATTTCAGTTGTTTTGCTTTTTCTAGAAAAATATATTTGGAATTATTTCAAAAACTTTGATTATACTGATATATATATATAAATTAGTAATTTGCAACTTGTAGACTTTATACATTATAATTCATATAGGTAAATAAATTCCATTGAAAGTCACTCAACAAATACAGTTGTTACATGTTCATAGTTTTCTAGTTAAAAGTTTGCTAATTTTAAATTTAGTTGCTATTTTCAAATTACATTCATTCTTAACCCTATATAAGGCTCACTATTTTTTATGTATGTATTTTTATCTATAAAGCACAGATATACATACATCTATTAAATAGGCACTTTGCAAATTCAGATACTTCAAGTATTAGAAAACCCAGACTCAAATTGCTTTACCTATAAAGAACTTTCTTATTTCATAACTTGGAGTCAGAATTAGGACTCCAGGAGTGGTATCATCAGCAGCTAAAGGAAATGATCAAAGGGCTCCGAGTATTGCCATTCCCTCCTCCGCCATCGTTAATGTGCTAGTTTTGCCCTTTGGCTGGTTACAGAGATTCCAAGAGTCATATACAGACAGAGCATGATCCTAAAGAAAAACAAACATCATTTCCTCTTTCTCTTAATAATAAATTCTTTTTCAGAAGTACTCCAACATATATCATCATGTTTAATTGGCCAAGATTAGATCATATGCCAAATGCTAAGCCAATCCCTTGCAGGGGGAATAACATTACCACAATTAACTTAGAGTAACCTTTTAGTATGGGAAGTCAGTTATGACCACCTATAGGTACAGAATATGTCACTATGACAACAGTCTCCCTCTTTTGCTTAGCTTGGCTCTGGTCTCATTTCTGTATAACACAGACTGTCCTCAGTCTCCAGATGATGATAAGGTAAATAGAGCAGCTCAATCCTCATATCCTCTCAGGTTCACTCATGTCCAATGGACAAGATCATTCATCTCACTCACACCAGGAATTTGTGCAAAATATCATTGTGTTTTATTGGCTCTGACAAGTTTGGGTGCCTAGTCTTAAAACAATCACTCTGGTAGCATTTCAGTACTCCAAAAGGTCAGACTTAGGTTGTTCCCAAGAGGAAAATGGGTACACTTTTATCAGAATAAGTGTGATTGAATGCTAAGCTGCCAAACCCAATGATGTTACCATTCAATGCATTTTGCTGCTCAGCATCTATATGACAAGCAACTATTCTTGCCATGTGCACATATTCAAAAATGTCTCCATTATGTTCTTTCATCAATTACTCGTGGAATATGAATTCTTACTATCTATTTGGAAAATACCCTTAATGGTGGAATGTGAATTGTTACTATCTATTTTGAAAATACCCTTGTAAGAATAACTGGTATTTTGAATTTTAAGGCAATAGACTATTTAATATTTTTGAAATTTAAATAAATTGGAAAGAAAATATGTGCCCTTTTGTTCTCTTTTTTTTCAGCATATTTGTGAGATTCATTTAGGTTGTACATATAGTTGTAATTTGCTCATTCTCTGTTGTATGAATGAATATACCACAACTTATGCAATCTACTGTTGGAAATTTGCATAATTTCCAGTTTGGAGCTGTTACACATAGTTGAACACATATATTTTATAAAAAAGTATAGAGTTTTTGATTTTAGTGATAGGAGACTAAGCAATTCAAAAAAAAACCTCTCATTAGGGAACCAAACAAAGCTGAATGAAATAGTAAAAAATAAATTCAAAGATATCTGAAAACTAGGATAGGAAATATTTATCCAGCCAAAGTATGAGGGAGAACAGGTCCAAGAAGCAGTGAATTTGGTGGACGTTTTTCTTTTGAAAAAGTTTAACCACTCTAAAGGGAACACTGCAAGAGTTAGGAGCTCTCAGAAGAGGTTATGGCTTCTTGATGAAGCTATGGATACGGAAATTGGAGTCCAGAGCTCTGGTAAAACCCCATCGCTTTTGATTGGGACTCCAAGGAAGATATGCTAGGAATAAAATTTAGCCAGAACCAAATAAACCCTCCTGTGAAATAAAGCATATTTGCAATTTGCTTTCCATAAAAAAATTGTATGGATTTTCATTTGTATCACCACCAGATGTGAAACTCTTTTCTCATGTTCACATTGACATAATTATATCTTGCTGAATCAAAATTTTTATTAATTTTGTTTCCATTTTAATAATTATGTTATTGTTTTAAGCTTAGTTGTTTTGCTAACATCTGACCCATCAGCTCATTAAGATACTGAAAGTAACTATAAGTAACAATTAAACATTCATGTTGTTTACTGGGTTTTCATTTTTTTCAGTTGCTTTTCCATCTTTATTATTTCACTGCATTTTACATTTTAATAAATCTATTGATATTAGAATAAATTTAGTGTAAACTTTTCCTTAAATATTTAAGGACTTATTCTAGCATTCTTTAAAGAATAATTCTCCACTGAATTATAAAACCATACTTTGGCCAAATTTTTTATTATAAACTTATTTTCCCAAATTTATCTTTTCTGATAAATAGATCACATTACCAGTTATTATGGAAACATGATCCCAAATGTTCAGTAATGGGAGAAAAATTAAATTGCAGTTATTGTAAACTTGAGTTTTATGGACTAAAGGCTGTATACACAATGTGTGCAAATATTTGATGGATGAATAAGAAAAATAATACTTTTCAAAATAGTTAATATTCTGAGAAAATGCATATTGTATATGGAAAAAAATTAGAGCATTAACTTGCCTAGAGAAAATGATCTTAGTTTTGTATGAGCTTATAAAAATGGCAAAAAAATAATGAGTATTAATATCTTGCTGTCAGCCCTAGGCAATGTGAGCTAGAATTGCAGTTTATTAGTTTTTTCAAGGCGATTTTCTGAAATTTACAGAATTCATTTGAAAGAAAAAGTAAAAGAAAAAAATAAAAGGTGAGAAATCCTTAAGAAGTAAAGTCCTGTAATAACCAGTAAGGGAAAATTATATAGAGATTGGGTCAAGATGGCAGACTGATGACATTTCTCCCTTCCTACTGCAAATCCTTGTAAATGACAAGAAACGCATGTTTATGTATAAAGAATAACTACATAAGGTATTGGAGGGAAAAAAAAGACAAATTCCTGGAAGATGGAAAGCAGATGGAGCTGGGGCACTGACAGGATGGAGGTGGAGGTGAGCACAAGAGTTTAGGGCCCTGAATTGGAGAGGAGGAGGAGGTGGCAATGGAGGGGAGGGGTATAGACCTAGCAGCTACACATTTGGGAAAGGGGAGGATCTGAAGAACAGGAGGACCTCCCAGGCTCAAGGCAGTGGTGGGCTCGAGAAGTGAGGTGGGGCAGGCAGTGTTTGGCAGGAAGGGGAGGCTTCTCCCCTGGCAGGAAGCTGCGCTACGGAAAGAGGGAGGAGACTGCTGCAGCAGTAGCTACTGGTGGGAGCCTAATGTGGCAGAGGGGCTGCCGACACCTACGCGGAGGCTGAGGGCCCCCAAAAGGAGTGCTGGAGGTACCACCGCCAACCTCCTCGCCCACCCCTCTGCCCTCCTGACGCGATCCTCGCCTACGGGGGGTCTTCCCCTCCCAGCACTTGCAAGCTGCCGGCTCATCGCCTGCCAATCCTCCTTGGACACAGGCTCACCGCAAAAGAAGCTGCGAGGTGTCCGATTTGGGCACTTGAGGCCCTAGATCCGGGGCGGTGGACGCCAGGCAAGGCAAGGCAAGGCCATTGGTGGGCGCCTGGATGGAGAAGGGGGATGGGATGGACTCCTGCAGGAGAAAGGGGGCGGGGGCAGGCGCCGCCGGGTGAGACTGAGGTGGAGGAGGAGGGAAGGGGGGAGTGAGAAGGGCAATAGGAAAGGAGGGTAGCTTTAGGAGCCAGACAAGACCTTGAAGGTGAGCGCGGGGAGAAGAGGGCTCTGGGTGGCAAGAAAGCGACTGGGGGTAGACAGGGGGCGTGTGAGTAGCCTACTGGGGAGTTCAGAGCAGGAGGACGGTGTGAGTGAATGCGTGCATGCGTGCGGGTCAGGGCGGTGGGGGGATAGGCGCTTTGCAGGGTATTTTTAAAGTGGGCTTCAGTGGCGGGTGGTGGAGGCTGGGGTCTCTGAACCAGGAGGTAGCCCGCCCCCTTCTGCAGAGTTCCTAACCCCAGCAGGCACCACTGCTGCTGCTGTCCTTCCCGGCAGCCTAGAGGAACCAAGGAGGGAGAGCACTTTCGGGCACACAGCCAGGATTTCCAGCATTGCTGCCAGGCTCATGGGGAAAATATATAGGCACTGGCGCAGGGTGCATGGAGATGTCGCTGTTGGGAGACCTTCACCCTACCTTAAGGCATGTTGAATGTTCCCTTCTTATCTTCTCTCCTCCTGTTGCAGACATGAAAACCGTCAACTCACAGGAGGCCGAAGGGCAACAAACCAGGGCAGTTGCAGGACGGGCCACTGGGTGTGCAAACATGACGAAGAAAAAAGCCTCCCAAAAGAAGCAGAGAGGCAGACCTTCGTCCCAGCCCCGCAGGAACATCGTGGGCTGCAGAATTTCACACGGGTGGAAGGAAGGCGATGAGCCCATCACCCAGTGGAAAGGAACCGTTCTGGATCAGGTGCCTATAAATCCTTCTCTTTATCTGGTGAAATATGATGGAATTGACTGTGTCTATGGACTGGAACTTCACAGAGATGAAAGAGTTTTGTCTCTTAAAATTCTTTCCGACAGGGTGGCATCATCTCAAGTCAGTGATGCAAACCTTGCAAATACCATAATTGGTAAAGCTGTGGAACATATGTTTGAGGGTGAGCATGGTTCTAAGGATGAATGGAGAGGAATGGTCTTAGCCCAAGCACCTATCATGAAAGCCTGGTTTTATATTACCTATGAGAAAGATCCTGTCTTGTACATGTACCAGCTTCTAGATGATTATAAAGAAGGAGACCTCCGTATCATGCCAGAGTCCAGTGAGTCTCCTCCAGCAGAGAGGGAGCCAGGAGGAGTTGTAGATGGCCTGATAGGTAAACATGTGGAGTATACCAAAGAAGATGGCTCCAAACGGATCGGCATGGTCATTCACCAAGTGGAAGCCAAACCTTCTGTGTATTTCATCAAGTTTGATGATGATTTCCATATCTATGTCTATGATTTGGTGAAAAAGTCCTAACTGTTAGGGTAAACTTTGCCACATTTGTGGAAACAAGTGTGTACTTTGTAGACATGCAAAATAATGTTACTTTTCAGTGTATCGAAAGCTTAAGGGTCCCTGTTAATTCGACATCTTTGCCAGCATAACTATTGTTTTGTTCTGAAAAATACAAATTTGTGTGGACATGACATGCTGTGTGTAAGGAATTTATCATGTTGAAAAGATTGGGTGTGTTTGGTGGATGGGACATGAAAGGAAGGAACAGCTGTAAATTCAGGCTGCGAATAAAGTTCAGCCAGTACCATAATCAGTCATCTAAAAATGAAATAGGACTTAGCTGGTCTGGTCTAGGGAGGTGGGGTGGGGGAGAGAAAGAACCAGAGATGGGCTGTGGGGGAAGGGAGAAGAGGAGGTGGCTGCTTAGGAGGAGGTGGGGAGGGGGCAGAAATAGAAAGGCTCCTAAGGGGGAAGGATGACCTAAAAGACAAGGAGGCCCCCCCCACCCCCGACCTGGAGGGGATGAAGAATAACAGAGGAAAGTGAGATCCTGGGGCTTAGAGGAAAACAGACAGAATAAATTGGGTAGAGAAGGACACAAAGAAGCTTAGAAGAGGTCCAGAGTAAGGGAGAGAAAGATGAAGTTGGCAGGGACCTGGAGAGAGGCTAAAAGGATATTCAAATGGTGGCCTATGAGTGAGTGAGGAGCCAGAAGGGGAAGGACACAGAGGAAGAAGGAATTCTAAGAAAAAAGACTGACAGAGAGAGTGAGAATACAGAAAAAAAAAAAAATATATGGAGAGTGGGGTCCAGGAGAGATGGGAAGACCTAGGAAAAAGTAGGATTCCTGGCAGTATCCAAATTGCCCCCTCTGGCTTTGTGCCCAAAGGATGTGACAATAGTCAAAGAAACCAGATGGACTGGAGGTTCCCTAGAGGGACATTCTGACAGGAATGTCCCATGAGTTAAGCAGAAGTCAATTTTATACCTAAAAGGCTTTTATTATTTCAAGAAGTTCATGCCACACCTGCTGAGCAGAACCCCCGCCTCAGCCTAAACACACTAACATGGTGTTCCATACGCAGGGAGCTGTGGGTAGCTTCCTCATATTTTCCAGAGGACCCACTTCTCTCAGAACTTAAAAGATGTGCCACCTTGCATTTGGAAAGCATTTTATCCAGAAAAATGGAAACTTTCTAAACCCAGGTACAGCAGTCCCCTCACTGTTTTTCCTCCTCCTGGGCTATACCTTGCCTCCTTATGGAAGAGGTTCATCAGAGGATTGAGCCTAATGTTTCTCTCCAGGGCATGGGGAATACTTGACTGTCCATACTTCTCTCAGCAGCTGCCTGAAACCACAGGTGGCTCCACCCAGTGCTTCACCAAACCGAAGGGCTGCCGCCCTCAGAGGCCCTATTCTGGCTATACCCCGACAAAGCCAATGGCTACTGACCCTTCATAGGTACTTCCTGACCAGTCTTGCCTGCCTCAAGCACATGAGGAGCTGTGATCGAAGTTTGTGCAGTTCTATTTCCAGGTGAGATAAATGGCATGGGCAGTTGGGCTAGGAGTATAACTAACTCCTTTGACTGTGTAGTGCCACATAGGTGATTGGTAGGGGGGAAGGTGTGGTGCTCCCATCCCCAGTAAACTCCCTCAGAGATACTGTGTCCCAACACATGGGTCTCTGTCCTTCTCTTCCTCTTCTTCTTGCCTTTCCCCAGTCTGTCTGTGGAAGTTCCTTTCAAAACCCTCTCTCTGGTTTTCCCATTTCCTACTTCGCTAAAATATACCCCTGCCCTCAAAGAAACAGTTTTGATGACTCCCCACTGCCCAGGCTCCCTTAACTCCATGCATAGCAGGGAGAGGGGGAGACAGGAAGCTTCCAGGAGTTGAAAGAAGGTGGTAATTCAGGTTCATTCTCTCCATCCAACATGACCTGGAGCTCTTTGTCTCAAGAATTACACAAGGCAAGCCCACTTCACCATAGCAGGGATAAGTTTTCTTTCATACATCATATAATTTAGCCTAGCAAACACCTGCTGGCCAGTCATGGGCCAATTTCAGCCCACTGTCCTATTATGTTTCTGCCATTTCCCATTTTAAAATTAGCTACTTAGACATTTGGGGGACTTCACATGGCAAAAATCCACATTTCTGGCTCACCTGAAAAACAAAAACAAAAACAAACACAGAAACAAAAATCCAAGGATTAAGGCCCACATTCCGACAAGGATACAAGCAGCTGGCTCTGAGGAAGGGCTCAGCCCATTTTAGACTCAGAATGCTCTCTCAAGTTGGCCACACCCCCAGCTGGCCTGCTTCATTCTAATAAAATGCCCAGTTGTCCCCTGGAGGTATTTGCATTCCTAGCTTTGGGTCTAGACCCAGAGGAAACTGCCTAACCCCCCTTTGGCTCACTTTGACCCCATTTGCTTTTAAATCTATTTGCTTTATCTCCATCTTACCAATACTTACTTCAGGTGGGCTCTCTGCCAGGCAGTCTTCTAGGAACTGGTACTTAGGATATGGTAATAAACAAAAGAAACAAATAAAATAATACTACCATCATGGGACTTTCATTTTAGTGTGGGAGACAGACGATAGTCAAGATACAATAAGTAAAATATAAAGTATTTTCAAAGTGTTAAGTGTTAGGAAGGAAAAAATAAAGCAAAGAATGAGGGATTGAAATTCCAGGGAGGAGGCTGATGTTGGATAGGACAGATTGTGAAATCAAAGAGGGCCTCACTGAGAGCATGGTTTTTGAGTAAAGACTTGAAGGCAATGAGAGAAGTGGCCTTGTGGCTGTCTGTGCTAGGAGGGACAGCAATTGCTGAGGTTCCAAGGCAGGAGTAGCCCTAGCATGTTCAAGGAACACTGAGGATACCAGCATGCCTGGAGCTGAGTGAGAAATATAGAGGATACTCAGGAAGTGAGTTCAGAGAGGTGATGTGGATACCAGAGAAAGAGGCCTCAGAGTTTTTATGTTCCCAGAATGGAATTTGACTTTTACAGTGAGTATGGTGGAAACTCATTTGAATATTTCTAGCAGAAGCTGGATATGATTCGTTTTGTCTTTTAACAGGACCATTCTGGAAACTGTGCAGTGTAATGTCTGTGGTTAAAGTTTGAAGAAGAGGTCAAATGTACCAATGAAAAAGAGTAGAGACCTATATTGAAATTTACATTTAAGAAACTTGAATCATAATAGAGGTGATATTTAAGATGAATGATGACCGTATATTTTATTCAATTAATGGATCTGCCAGCAGAATATTCTTGAAGTTGTATAAAGTTTTACAAGCATAACACTTCTGATGGAGGATCAAATTACCATGATATGACTACTACTAAATGTGTGAGACATTCAAAATAATAAAAAATACATAGTGCTTCTTTAATCTGTTTTAATATTGCAAAAAAAATACCCTTAGATCTCTTTATTACAACATACACAAAATAAATTCCTCATGGAAAAATGTTAATACTTAAATTTGGAAGGTAATATTTATATAACTTTTAGAATAAATTGAAAGTGAATGTTTATTTTTTTACCGTGAAAATATGGAAATATATTTTAACAGAAGAAGGTGAACAAGTGATGAAAGAAAAGTTTGATAAGTTTAATTATTTTAAAACATACAAACCCCTAATTTCAAAAATCATCATGAACAATTTGGAGTAAAAAATATTAGGGTACAAACTTTGATAGTTAAAATGAATTAAATAGATAAAAATATATTCAATGAAAAAATAAACAGTCCATAGAAAACTTGGCAAAGTATATGAATAGACAATTCACAAATAGATCAAAGTCAATGAATATACATTACCTTACTGTATAGTTTTCATAATATGTCATCTAGCATACTATATAATCTACTTAATATGTTTATTTTTGTTTCCCTGCCAGAATGTAAATCCTGAAAGTGCAATTTTTTTCCTTTATACTCACCAGTGTATCCCATGTCCTTAGAAGAGTACCTGGCATACAGTAAGTGTGTAATAAACATTCATTACATATATGAATCTCTTCTATTAACTATGAATTAACTAAGAAAATGAAAATTAAAGTAAAATAATCTCACACACATTAGATCAGCAAAATGTGAAGTTTTAAAATATGTATTGGGCAGTTAAACAAGTGGGAGATCCTATACAATGTAGGTGAGTTTGTCAGAAAGAAATTTGCCATTATCTAGTGATGACATACATAGAGGTTAGTGTATTCCCAGCAATTTCATTCTTATATATTGTTGAAAGGCAATTCTGTATGTGTCTCTCATGTTACTGTACATCTGGCAAGCAAAACACTGACTTGTTTCTTTTGAGCTATCTCTTGAAAGGTGTTTGTAGAATGGAAGGTAATATTTTCAAATTATATATCTGATATTTAATATTCACACTAAAGAACTTCTATAATCCAACAATAACAAAAATTAACCAAAAAAGTGGGCAAATTATTTGCATAGATATTACTTCAAAGATGTATAAGTTGCCAATAGGTATATATAAAGATGTTCAACATCACTAATCATCAGTGAAGTGCAATTTATAACCACAAAAGTGTATCACTTCATACCCACTGAGATGGCTTATATAAAAAAACAAACCAGAAAATATTAAGTGATGGTGAAGATGTGGAGAAATTTAAACTATGGTGCACAATTGGTGGGAATTATAAAAAGATTGAAAATGATATGGCAGTTTCCCCCAAAAAAATATTTAAAAATGTAATTTTCATATGATTCAGTAATCCTATCCTTGGGTAATCCTATTTCTTTTTTTTTTCCATTTCTTGGGCTGCTCCCACGGCACATGGAGGTTCCCAGGCTAGGGTTCTAATTGGTATATAACAGTATATACCAAAACAATGAATGCAGGATGTTGAAGCAGTACTTATATGCCTATAATCTTAGCAGAATTATTCACAATAGCCAAAAGATGGAAGCAACACAAATATCCATTGCCAGATGAATGGATAAACAATATATATAAATACAATGTAATGTTATCCACCCTTGAAAATGAAGGAAATGCAGATATATACAACATAGGTGAAACTTAAGGGCCATTATGTTAAATGAGATGAGCCAGACACAAAAGGTCAAATATTGTATGATTCCATTTATATTACTTACCTGGAATAGTCAAATTCTTAGAAACAGAAAGAAGAACAGTGGTTGGCAGGGCCTGGGGGGAAGGAGGAATAGGGATTTATAACTTAGTGGGTACCGAGTTTCAGATTGGAAAGATAATTTTTGATGATGGACGGTGGAATAGTTGCACAACAGTGTGAATGTATGTAATGCCGCTAAGCTATATACTTGGAATGGATAAAAGATTATGTTATGTTTATTTAGAGCAAAGTAGTAATTTTTAAAAGATATTATCTCTAGTGACATCATCCAGATGGCAGATAAGAGGCATCTGACCTTCCTTCCTCCAAAAGATGCACTGAGTATGCAGCTACACATGGATGAAATTTCTCTGAGAAAAATCCAGAAACTACTTCACTGACTCCTACACACTGTACATCTGAGAAATGGAATAGGAAAGGATATGCAAGAGGAGTAGCACTCTTGCTATGAAGCCCATTTATGGCACATGTTGTCTTAGGAATCAACTCTCAACTCCTTGACTATCCCTATGGAGTGAAGGGTTTCACCAAACATCTAGTACTCCAATTTTTATGGCTGCCACTGAAGGACGGGCCCCTGAATCACCTAACTCTGATAGAGAATAGGGCTTGCACTCATAGGCCCCATGGGAGCATGGCAAAGGAAGCAGTTATAAAATGGTGCATGAGCACTCCCACAGTTATATTTTCCAGGCTTAGTGCAGAAAGAGCAGACAAAATTGTCCATCTCCTAGTTACACTGTGGAAGGGGTTTGACAGCATATGTCCACAGTTTGCTACCTGAGAGGTTGTCTTCTAATCAGCCTATATGTGGGAGCAGACTGAGAGTCTCCCGGAAGCCTGAAAGAACTTATGGGCACATCCCCTATATCTCTTCCTGCCTTGCTTGAACAATAAAAGTAAATCTCTAGGTTCAACCTAGAAAGCACTTGTCCACACATCTAGCACCAATATTATTAAGGCTGCCTCCTGAGTAACAGGCTTCTAAATCATTTAAGCTGGGAGGTGAGGGGGTTTGAAATTCACAAGTCACCAAAGACCACTCAAAACAAGGACATGGTTATCTCTGGGCACACAAACACTCCCAGAGACTATTCCCACTGGCTAATCACAGAGGCCAAACATCCAGGTCCTGGATTCATCATGATAGGTGAGTATTCATCTGCATAACTAATGTCCTGAATATCCCAGCTGCTACTTGAGGTTTGGCTTCCAATTAACCTATATAAAGGAACTGAAGGCCAGGCAATTAGCAGTTTACTGGGAGTCTGAACAGACATGTAGGCCTTTCCCATGCCCTTGGGACACTGAGGTATCTTGTTACTCCTTAATCTACTAGGAGCCACTAAGAAAAAAAGATGGCAGCTTGAACAATCACAGTGGTTTAAGAGGCAACTGGGAGCTCCCACTAGGCTGATTGATGATGTTCATCTAGGATACAGGCCAGTCTGTTTTATGTAATGCACTGACCAACACAGAGAGTCTAGGAAAGATAAGAAAAAGTATTCTTCTGGGCAAATAACAAGATAAATTTCAAGGAATCAAACTTAAACAAAATGAAATAAGTGACTTATCAAACAAAGAGTTCCAAATAATATTAATAAAGGTACTTACTGAAGTCAGGAGAGAAGTGCTTAAAAAGGGGAAAATTACAAATGATATACCAATTAAATTTTTAAAAATATTTTTATTAAAGTATAGTTGGTTTACAATGTTGTGTAAATATCTGCTATACAGCAAAATAACTCATACATATATACACTTTTATTGCATATATATTTCCATCATGGTCTATCACAGGAGATTGGCTATAGCTCTCTGTGCTATACAGTAGGACCTTATTGTCTGTCCATTATAAATGTAATATTTTACATCTATTAAACTCATCCCACTCCACCCCCCTTCCTACTTGGCAACTACAAATGTGTTCTCTATGTCTGTGAATCTGTTTCTGTTTTGTAGATAGGATAACTTGTGCCATATTTTGGATTTTTTAGATAGGTTAACTTGTGCCATATTTTAGATTCCACATATAAGTGATATCACATTAGGTATTTGCCCTTCTCTGTCTGACTGAACTTCAATTATTATGATAATTTTTAGTTGCATCCAAGTTGCTGTGAATTGCATTATTTTGGTTTTATAAGGCTAAGTAATATCCCATTATATGTATGTACCACATCTTCTTAATCCACTTATCTGTCAATGGACATTTAGGTTATTTCCGTGTCTTGGTTATCATGAAAAGTGCAACAATGAACATAGGGGTGAATATATCTTTTTAAATTATAGTGTTGTCTGGAAATATGCCCAGGAGCAGGATTACTGGGTCAGAAGGTAGTTCAATATTTAGTTTTCTGAGGAACTCCATACTGTTTTCCAAAATGTCTTCATCAGTTTACATTCTCATCAACAGTGTAAGAGGGTTCTCTTTTTCTCAGTAGCCTCTCCAGCATTCATTATTTGTAGACTTATTAATGATGGTCATTCTGACCAGTGTGAGGAGGTACCTCATTGTAGTTTCGATTTACATTTCTCTAATATTTAATGATATTGAACATTTTTTCACGTGCCTTCTAGAGATCTATATGTCTTCTTTGGAGAAATGCCTAAGTAGGTCTTCTGCCCATTTTCAGTTTGGTTGGTTGTTTTTTGTTGCTGATTGTATGAGCAATTTTTACATTTTGAAGATTAAGCCCTTGTCAGTTGCATCATTTGCAACTATTTCATCCAATCCTATAAGTCACCTTTTTTTTTAATGGTTTCCTTTGTTGTGCAAAAGCTTGTGAGTTTGATTGGGTCCCTTTTTTTCTATTGCCTTGGTAAACTGACCTAAGAAAACATTTATACAGTTTATGTCAGAATGTTTTACCTATGTTCTCTTCTAGGAGTTTTATGGTTTCTTGTCTTATGATTAAGTTTTCAAGCCATTTTTTAGTTTATTTTTGTTCATGGTGTGAGGGTGTGTTCTAGTTTCATTGATTTACATACAACTATCCAGTTTTTAAAGTATCATTTGCTGAAGAGACTGTCTTTTCCCTTTTTATATTTTTACCTCCTTTAGCAAAGATTAACTGACCATGGGTGTCTGAGTTTATTTCTGGGCTCTCTGCTCTGTTCCCTTGATCCTTATGTCTGTTTTTGTACCAGTAACACATGGATTTGACTACTGTAGCTCTGCAACATTTTCTGAAGTCTGGGAGAGTTAGGGCTCCTGCTTTGTTTTCTGCCTGCCCCCCCGCCCCGCCGCCACCGACCAGGATTGCTTTGGCAATTCTGTGTCTTTCATGTTTCCATATAAATATTTGGATTATCTGTTCTAGTTCTGTGAAAAATGCCATGGGTGATTTGATAGTGATCACATTAAATCTGTAGATTGGTTTGACCAGTATGGCCATTTTAACAATATTAATTCTTCCAATACAAGAGCATGGGATATCTTTCCATTTCTTTGAATCCTATTTAATTTCCTTGATTAATGTTTTATAGTTCTCAGCATGTAAGTCATTTACCTTCTTGGTCAGGTTTATTCCTGGGTATTTAATTTTGGGGGGTACAATTTCAAAAGATATTGTTTTTTCATATATTCCTTTTCTAATATTTCATTTTTAGTACCCAGAAATACTATCAATTTCTGAATGTTAAGCTTGTATCCTACTAGTTTGCTGAATTCATTGATAAGTTTGAATAGTTTTTGTATGGGGCCTTAGGGATTTCTATGTCATATCATTTGTATATACTAACAATTTTACCTCTTCCAATTTGGATTCCTTTTCTTTGTTTTGTTTGTCTGATTACTGTGTATAGCTTCCAATACTGTGTTGAATAAAAGTAGTGAAACTGGGCATCCTTGTCTTGTTTCAGATTGTAGCAGGAAGACTCCATTCCATTGAATATTATATTGGCTATGGATTTGTCATAAGTGGCTTTTATTACGGTGAGAAATATTCCCTCTATACTCACTTTGGTAAGAGTTTCTATCATGAATGTATGTTGAATTTTGTCAAATGCTTTTTCTAGATCTATGGAGAAAATCATATGGTTTTTGACTTTTATTTTGGTAATGTGGTGTATTACTATGATTGGTTTTCATATGTTGAACCATCCTTGTGAATGGAGAATATATTCCACTTGGTTGCAGTGGATGATCTTTTTTATGTGTTGTTGGATTCTGTTTGCTAAAATTTTGTTGAGAATTTTTTCATTTATATTCATCAAAGATATTGGCCTATAATTTTATTATTTGGCAATGTCTTGTCTGGTTTTGGCATTCAGGTGATGGTGGCTTCATAGAATATCTTTGGGATCGTTCCTTCTTCATTCTTTTAGAAAAGTTTAAGAATGATCAGTATAAATTCTTCTTTGTATATTTGATAGAATTCCCTGGTAAAGCCAACTTGTCCTGGACTAATTTTTGTAGGGAGTTTATATTCTTAAATTACATGTTGAATTTCATATGTGGTGATCAGTCTGTTCAAATTATCTATTTCCTCTTCATTCAGTTTAGGTCCACTTTATGTAATTAGAAAGTTGTCCATTTCTTGTAGGTTGTCAAATTTATTGGAATAAAATTTTTCATAGTGTTACTTTATAGGATTTTTGTGTGTTTCTTCAGTTTTCATTGAGATTTCTCCTTTTTCATTTCTTAATTTGCTTATTTCAGTTCTTTCTCTTTTCTTATCGGTGTGCCTGGCATGAGAATTTTCAATTTTGTTCACACTTTCAAAGAACCAGCTCAAGTTTTTATTGACTTTTTCTATTGTTTTTTGAATCTCTATTTTTCTTCCATTCCCAGGTATTTTTTTTAATTTCTTTATATATGTATTTTTTCTACTGCACAGCATGGCGACCCAGGTACACATACATGTATACATTCTTTTTTCTCACATTACATGTTCCAAAATAATTGACTAGACAGAGTTCCCATGGCTACACAGCAGGATCCCATGGCTAATCCATCCTGAAGGCTTCATTCTGCATCTCTTTACCCCAAGCTCCCAGTACCTCCCATTCCCTCCCCTTGCCCCTTGGCAACCACAAGTCTCTTCTCCAAGTCCATGATCTTCTTTTCTGTGGAAAGGTTAATTTGTGCCATATATTAGATTCCAGATATAAGTGATATCTTATGGTATTTGTCTTTTCTCTTTCTGGCTTACTTAACTCAGGATGAGAGTCTCTAGTTCCATCCATGTTGCTGCAAATGGCATTACTTCACTCTTTTTTATGGCTGAGTAGTATTCCACTATGTATATATACCACAGCTTCCTGGAGCAATCATCTATCAGTGGACATTTAGGTTGTTTCCATGTCTTGGCTATTGTGAATAGTGCTGCAATGAACATGAGGGTGCATGTGACTTTTTTAAGTAGAGTTTTGTCCAGATATATACCCAAGATTAGGATTGCTGGGTCATATGGTAGTTCTACATATAATTTTCTAAAGTACCTCCATACTGTTCTCCATAGTGCTTGTGCCAGCTTACATTCTGACCAAGAGTGCAGGAGGGTTCCCTTTTCTCCAAACCTGCTCCAGCATTTGTTATTTGTGGACTTATTAACGATGGTCATTCTGACTAGTGTGAAGTGGTATCTCATGGTACTTTTGACTTGCATTTCTCTAATAATTGCAGATGTTGTGCATTGTTTCAAGTGCTTGTTGTACATCTGTATACCTTCCTTGGAGAATGTCTATTCAGGTCCTTTGCCCCTCTTTCCATTGGGTGGTTGGCTTTTATGCTGCTGAGTTGTTTAAGTTGTTTGTATATTTTAGAGATTAGGCCATTGTCATTTGCATCATTTGGAACTATTTTCTCCCATTCTGTAAGTTGTCTTTTTGGTTTCCTTTGCTGTGCAAAACTTGTCAGTTTGATTAGGTCGCATTGGTTTATATTTGCTCTTATTTCTGTTGCTTTGGGAAACAGACCTGAGAATATATTCATAAGGTTGATGTCAGAGAATGTTTTGCCTCTGTTCTCTTCCAGGAGTTTGATGGTGTCTTGTCTTATATTTAAGTCTTTCAGCCATTTTGAGTTTCTTTTTGTGCATGGTGTGAGGGTGTGTTCTAGTTTCATTGCTTTGCAGGCAGCTGTCCAGGTTTCCCATCAAGACTTGCTGAAAATACTGTCTTTTCCCATTTTATGTTCTTGCCTCCCTTGTCAAAGATTAATGGACCATAGGTGTCGGGGTTTATTTCTGGGTTCTCTATTCTTCTCCACTGGTCTGTATTTCTGTTTTGGTACCAGTACCATACTCTCTTGATGACTGTAGTTTTGTACTACTGCCTGAAGTCTGGGAGAGTTATGCCTCCTGCTTGGTTTTTGTTTCTCAGGATTGCTTTGGCAATTCTGGGTCTTTGTGGTTCCATATAAATGTTTGGATTGTTTGTTCTAGTTCTGTGAAAAATGTCATGGGTAATTGGATAGGGATTGCATTGAATCTATAGATTGCTTTGAGTAGTATGGCCATTTTTACAACATTAATTTTTCCAACCCAGGAGCATGGAATAGCTTTCCATTTCTTTACATCTTCTTTAATTTCCTTGATTAATGTTTTATAGTTCTTGGCATATAAGTCCTTTACCTCTTTGGTCAGGTGTATTCCCAGGTATTTGATTTTTTGGGGTGCAATTTTAAATGGTATTGTATTGCTGTATTTCTTTTCTAATATTTCATTGTTAGTATACAGTAATGTGACTGATTTATGAATGTTCATCTTGTATCCTGCTACTTTGTTGAATTTGTTGATTAGTTCAATTAGTTTTGGGGTTGAGGCCTTAGGGTTTTCTAAATATAATATCATGTCATCTGCATACAATGACAGTCTTATCTCTTCTCTTCCTATTTGGATGCCTTTTGTTTCTTTTGTTTGTCTGATTGCTATGGCTAGAACTTCCCAGTACTATGTTGAATAACAGTGGTGAGAGTGGGCGTCCTTGTCTTGTTCCAGATTTTAGTAGGAAGGCTTTCAGCTTTTCTCCATTGAGTATTATGTTTGCTGTGGGTTTGTCATAAATGGCTTTTATTATGTTAAGGAATATACCCTCTATACCCACTTTAGTAAGAGTTTTTATCATGAATCGATGTTGGACTTTGTCAAATGCTTTTTCTGCATCTATTGAGATGATCATTTGATTTTTTACTTTTCTTTTGTTAATTTGGTGTATGATGTTGATTGATTTATGTATGTTGAACCATCCTTTTGAAACTGGGATGACTCCCACCTGGTCATGGTGTACAATCTTTTTGATATGTTGTTGGATTCAGTTGGCTAAAATTTTGTTGAGAATTTTTGCATCTAAATTCATCAAAGATTTTGGTCTATAGTTTTCTTTTTTGGTGGTATCTTTGTCTGGTTTTGGAATGAGGGTGATGGTGGCATCATAGAATATCTTTGGGAATGTTTCTTCTTCTTCAATTTTGAAAAAGTTTAAGGAGCTTTGGTTTAATGACAAGTCACAATGGATCCTACAGAAATACAAAAAACCATAAGAGAATACTATAAACAACTATATGCCAACAAATTCGACAACCTAGAAGAAATGGACATCTGTCTAGAGACCAACAGCCTGCCAAAACTGAATCAAGAAGAAATAGATCAACTCTACGACCAGTCACTAGAAATGAAATTAAATGTCATAAAAACACTGCCTACAAATAAAAGTCCAGAATCTCTGTTTTTTTAATTTCCTCTCTAATCGTTATGATTTCTTTCCTTCTGCCAAGTTTGGGCTTTGTTTCTCTAATTCTTTTAGGTGGTAGGTTGTGTTGTTGATTTTGAGATTTTTCTTCTTTTGTGAGGAAGGCCTATATCGCTATGTGCTTTGCTCTAAGAATTGCTTTTGTGACATCCCCTATATTTTGTTTGGTTGCATTTTCATTGTCATTCATCTCAAGGTATTTTTTTTAATTTCCTTTTTTAGTTCCTCATTGAGCCATTGAATTTTAATAGCATGTTGTTTATTCTCAATGTAGTCATTTTTTCTCATTTATTTTCTTGTGGTTGATTTCTAGTTTCATGACATTGTGGTCAGAGAAGATACTTGAAATAATTGTTATACTCTTAGATTTATTGAGGTTAGTTTTGTGCCCCTGTGTATAGTCAATCCTAGAGAATGTTCTATGTGCCCTTGAAAAAAAAAAAGTATATTCTGTGGGGTCTTTTTTGATGTACTGTCCTAAAAATATCAATGAAGTGTAACTATTCTATTGTATCATTTGCCTTAATGATTTTCTGTCTAGAAGATTTGTCCAGTGATGTGCATAAGGTGTGAACGTCTCCTACTATTATTGTATTCCCATCAATTTCTCCTTTTATATCTGTTAGTATTTGTTTTATGCATTAGGTTGCTTCTATATTAGGGGCATATATGTTGGTGAGTATAATAGCCTCTTCTTGAATTGATGATTTTTTCATTAGTGTCCTTCTTTATCTCTCTTTATGGCCTTGGTTTTAAAGTCTATTCTGTCTGATGTGAGTATTGATTATGACTCCTGCTTTCCTGTCATTTCCATTTGCATGAAATATATTTTTCCATCCCTTATTTTCAATCTATGTTGGTCTTTTGCCATACAGTGGGTCTCTTGTAGGCAGCATATTGTAGGCTTTTGTTTTTTTATCCAGTGTGCCTCTCTGTGTATTTTGATTGTAACATTTAGTCCATTTGTGCTAATTATTGATAGCTATGTATTTATTGCTATTTCAAATCTTTTTGTCCAGTTGATTCTATGTTTCTGCTTTGTTCTTTTCTTATTCTTTCTGTGGTTGGATGATTTCCAACCACATCTTTTTTTTGTGAATGTATTATTTGTTTTTGATTTGTGGTTTCCCTGCTTTTCCTATATGTTAAACTCTACATATATATGCTTTCTTTAGCCTAATATTCATATAGGCTCAAACACATTCTATAAAAACATAGTCTAGATTTTCTTACTCTCCTTCCACACATTTTATGATTTTGATGTCCTTTTTTTACATCTTCACCTTTATCCTTTGGGTGTTCCTTGTCATTGCTTTTGCAAATAGGATATTTTTTATCTGTATATTAGCTTATTTAAATTGGCTTATCTACTTTCCAGTTGTTATTTCTTCCATCCTATGTGTTCTTTCTTCTTCACAATTTAGAGTAGATCTTTCAATATTTCCTTTAGGATAGGTCTAGTATTGCTGTATTCTTTTACTTTTTGCTTGCCTGAGGAATTCTTTATTTCTCCTCTATTTTAAATGGTGATCTTACTGGTTAGTGGGTTCTGGGTTGCAAAATTTTCTCTCTTAAAACTTGAATATATCTTGCCACTCTCTTCTGGCCTGTAATATTTCTATTGAGAAATAATCTGATAGCTGTATGGAGTAATTATCTCTTTGCTTTTCTCTTCTTGCCTTTAGAATCCTCTAAAAATCTTTAAATTCTTCCTTATCTATTATAATATGTCTTGGTGTAGATTTGAGTTCAACTTGATTGCCCTCTATGCTTCTTGTATCTGGATATTTGTTTCCTTATTTAGATGTTGGAAATTATCAGGCATAATTTTCTCAAATATATTTTCAACCCCTTTTTCCCTTTCTTCTCCTTCTGGAAATTCTATTATGTGTAGATTTACAGGTTCTATATTATCCCGTAGATCTCTTATTTTTTTAAATTATTTGAATATAATTGACTAACCCTGTTGTTAGTTTCAGGTGTACAGCAACATGAATCAGTTTTACATATGTGTATATCCATCCCTTTTCAGAATTTTTCCCTGGTATAGGTTATTGCGGATTATTGAGTAGACTTCCCTGTGCTATACAGTATGTCCTTGTAATTTATTTATTTTGAATGTTATAGTGCATATTGTTCATCTCAATCTTCTAATGTAGCTTTCTCCCAACATTTCCCCTTTTGTAACTAGAAGTTTAGTTTCAAAATCTTTGAGTCTATTTCTCTTTGGTGAATAATGTCTTTTTTACTATTTTTTAAAATTAAAGTATAGGTAATTAACAATGTTGTACCAATTTCTATTGTACAGCAAAGGGATACAGGCATTCTCTAGTATAATTTATTATTATATTCCACATATAGTGACCTCATATGGTATTTATCTTTATGTGATTTACTTCACTTAGCATGATAATCTCTAAGTCCACACACATTGCTGTAAATGGCATTATTTTGTCCTTTTTTTATTACATTGTACCATATCTTCTTTATCCATTACTCTGTTGATGGACATTTATGTTGCTTCCCTGTCAATAGTGCTATGATGAACATTGGGGTGCATGTTTCTTTTCAAATAATGTTTGTCTCCAGATATGTGCCCAGGACTGGGATTGCTGGATTATATGGTAGTTCTATATTTAGTTTTTAAAGGAACCTCCATACTGTTCCCCATAGTAATTGCACCAATTTACATTCCCATCAAAAGTATAGGATGGTTCCCTTTTCTCCATACCCACTCCAGCATTTATTGTTAGTAAACTCTTTGATAATGGCCATTCTGACTGCTGCAAAATGAAATTTTACAAGGCTCTCTCATCTCTTCTGAGATTTTTGCCTTATATAAGACCATTGTCTCAATCTTTAGAAAAATCTAAAATATATGTATATCTATAAGCTAAAAATATGTAAATCTATAAAAATTATGTAGATTTCTAGACATTCATCTAAAACGTATTGGTACTCTTTCAATGAGTTTTTAATTTCTGATTTTTTGGAAAATGTGAGGGCATGGGGAGAAAATTCATTTCCTCTTTTTGTTTTATTTTTAAAATTTTGTTTTTATTAATATATCATTGATTAGTTTATTTTGATTTACAGTATTGTACCAATTTCTGTACAGCATACAGTATTGTACCAATTTCTGTACAACATGTGTATATATATATATATATATATATATATATATATATATATGTATATGTATATGTGTGTGTGTGTATACATTCTTTTTCTTGTACTATCTTCCATCATGGTCTAGTCCAAGAGATTGGATATAGCTCCCTGTGCTATACAGTAAGACTTCATTGCTTATCCATTCTAAAAGTAATAGTATTCATCTACCAATCCCAAACTCCCTGTACATCCCACTTTGTCTCCCCCTCCTCCTTGGCAAACACAAGTCTGTTCTCTGTGTTTATGAGTCTGTTTCTGTTTTGTAGATAGGTTCATTTCTGCCATATTTTAGATTCCACATATAAGTGATATATGGTATTTGTCTTTCTCTTTCTGACATACTTCACTTAGTATGAGAATCTTTAGTCCCATCCATGTTGCTGAAAATGGCCTTGTTCCATGATTTTTTATGCATGAATAGTATTCCATTGCATATCTGTGTCACATCTTCTTCATCCATTCATCTGTTAGTGGACATTTAGGTTGCTTCCATGTCTTGGTTATTGTGAATAGTGCTACAGCAAACATAGGGGTGCCTGTATCCTTTTGAATTGCAGTTTTGTCTGGATACATGCCTAGGAATAGGATTGCTGGATTATATGGTAGATCTATAGTTTCCTGAGGAATCTCTACACTGTTTTCCACAGTGGTTGTACCAATTTACATTCCCAACAGTGAGGGCCTACCCTCTCCAGCATCTGTTATTTGTAGATTGTTAATGATGGCCATTCTGATGGGTGTGATGTGGCAACTCACTGAAGTTTTGATTTGCATTTCTCTAATAATTTTTGTTTTTGAGCATTTTTTCATGTGCCTACTGGCCATCCATATGTCTTCATTGGAGAATGTCTATTTAGGTCATCTGCCCATTTTTTGACTGGGTTGTTTGTTTTTCTGTTGCTGAGTTGTATGAGTTGTATGTATTTAGGCGATTAGGCCTTTGTAAGTTGCATTGTTCACAAAGATTTTCTCCCATTCTGTGGGGTTTTTTTAATGGTTTCCTTGCTGTGCAAAAGCTTTTGAGTTTAATTAGGTCCCATTGGTTTATTTTTGTTTTTATTGTCATTAATATATATTGAATTTATTTTTGTGTATGACATTGAAAAATATTCTAATTTCATTCCTTTACATGTAGCAATCCAGTTGTCACAGCACCACTTACTGAAGAGATTATCTTTTCTCTACTGTATGTCCTTGCCTCCTTTGTCATAGATGAGTTTACCATACTTGTTTTTCTCCAAGTACCATACAGTTTTGATTGTTGTAGCTTTCAGTATAGTCTGAAGTCAGAAAGCCTGACTCTTCCAGTTCCATTTTTCTTTTTCAACATTGCTTTGGTTATTTGGGGTCTCTTCTGTTTGCATACAAATTTCAAAATATTTTTTCTAGGTCTATGAAGAATGTCATTGATAATTTGATAGGAATTGCATTGAATCTTTGTGGGGAACAAGGCTATAGTGATGGATCCCGCCCCTTCTTGACAACTTCTCACAACAATGACGCCTCATCTTCAAGCCCCTCCAAGTTTCCTCAGCTTACACCCTCAAATGTGATCACCCTACACTCCAGTCCCTCGAGGTTGTTTCTGTATAGCCACCCCCAATTTTTCCCATGTAACTAGTCTCGGCTCTTTGAGTCTGATCTCCAATCTGGAATTTTTAGTTCCCAACACTGCTGGTACCAGTGTACATTTAGGAGGTGCTGAGCACTAGCGCTAAGTCTTTGTGGAGGACTATTTCCATGTTGACTGTTTCTCCGTGATCACTGTGTTTTCCCCCAATACCCTAAAGTTCCTCCTCTGTCTTGGTTGATCTCCTATGTGGTGGGGGTACTCCTTAGGGTGCAGGAGCTTTTCCTCTTTTAGCACCCTCCTAGGGGTGCAGGTCTCATCCCTCTTCCTTTTTCATTTAATCTCTCTTTCTTTTTTCTTTTGTCCTAACTGATTTCTTGAAGTTTTTCTTGCTCTTTCAGAATCCTGACGTCATTACTAGCATTCACCAAATTTTCTGTGCAAATAGTTGCATTCTCAATTTATTTGTAGGAATACGTGAGACTCACATCCCACTATTCTGCCATTTTTTCCTCCCCTCACTATGGAGATCTTCTATTACTTCCATTATTTTTTCTACTTGTCTTTCTATCTGTTCTCCTGATTGGGTGATTTCCATTATTCTATCTTTTGAGTCACTTATTTATTCCTCTGCATCATTCATTCTGGTGTTCAATGCCTTGTCTCAGCTTTCATCTCTGAAAATGAATTTTCCAATTTTTATTGGCTCCTTATAGTTTCTAGTTCCTCTTCAAAGTAATTTGCATGACTGTTGATAGCTGTTCTTAATTCCTTCAGCATTTTCTATACTTTTTTTTTCCTTTTAGGACCACACTTGTGGCGTATGGAAGTTCCCAGGCTAGGGGTCAAATTGGAACTGTAGCTGATGCCTATGCCACAACAATGTCAAATCCAAGCCTCATCTGCAGCTTCTGCCATGGCTTGCAGCAATGCTGTATCCTTAACTCACTGAGCAATGCTGGGGCTCAAACCCACATCCTCACAGATACTATATTGGGTTAATAACTTTCTGAACCACAATGGGAACTCCTCAGTACTGTTTTTTAAAACTTCTTGTTGTGTGTTAGACTGCAGGATTCTGTTTTCTTGGAGAGAATGCTCCTTTTAACTGGGAATGGTTCCCGTGCTTCTTCTTTTTGCTTATATTTTTCTTTGTCAGTTTAGGGAAAACAATTATGTACTGTAGTCTCAGTGGGCTATTTATATGTGGGAGTGCCATGGGGTACCTTGTGTAGATTTAATAATTTTTTGGAATGTAGGCTACTTTTGGTTTGAATGCTTACTCTTTCTTTCCTCATTGCATGTACGCCGTTATTGCCTTGATAGGCAGTGTGCAGGTACATGTTGTACCTGTACTTCTAGGGAGGTGGGGACAATTGCCAGAGCATTTAGGCAGCACCTGGTTGCCAGGCCCTTGGCACTGGTTTCAACCCTCAGGGAGGTGGGGTTGGCCCCTGGGAACCTTGGCAACAGTAAGGGTGGAGGGGTATGCATTCCCAGTGAGATGGGTCAATAGGTGGTGCTCAGTTGCAGGGCATTCCATGGCAACATCCCTTGGAGTGACTGGGGCAGCAGGCAGTACTTGGTCACACAACAATCAGTAGTGGTGGGCCATGCCCACCTCTGGTGCTCCAGATGGCTATGGTGGTTTGCACATGCCCCAGTAGACGGAACAAGAGGCACCCTGCTGCCTAAGAGCCCTTGTGTTGTCACAGAGAAAAAAATGTCCTAAGGTAATCCCACCCACTATCCTTTTTCACTCCCCAACAATAGGACCTTCCCTCTCTGGAGGGCCCAGTCCTCCTCCCATACCCTGTCATCTGTAGTGCACCATTCCCTATCCCCTCAGGCTGTTTCTACACAGCCAACCTTAGTCCTCTCCCTGAGACTGATCTCCAAATCTTGAGCCTCAGCACTAAGTCCCTGCCAGAGTGCATCAGGCTGTGGTGTGCTGGGTGGTGGTACTAATATTCTTTGCAGCTCTTTTTGCTTTTCCCCCCTTAGACTGGCTGATGTGCTTTACTATGAGGCTTTTAGGCTCCCCCTCTGTCCCGGCTGCTCTCCCTGTCAGTTAGGTAGTCTTCCAGTGTGTGTATTATTTTCCTTGTTCACAGATCCTTATCAGGAGTGCTAGTCAAATCCTGATTCCTTTTTTTCGCTCTTCTCTCCATCTCTTTTACCCTTTTGTTCTAAATAGTTACTTGGATATTTTGGAAGTGTGAGGTCTTCTGACAGTGTTCAGTAGATGTTCTGTGTGAACCATACTGCATGTAGTTTTTTTAATTGATTGGGAGAAGTTGAACTCCATGTCCTACTCCTCTGTCATATTGATCCTAGATCACAAAATTTTTTAAAGGACCAAACATAAAACAGTGAACTGAGGAATACAATTTCCAAAGTGAAAAATTAAATATATGAGTTTAACAACATAGACTCAAGCAGAAAAAAAAGATCAGCAACCTTGAACCTTGAACCCATTGCAGTAAAAATTATCTAACAAGAAGATCAAAGAGGAAACAAAAATAATAAAAAAGAATACCAACTTAAGGGACTTTGGGAAAACTATGAAGGTAGTCCAACAACCAAATTATAGTTATCCCAGAAGAATAAAAATATAAAGACAGGGGCAAAAGGCTTATTTAAAGAAATAACAGCTGAAAACTTCCCAATCTCAAGGAAAGAAAGACATCTAGAACCAGAAAATCCAAAGAACAACAAATAAGAAGCCAAAGAGAAACACAAAGACACACTTTTTAACTCAGTGGAAAAGAGAAACATAGAGACGCACTTTTTAACTCAATGAATTTTATTACAGTTATAGTTTTACAATGATCATCAAAACCCAATTTTATAGCATTTCCATCCCAAGCCCCAACCCATTTTAATAAAATTGTTCAAAGTTTTAAAGGGTGACAGAGAGAAAGAAAAATCTCAAAGGCAGCAAGGGAAAAGCATATTTTCACATAGAAGAGAATTCCTGTACAACTATCAGTGGAATTTTCACGAAAAAAAACATTGCAGTGCAGAAGGGTGAGGGATGATGAATTTAAAGTACTGATAGAAAAATACTGCCAATAAAGAATACTCTATCCAGAGAGTTGTCTTTAAGAATGGAGGAGAGATAATAAGATCCCCTGATAAGAAGAAACTGAAAGAGCACACTATGCTAGCCTTACAAATAGTGTTACAATGAGTTCTTCAAGCAGAAACATTGCTAATTAGTGACACAAAACATATGAAAGTATAAAACTCAAGGGTAAAGATAAATATATAATTAAACTAAGATTACTCTAATATTGTAACAAATCACTCAACCTAGAAAGAAGGTTAAAAGAAAAAAAGTATTAAATTAATTGACCATATGTGCCTTGTTTTATTTCTGGGGTATTTTATGTCATTGATCTGCTTTTGTGCCAGTACTGAAGTCTTTAAAAACATTTTTATTATGATTGATTTACAATGTACTGTAAACAATGTTGATTTACAATGTTCTGTGTTTGGGTTTATTTCTGGGTTTTTGATCCAGTTCCATTGATCTATATTTCTGTTTTTGTGCGAATACCATACACTTTTGATGACTGTAGCTTTTTAGTAGTGTCTGAAGTCAGGGAGCCTGATTCCTCCAGTTTGATCTTTTCTTTTCAATATTGCTTTGGATTTTCAAGGTCTTTTGTGTTTCCATACAAATTTTAAAATATTTTGTTCTAGTTCTGTAAAGAATGTCATTGGTAATTTGATAGGGATTGCATTGAATCTGTAGATTGCCTTAGGTTGTATTGTCATTTTGACCATAATGATTCTTCCAATCCAGATCATGGTATATTTTTTCCATCTACTTTTGTCTTCTTCAATTCCTTTCTTTGGTGTCTTATAGTTTTCAGAGTACAGGTCTTTTGTCTCTTTAGGTAGGTTTGTTCCTAGGTATTTTATTCTTTTTGATGCACAAAGGTAAATGAGATGGTTTCCCTAATTTCTCTTTCAGATATTTCATTGTTAGTATCTAGAAGTGCAATCGATTTCTGTGTATTAACTTTGTATCCTGCGACTTTTCCCTATTCATTGATGAGTTCTAGTAGTAATCTGGTAGTATATTTAGGAATTTCTAGCTGTAGAATCAGGTCACTGCAAACAGAGATAGTCTTACTTCTTTTCCAATTTGGATCCCTTTTTTTTCCTTCTCTGATGGCCATGGCTAAAATTTCTAAGATTATTTTGAATAACATTTGTGAAAGAGGATATCCTTGTCTTGTTCCTAATCTTAGTGGAAATGCTTTCAGATTTTTACCATTGAGAGTGATGTTAGCTGTGGGTTTGTCATAAATGGTTTTTTATTATAGTGAGTTATTTCCCCTCTATGCTCACTCTCTGGAGAATTTTTACAGGAATAGGCATTGAATTTTGTCAAATGCTTTTTCGATATATATTGAGATAATCATATGGTTTTTATTTTTCTGTTTGTTGATGTGGTCTATGACATAGATTGCGGATATTGAAGAATCCTTGCATCCCTTGGATAAATCCTACTGTATGTAATTACACATACATGTACACATAATTTTTTTCCCATTGTTGTGCTATCATGGTGTATGATCTTTTAATGTATATTTGTATGCAATGTGCTAATATTTTGCTGGGGACTTTTGCACCTATGTTCATCAGTGATACTGGCCTGTTATTTTCTTTGTAGTATCTTTGGTTTTGGTATCACATTAATGATAGGTTCATAGAATGAGCTTGAGTGTGTTCCTTTCTCCACAGTTTTCTGGAAAAATTTCAGAATAAGAGCTGTTAACTCAACTCTGAATGTTTGGAAGAACTCAGCTGTGAAGCCATCAGGTCCTGGACTTCTGATTTTTGGAAGTTTTTAAATCACACTTTCAATTTAAGTACCTGTGATTGGTCTATTCATATTTTCTATTTCCTCCTGTTCAGTCTTGGTAGGTTGTACCTTTGTAAGAATCTTCTAGGTTGTCCATTTTATTGTCATACAGTTGCACATAGTAGTCTCTCATGATCCTTTGTACATCTGCAGTGTCAGTTTTAATTTCTCCTTTTTCAATTCTAATTTTACTGATTTGAACCCTCTCTTTTTCTTGATGAGTATTTCTTTTTTTAATATATTTTTATTGTTATTTACCCCAACACACTTTTTTCCCACTGTACAGCATGGGGACCTAATTACACATACATGTACACATAATTTTTTTCCCATTGTTGTGCTACATTGTAAGTATCTAGACATAGTTCTCAGTGCTACTCATCAGGATCTCATTGTTAATCCATTCCAAAAGCAATAATTTGCATCCATTAGCCCTAAGCTCCCATTCCCTCCCACTCCATCCCCCTCCCCCCAGGCAACTACAAGCCTATTCTCCAAGTTCTAGATTTTCTTTTCTATGGAAAGGTTAATTTGTGCTGTATATTAGATACCAGATATGAGTGATATCATATAGTATTTGTGTTTATATTTCTGACTTACTTAACTCAGGATGAGAGTCTTCAGTTCCATCCATGTTACTACAAATGTCATTATTTCATTAGTTTTTATGGCTGAGTAGTATTCCACTGTGTATATATACCACCTCCTCCTAATCCAATTGTCTGTTAATGGACATTTGGGTTGTTTCCATGTCTTGGCTATTGTGAAGAGAGCTGCGATAAACATGAGGGTGCATGTGTCTTTTTTAAGGAAAGTTTTGTCCAGATATATGCCCAGGAGTCTTTCTTTTTTTATATAATTTTTTTATTTTCCCATTGTAAAACAAGGGGATCAGGTTATCCTTACATGTATACATTACAATTACATTTTTCCACCCACCCTTTCTTCTGTTGCAACATGAGTATCTAGACAAAGTTCTCAATGCTACTCAGCAGGATCTCCTTGTAAATCTATTCTAAGTTGTGTCTGATAAGCCCAAGTTCCTGATCCCTCCCACTCCCTCCCCCTCCCATCAGGCAGCCACAAGTCTCTTCTCCAAGTCCATGATTTTCTTTTCTGAGGAGATGTTCATTTGTGCTGGATATTAGATTCCAGTTATAAGTGATATCATATGGTATTTGTCTTTGTCTTTCTGGCTCATTTCACTCAGGATGAGAGTCCCTCGTTCCATCCATGTTGCTGCAAATGGCATTATGTCATTCTTTTTTATGGCTGAGTTGTATTCCATTGTGTATATATACCACTTCTTCCGAATCCAATCCTCTGTCGATGGACATTTGGGTTGTTTCCATTTCCTGGCTATTGTGAATAGGGCTGCAATGAACATGCGGGTGCACATGTCTCTTTTAAGTCGAGTTTTGTCCAGATAGATGCCCAAGAGTGGGATTGCAGGGTCATATGGAAGTTCTATGTATAGATTTCTAAGGTATCTCCAAACTGTTCTCCATAGTGGCTGTATCAGTTAACATACCCACCAACAGTGCAGGAGGGTTCCCTTTACTCCACAGCCCCTCCAGCACTTGTTATTTGTGGATTTGTGAATGATGGCCATTCTGACTGGTGTGAGGTGATATCTCATGGTAGTTTTGATTTGCATTTCTCTTATAACCAGCGATGTTGAGCATTTTCTCATGTGTTTGTTGGCTATCTGTATATCTTCTTTGGAGAAATGTCTATTCAGGTCTTTTGCCCATTTTTCCATGGATTGATTGGCTTTTTTGCTGCTGGGTTGTATAAGTTGTTTATATATTCTAGAGATTAAGCCCTTGTCGGTTGCATCATTTGAAACGATTTTCTCCCATTCTGTAAGTTGTCTTTTTGTTTTCTTTTGGGTTTCCTTGGCTGTGCAAAAGCTTTTCAGTTTGATGAGATCCCATGGGTTTATTGTTGCTCTAATTTCGATTGCTTTGGGAGACTGACCTGAGAACATATTCATGCTGTGGATGTCAGAGAGTGTTTTGCCTATGTTTTCTTCTAGGAGTTTAATGGTGTCCTGTCGTATATTTAAGTCTTTCAGCCATTTTGAGTTTATTTTTGTGCATGGTGTGAGGGTGTGTTCTAGCTTCATTGCTCTGCATGCGGCTGTCCAGGTTTGCCAGCAATGCTTGCTGAATAGACTTTCTTTTTCCCATTTGATGTTCTTGCCTCCCTTGTCAAAGATTAATGGACCATAGGTGTCAGGGTTTATTTCTGGGTTCTCTCTTCTGTTCCATTGGTCTGCCTATTTTGATACCAGTACCACCCTGTTTTGATGACTGTGGCTTTGTAGTATTTCCAGAAGTCTGGGAGGGTGATGCCTCCTGCTTGGTTTTTGTTTCTCGGGATTGCTGTGGCGATTCTGGGTCTTTTGTGGTTCCATATAAATGTCTGGATTGTTTGTTCTAGTTCTGTGAAAAATGTCATGGGTAATTGGATAGGGATTGCATTGACTCTGTAGATTGCTTTGGGTAATATGGCCGTTTTTACAGTCTTGACTTTCCCAATCCAGGAACATGGAATATCTTTCCATTTCTTTACATCTTCTTTGATTTCTTTGATGAAAGTTTTATAGTTCTCGGCATAGAGGGCCTTTACCTCCTTGGTCAGGTGTATTCCAAGGTATTTGATTTGGTGAGGTGCAATTTTAAAAGGTATCGTATTTTTGTATTCCTTTTCTAATATTTCATTGCTGGTATACAGAAATGCAACTGATTTCTGAATATTAATCTTATATCCTGCTACTTTTCTGAATTTATGAATCAGTTCAAGGAGCTTTTGGGTTGAGTCCTTAGGGTTTTCTATGTATAGTATCATGTCATCTGCATACAGTGACAGTTTTATCTCTTCTCTTCCTATATGGATGCCTTTTATTTCTTTTGTTTGTCTAATTGCTGTGGCAAGGACTTCCAAAACGATGTTGAACAGCAGTGGTGAGAGTGGGCATCCCTGTCTTGTTCCAGATTTGAGTGAGAAGGCTTTCAGTGAGTCTGGCCAGGGGTTTGTCAATTTTGTTCACCTTCTCAAAGAACCAGCTCTTGGTTTTATTAATTTCCTCTATTGTTTTTTGAGTCTCTATTTTATTGATTTCTTCTTTGATCTTTATAATTTCCTTCCTTCTGCTGACTTTAGGACTTTTTTGTTCTTCTTCTTCTAATTCATTTAGGTGGAGGGTTAAGTTGTCCATTTGGGATCTTTCTTCTTTTTTGAGAAAGGCCCGTATTGCTATAAATTTCCCTCTGAGCACTGCTTTCACAGCATCCCATAGATTTTGACCGGTTGTGTCTTCATTATCATTTGTTTCAAGGTAGTTTTTAATTTCCTTCTTGATTTCCTCATTGACCCATTGGTTTTTTCATAGCATGTTGTTTAGTCTCCATGTAGTAGGTTTTTTCTCTTTCCTTTTCTCATGGTTGATTTCTAATTTCATGGCATTGTGGTCAGAGAAGATACTTGAGATAATTTCTATGCTCCTAAATTTATTGAGATTAGCTTTGTGTCCCAACATGTGGTCGATTCTTGAGAATGTTCCTTGAGCATTTGAGAAGAATGTGTAGTCTGCTTTTTTTGGATGTAGTGTCCTGAAGATATCCATTAAGTCTCACTTTTCTATTATTTCCTTTAGGATCTCTGTTGCTTTATTGGTTTTCTGTCTAGAGGATCTGCCCGTTGATGTGAGGGGGGTATTAAGGTCTCCTACTATGATTCTATTCCCATCAATATCTCCCTTTATGTCTGTTAATATTTGTTGTATGTATCTGGGTGCTCCTATTTTTGGGGCACATATGTTGACGATAGTAACATCCTCTCCTTGGATGGATCCCTTAATCATTAAGTAGTGTCCTTCTTTGTCTTTCTTTAGGTCTTTTGTTTTAAAGTCTATTTTGTCTGATATGAGTCTTGCGACTCCTGCTTTTCTGTCATGTCTATTGGCGGGACATATTTTTCCCCACCCTTTCCCTTTCAATCTATATGTATCTTTTGTCCTAAGGTGAGTTTCTTGTAGGCAGCATATTGAAGGTTTTTGCCTTTTTATCCACTCAGCCACTCTGTGTGTTTTGATTGGGGCATTCAGTCCATTGACATTTAAGGTGATAATTGATAGATGATTATTTATTGCCATTTGAACCTCGTGTTCCAGTTGATTCTATGGTTCTCCATTCTTCCTTTCTTTTTTTTTTTTTTTTTTTTGGTTGGATGGTCTCCTGTTATTACCTGCTTGAGTGTATTTTTTTTTCATTTTTTGCAAATGCAATATTTGGTTTTGGCTTATGGTTGCCCTGGTTTTTAAGTATGCTAACCCCTTCCCATAATTGTGTGTTTTAGCCTGATGGTCCTGTAAGTTCAAACACTTCATTACTATATTAAAATTAAGAAGAGAAACATACAAACAAACAAACAAAAAGTGTTATTTACTTCCTAACATCCCTTGCCCACATTTTATGGTTTTGATGACTTTTTTATTTTTTTCTTTTTAATTTTATTTTGTTTGAGGCCTGTTCATGATTAAATCTGTATGCTGGCTTATTTGAGTGACTGCTCTCTGATTGCGGTTTCCTCAGTCCTAGTTCTTCCTCTTCTTTTTTTTTCTTTTCTTTTCTTTTTTCTTCCCTTTCCTTCCTTTCTTTTTGGTTTAGAGAAGCCCTTTCAATATTTCCTTTAACCTGGGTTTTGTGTTGCTGTATTCTGTAAGTTTTCGTTTGTTGGAAAAAATTTTATTTCCCCTTCTATTTTAAAAGATATTCTTGCTAGATAGAGTATTCTAGGTTGCATATTTTTTCCTTTGAGCACTTTCAATATCTCTTGCCATTCCCTCCTGGCCTGTAGTGTTTCTGTAGAGAAGTCAGCTGATATTCTTATGGGGGTTCCCTTGTAGGTAACATTCTGTTTTTCTCTTGCTGCCTTTAGGATCCTCTCTTTATCACTAACTTTTGCCATTTTTGTTATGATGTGTCTTGCTGTGGGTCTGTTTGGGTTCAGTGTGTTTGGGGCCCTCTGTGCTTCTTGCATCTTGAACCCAGTATCCTTTAGTTTTTGGACGTTTCCAGCAATAATTTCTTCAAATATATTTTCCATCCCCTTATCTTTTTCTACTCCTTCTGGAATTCCTATTATGTGTAGATGGGCCCGCTTTATATTATCCCATAGGTCTCTTATATTGCTTTCCAGTTTTTGGATTCGGTTTTCTGTCTGTTGACTGGATTGAGTGATTTCCATTATTCTATCTTCCATATCACTGATTCGTTCTTCTGCATTATTCATTCTGGTTTTTACTGCCCTTAGTTCAGTTTGCATCTCTGCAAATGAATGTTCTCGTTTTTCTTGGCTCCTCCTTATATTTTCTAGTTCCTTTCTGAGGGTATCTGCATTACTGTTCATATCTTCTCTTAATCCCTTCAGTATTTTCACTATTTCTCTTTTGAACTCCAGGTCTGTCAGACTGCAGAGATCTGTTTCATTTTTGACTGTTTTAGGTGAGTTCTCCTGTTGGTTTGACTTGGGGAGTGGTTTCTCAGCTTCTTCATCTTGCTTGTTGTTTTCTTTCTCCTGAGGGAGTTGTACTCTCCGTGATCGGGCAGTGTTTGCCTTGTCACTGCCGTGGAAGATTTCCTGAGGGCTGGCGTTGCTGGTCAATCTTTTTTGAGGCCATTTGGCTTTTCTGGAGTGTTGATGGGGCTAACAGTGTTTCTTTGAAGCAAAGGAGGGCTGCCTGAGGGCAGACAGGACTAGGAGGTCCACACCACGATGGTAGCAGATTTCACTTGGTCACTTGCTCTGGTGTTTTTAGGCTGTGGGGTTCTTGCAGGGGGTTGGCGGTGTTGGGCAGCTGTTCCTCAGGAGTGCAGCACCCCCTGGGGGCTGGAGCAGTATCTGGGTCACTGAGAACCTAAGAGGCTCTTCTCTAGGGCAGCCCAACTCAGAAGGATGGCCTGGGGATGTAGGCAGATCTTCTCACAGTCTGGCCGAGCTTGTTGCAGCTTTTCTGGGCTGCAGGGGCTCCTCCAGGGGGCTGGTGGTGCTGAGCAGCTATTCTGCGGGAATGGGGCACTGCCTGGGGACTTAGGTGGGTAGCAGGGCCACTGGAAACCGAAGAGGCTCCTCCCCGGGGCAGCCCGACTCAGAAAGACCGTCTGAGATCTTTTCCCACCTCGGCCAAGCTTGTTGCAGCTTTTCTGGGCTGCAGGGGTTCCTGCCTGGAGCTGGCAGTCCTATGCAGCTGGTCCACTAGGTCTCGGCACCCCCTGGGGCTTGGGCGTGTAGCAGGGCCACTGGAAACCTGAGAGGCTCCTCCCTGGGGCAGCCCGACTCAGAAAAACTGTCCTAGTATTAGGCAGATGTATTCACAGCCTGGCTAGGCTTGTTCTAGCTTTTCTGGGCTGCAGGCCTTTTCTCAGGGGCTGGTGGTGTTTGGTTCTGCTCTGAGGAAGTGTAGCCCCTCCAAAGGGCAAGCAGGCCTGTGCATGGACAGCCCCTGGGGTGCTAGGCTTCAGGCAATTGTTGAGGCCAGCCCTCCTGGATGGCAGGCAGCCCCAGGTTCGGCAAGAGAGTAGGGGGTGGTGGGGGTGGGGTGAGGGGATGCACTGGGAAGCACAGCTTTCAGCTAGCTAGCGGGCCTGTAAGCTTGCTGTGGCATGGGGGGTATTCTATGGGGCCCCACCCCTTCTTCTCTCCCCTCCCCAGCATGGGCACAGACCAGGCTCTTCTCCCAGGTTCCCTCTGATGTGGCTTTCCACTTCCCTGCCCCTAGAGTATTGCTCCCTTCTTCTGCGACAGCTTTGTTTTCTAGTCTCCCAGGCAGTCTCTGCCCCGTCAAGTGGTTTCTAGACCTCCCAAGCAGTTTCCGCTCCACCCCGCCCCCCCAGCCCGTTCTCGGGGTGTAACCTCTGGAGCCTAGGTCTCGGTGCCCAGCCCCCATCCAGGCGTCCCCCGGCCCTTTCCCGGGGACTAACCTTTGGTGGCGAGGTCTCGGTGCCCAGCCCCTACCCAGGTGTCTCAATTTTTGGTGACTGTGCCCATAGTTCAGGTGGTCCGTTGGGTTCTTGATTGGCTTTTCCATACTCCAACTTACTGCTACACTCTTCTCTGCATCTGGAGATTCCTCTGGTTTGTTTGATCTTTCCCCCGTGTAGGTGACTTTCCAGGGTGCGGGATCCCTTTCTCCTCCTCAGTTCCCTTTCAGGAGCGCCCATCCCGCTGGGATTCACCTTCTCTCACTCTCCTCTTTTCTCCCGTTCTGCCCAGTAATGTCATGAACTTCTTGCCGTTATTGGAGTTTAGGTTCCTCTGCCAGCGATTGGTTGCTGTTCTGTGCGAGTCATTTATTCTGTGGATGTGCTTTTGTGTGTGTGTGTTTGTGGGAGAGGGCGAGCGTGTCCCCCTACTCCTCCACCGTCTTGTCCCCTCCAGGAGTCTTTCTAATGGTATATCAGTTTTGTTGATCTTTTCAAAAACCAACTTTTGGTATTATTGATCCTCTCAATTGCTTTTTTTGTCTCTATGTTATTAATTTATGCTCTAATCTTGATTTCTTTCTTTCTACTTATTTCAGGCTTTGTCTATTCTTCCTTCTCTAGATGTTTAAGTTGTAAGGATTCACTTTCTATTTGAGTTTTTTCTTCTTTCCTGAGATAAGATTGTATTGCTATAAATTTCCATCTCAGAACTGCTTTATCTGTGTCCCATACGTTTTGGATTTCTGTATCTTCATTGTCATTTCTCTTTGGATTATCTTTTAATAACCTCTTTTGATTTCTTCAGTGATTCATTGGTTGTTTAGTAGCATATTGTTTAGCTTCCAAGGGTTTGTGTTTTTTGCTTTTTTTCATGTATTTTATTTGTAGTCTCATAGCATTGTGATGGGAGAGAATACTTGAAATGTTTTCAATTTTTAAAAAAATTATCAAGGCTTGATCTGCAGCCCAAGATATGATCTATCCTGGAGAATGTTCTGTGTACACTTGAAAGAATGTATATTCTGCTGCTTTTGGGTGAAACGTTCTATAGATATGATTAAATTCTATTTGGTCTAGTGTATCATTTAAGGCTTGTGTTTTCCTTGCTGATTTTCTGTCTGGATGATCTGTCCATGGCTGGTAGTTGGGTGTTAAAGTACTCCACTATTATTGTGTTACTGTCAGTTTCACCTTTTATGACTGTTAGCAGTTGCCTTATATATTGTGCTTCTCCTATGTTGGGTGCACATAGATTTAAAATTGTTATTTCTTCTTGTAATGACCCTTTGATCATTATGTAACGTCCTTTGTCTCTTGTGACCTTCTTTATTTTACAATCTATTTTGTCTGATATGAGTATTGCTACTCCTGTTTTTCTGTAATTTCCATTCGCAGGCAATATTTTATTCTATCCCCTCACTTTAAGTCTGTATATGTCCTTATATCTAAAGAGGGTCTTCTGTAGGAAGCATATATCTGTGTCTGGTTTTGAATCCATTCATCTAATCTTTTTCTTTTAGTTGGAACATTTAAACCATTTACATTCAATGTAATTATGGCTAAGTATGTATTTCTTGTCATTTACTTAATTTTTTTTTTGGATTACTATTGGGTCTTTTTATCCCTTCCTCTTTTGGTTGTCTTTTCTTGTGATTTTCTGACCATGTTTAGTGTTATGTTTGTCTTGGTTTTTCTTTTTTATGTGTGTGACCATTATAGTTATTTGACTAGTGGTTCCCCTTATATTTTGATATATCCTTCTATATGTGTGCAGAATTGTTTCTCTTGCTTGTCTCATTAATTTCAAATGCATTTTCAATGTTCCACATTCATCCTGTCTTCTTCTCATGCTTGCTAGTTTAGATATCATATTTGTCAACGGGTGGTCCATACTGTTTTGATTACCATAGCTTTGTAGTATAGCCTGAAGTCAGGGAGCATGATTCTTCCAGCTCTGTTCTTCTTTCTCAAGATTTGGTTCTTCAGAGCAATACTTTCACAAACTTGTGGTCAATTAACCTATGACAAAGAAGAGACTATAAAATGGAGAAAGACAGTCTCTTTAATAAGTGATGCTGGGAAAACTGCAGTTACATGGAAAAGAATGAAATTAGAACATACTCTAATTCCATATACAAAAATAAACCTAAAATATATTAAAGACCTAAGTGTAAGATGAGATGCTATAAAACTACCAGACGAAAAGATAGGCAGAACATGTTTTGACATAAATCATAGCAATATTTTTAGATCCATCTCTTAAAGCAAAAGAAATAAATAAAAAATAAATAAATGGAATGTAAATTTAAAGATTTTTCCACAGCAAAGGAAACCATCCATAAAATGAAAATGTAGCCTATTGAATGGGAGAAAATATTTACAAATGATGTGACTAATAATGGATTGGTTAATGCCCAAAAATATATCTACTAATTGTCTAACTCAACGTCCAAAAAATCTAACCTGATTTTTTAAAATGGACAGAAAAAGTGAATATTTTCCCAAAGTGGAAATTCAGATGGCCAACAAGCACATTAAAAGTTGCTCAGCATCACTAATCATCAGGAAAATGCAAATCAAAGCCACAATGAGTTACCATCTCACACCTGCCAGAATGGCTGTCATCAAAAAAACACATGTAACACATGTTGGTGAGGATGTGGAGAAAAAGGAACTTTCATACACATTTGGCAGGAATATACTGGTTGATCTACTATGAAAAACAGTATGAGGCTTCTCAAAAAACTAAAAATTAAACTTCTATAGGACCCAGCAATTCTACTCCCAGGTATATATCCAAAAAAATAAAAATAAAAATACTAATTAAAATATTCATAGCAGTGTTATTTACAATTGCAAAAATATGGAAGAAACCTAAATATCAATCAACAGATGGATGGATAAACAAGGTGTGATATATGTATACACACATACACACACACACACACACATATGCACATATATATACATATATGTGTATATACATACTGGAATACTACTCGGCCATTAAAAAAGGATGAACTTTTGCTCTTTGCAGCAATGTGGATGGACTACTTAGAAGGCATCCTGCTAAGTGAAGTAATTCAGAGAAAGAAAAATACTGTATGATGTTACTTATATATATTGAATCTAAAAAATAAAACAAACCAGCAAATAAAAAAAAGCAGATTAACAAATAAAGAAAACAAACTAGTGATTACCAGTGTGGAGAGGAAAGGGGGAAATGGCAATGTAGGTGTAGGGGATTAAGAAATTAAAGCTATTAGGTATATAATAAACTACAAGTATATATTGTACACCATGGAGGATACAGCAAATATTTTACATCAACTATAGTGGAGTATAAAATTTTTAAATTGTTAACCACTGTGGTTTCACCTGTAACATGCAATATTGTAGAGCAACGTCTTCAATTAAAAATAATAAAGATAAGAGTTCACTGGTGGACTAGTAGGTTAAGGATTTAGTGTTGTCACCACTGTGGCATGGGTCACTGCCATGACACTGATTCAGCCCTTGGCCCAGGAATTTCTGCATGCTGTGGGTGCAACCAAAATACCAATTAAAATAGCTAATTAATCAAAAAGTAAATATATTGTAGTTAATAAGTGTCAAGTTTCTCACTATTGGAGAAAGATGTTAAATACAGTAAGGAATAGCATATGACTAGGATAAACTTTGTGGTCATGGATTGAGTTTAGAGGTATTACTATACATTTATGGGTTTTAATATATATACATATATAGAAATAAATATAGCTGGTTATATGTTTGGGTTAATATACATATATATTTACTACCTCTTGCTACTGGGTGAACCTAGAAATAGTGAAACCTCAGTAGCAGTGAGAAAATTTAGCACTCAGATCTTGGTTTTCAGAATTCTTGTTGCAGCTCAGCAGAAATGAAGTTGACTAGTATCCTTGAGGACATAGGTTTGATCCCTGTCCTTTCTCAGTGGGTTAAGGATCCGATGTTGCCATGAGCTATGGTGTAGGTTGCTTAAATGTGTTGGATCCTGCATTGCTGTGGCTGTGGTGTAGGCTGGTGGCTAAAGCTCCAACTTGACCCCTAGCCTGGGAACCTTCATATCCCACAGGTACAGCCCTAAAAAAAGCAAAACAAAAAAAATCTTGGTTTTCAAATACCACTTTCTAATAAAAGAAAACAAGATTTCTTGGAGTAGTTGCTTCCTACATAGGGGCTGGAAAAATACAAAGCTAGCCTAGAACATCTTGTGGTGCCAGAAATTAAGAACATGCTGAAAAATAATGGGGCATGTACAAGTCACATGAGTTAACCTGAAGAAGCTATCAATGACCATAGTTGGAAAAAATAACTATATTAGTTGACTAGGACTGCTGTAACAAATTACCACAAATGGGGCATTTTAAAATAATAGTAATTTATTTTCTCACAGTTCTGGAGGCCAGAAATCCAAGATTTCAGAAGAGTTCATTCCTTCTGGAGGCTCTCAGGGAGATCTGTTCCCTGCCATTCACCTAGCTTATGGTGGTTATAAGCAAACCTTGGAATTCCTTGTTTTGTAGACATATCACTCCAATCTCTGCCTTGGTTTTCATATGGCATTTTTCTCTGTGTCTTTTGAGTCTTTGTCCAAATTTTCCTCTTCTGTAAGGATGCCAGTTACTGAAATAAGACATACCCTAATCCAGTTATGACCACATCTTAATTGGATTACATCTGCAAAGTCCTTATTTACAAATAAGGTCATTTCACAGGTGTTGAGTGTTAGGACTTAAATATAACTTTTTGGAGAACACAGTTCTACCCATTACAGTTATGTGATTTTTAATGATGTTATTGGAGTATAATTGAGATAATAAACTAAACATATATTATTTCATATGGATACAAATAAATAATTTAATGAATAATTAGGTAAAACAATAGCTCTTGCTAATGGAAGAATTTCAGTTAATAAAGATAGTTGTATTGAGGGAAATACAAGTTTACTGTTAAGGAAACAACAATGAGCATTTTTATAGGCAAGACCCACCAATGAATGTTACAATTGGTTGGAAAATGTTGGAGGAGAAACAACGTTTGTGCAGTATCAAAGTAACTCCACCAACATATTTATTAATTACAAAGAAAAAATAGTAAATTTACAACGGAGAACATCTTTACTAAGTGATTGAGTTTATAACCCAAAATAAATTATATAAATTTCATGTACTTCCAAATATGATACACTGAGAATGATATGGCATTGAAAGCAGCTCTTTTGACCTTTTCCCATTTGACCATTTATATCCCCTTCTAACCTTAAAATAATATAATTATAGGAATGAGATTAATAAGCAGCTGAAACTAACCCTTACTTGTGCCTTCCTGAATGCACTCCATGCCTTGTATGTTGATTTCTTCTAAATAAAAAAGAAGTGAGAATTAAGAATTAAGCAGTTTATTTATTTTTTTTATGTATGGCCAAGTTTATTTATTTATTTTTTAATTTTTTTGAAATTGTTATTTCCCCAATACAATTTTTTTTCTACTATACAGCATGGTAACCCAGTTACACACACATGTATACATTCTTTTTTCTTACATTATCATGCTCCACCATAAGTGACTAGACACAGCAGGATCTCATTGCTAACCCATTCCAAAGGCAATAGTCTGCATCTATTAACCCCAAGTTCCCAATACATCCCGCTCTATCCCCCTCCCCCTTGGCAAGCACAAGCCTATTCTCCAAGTCCATGATTTCCTTTTCTGTGCAAAGGTTCATTTCTGCTGTATATTAGATTCCAGTTATAAGTGATATATGGTATTTGTCTTTCTCTTTCTGACTTACTTCACTCAGGATGAGAGTCTCTAGTTCCATCCATGTTGCTGCAAATGGCATTGTGTTGTTTTTTATGGCTAAGCAGTATTCCATTGTGTATATATACCACAGCTTCCTAATCCAATCACCTGTCAATGGACATTTGGGTTGTTTCCATGTCTTGGCTATTGTGAATAGAGCTGCAATGAACATGCAGGTGCATATGTCTTTTTTAATTAAGGAAAGTGTTGTCCGGATATATGCCCAAGAGGGGGATTGCTAGGTCATATGGTGGTTCTATGCATAGTTTTCTAAGGTACCTCCATACTGTTCTCCATAGTGTTTGTGCCAGCTTATATTCCCACCAACAGTGCAGAAGGGTTCCCTTTTCTCCATACCCGCTCCAGCGTTTGTTATTTGTGGACTTAATATTGATGGCCATTCTGACATGTGTGAGGTGGTACTTCATGGCAGTTTTGATTTGCATTTTTCTAATAATCAGGGATGTTGAGCATTGTTTCATGTGCTTGCTGGGGCCATCTGTATATCTTCTTTGGAGAAATGTCTATTCAGGTCCTTTGCCCATTTTTCAATTGGGTTGTTGGCTTTTTTTTTTTTTTGCTGTTGAGTTGTATAAGTTGCTTGTATATTTTAGAGATTAAGCTCTTGTCAGTTGCATCGTTTGAAAGTAAAGAATTAAGCAGTTTTAAATGACTAGCCCTTTTGAGAAAAAACTGACTAGAAAGGTTTTGAGCTATGAAACTATGACTAAGAAAAAATATATTTTACTATAACAGTGTGCGGTGACAATATTCTTTAGACTGCAGAGAAAATCGGTTTAGGTGAAATTCTTTTGAAAATTCCAAAAATGGTTCTTTTTGCCTGTGTATTTAAGAAAAAAACAGCTTTATTAAAATATCTTTTCAGAATTCTGACCCTGAGGAAAAAATTCCCTTTGGAGAACTTGCTTTTCTCTCCCTATGCCTTGAGATTTGGGCTCTCAGGATCACTTATATAAATCATCTCTAATTTCTGAGACTGAGAAAAAATAGGGAAAGATCCATTTTTAAGTATAATTTATTCCAATTGCTGTTTAAAAACTAGTGAGTTTTATATTTTATACCTTATTCATGACTATGTTTAAATTCTCAGAAACATGAAAGAAAACAGACAAGAATGAATTGCAGTTTCATGTGAACTGGGAAATACTCAGTATTAAGTTAATACCTGGTGTTAAAGTTAATGTTTGTGTCTATAATTAATATAGACATGTCGTTAGAGTCAGCATAATTAAGTATAATACTTTTACTGTACTGAGATTTAATACAAGTGAAATAAAATCTTGTTACATCTGTTGCAAATTTGTCAGCAAGAAAAAAACTAGTTAAAAAAATTTTTTTTAAATTTCATTGGAGTAGGGTTGACTTACAATGTTATGTTAGTTTCAGGTAAACAGCAAAGTGAATCAGATAGATGGATATATATTCATTCATTTTCAGATTCTCTTCCTATATAAGTTATTACAGTTTATTTAGGAGATTTATCTGTGCTATGCAGTAGGTCCTTGTTATTTATCTATTTTACATATAGTAGTATGTATATATTAATCCCAAACTCCTAATTTATCCCTCCCCCAACATTTCCCCTTTGGCAACCATAAGTTTGGTTACAAAATCTTTGATTCTGTTTCTGTTTTGTAAATAAGTTCATTTGCATCATTTTTATTAGATTCCACATATAAGTGATATCATATGATGTTTGTCTTTCTCTGTCTGACTTGCTTCACTTAGTATGATAATCTCTAGGTCCATCCTTATTGCTGCAAATGGCATTATTTCACTCTTTTTATGGCTGAGTAATATTACATTGTGTATATATGTACAACATCCTCTTTATCCATTTGTCTGTTGATGGACATTTAGACCACTTCCATGTCTTGGTTACTGTAAAGAGTGCTGCCATGAAAAATGGGATGCATGTATCTTTTTGAATAATGGTTTTCTCCAGATACATGCCTAGAAGTGAGATTGCTGTATCATATAGTAAGTCTATATTTAGTTTTTTAAGGATCCCTCATACTGTTCTTTGTAATGGTTGTAGTGATATACATTTGCATTTGAAACCTTTTTGCATCTCAGCTCAAGGGATAAGTATTGTCTCACAGCGACCTCTATTATTTGGCCAAGTAATTTGAAATTTTTGAAAAAATTTCCAAATATCAACTTTTAATAAAAGTTCTTTTTACTTCCACCTAACTTTGGAATAAGGGCTCCTGAGGCATCTCAGAGACAGAATAATTTAACTGGTATTATTTGGCATGTTAAATTACATGGAAAGCATTATCATGTGAGTTCCAAAACTTAGAATATGCTCTATGGATAGATGTTATACATATAGACATCCTAGAAATTACATAGAGCTTCTGAAATTTGGATATGTCCTCCTGGAAAAATATTACCCATAATGCTAGCTATTATCTCAAGACATTGTATGTCACATAAGTTTCTTTGTAAACTTAACTGTCATCAGGTTTTAAACTGTGACAAGTCTTTTGTAGTTCATAGGCAGTTATGGTTTTACTCTGATGCCTTTGCAAAAAAAGAAATGCTTCCTCTTCAAGAAGATGTATAGAAAGGACATTTTGATAAGTACAGTTTTCTTATTACTTTCCAACCATAATCCTGAACTGGGTAAGAAATTTTAAAAGTCTAATGGAAACTCTGATTTCATAAAACTATTAGCAAAAAAAGATTAATTACATAGGATTGTGTAAAGTGATGAATATTTTTTTGTTTTGCCTGAAATATTACTGGCTTTATGTCTTTGCTTTTCCAGATAAAAGGAAACCTTTCCCTCAAGGTAATTATGACTTATAGCAATTTGTAAACTATATATTTGTAGGCAGAATTGAAATATTTATCTTTTCTCTCTGCCTGTCTCCAGAGATTGGAAACAGTTTAGGTTCCCAGCAGCTTTACCAGGTAAATTAAGAAGGCTACCCTGTTGTTGTTGTTTTTGTTGTTGTTGTTGTTCTTCTTCTTCTTCTTTCTCTTTTCTTCCTCTTCTTCCTCCTCCTTTTTCTCTTCTTCTTCCTCTTCCTCCTCCTCTTCTTCTCCTTCTTCCTCCTCTTCTTTTAGTTTTAGGGCCAAGTGTGCAGCATATGGAAGTTCCCAGGTTAGGTGTTGAATCGGGGCTGCAGATTCTGGCCTATGCCACAGCCACAGCAACGCAGGATTTGAGCTGCATCTACAACATCCACCACATCTCATGGCCACAGCAGATACTTAAGCCACTGAGTAAGACCAAAGATCAAACCCACATCCTCATGGATACTAGACTGTTTGTTACCACTGAGACACTATGGGAATCCCGAAAGCCACCTTGTAACAGATGCAAAAATCTCAAGGTACTTTGAGGACCTCAAAAAGGGGAGGAATTCACGCTATCCTGTAAGGCAAAATCCATGACAAGACCTTAGCATGGCATTCCTGGTCTGGAGGGGCCTTTTAAAATTTCAGTCTGAGACTCCTTATGAGCAGTTCCAGCACAGCCAACATTAAATAGCCTATATGATCAATAAATCAGACTTAATTTGCAGACAAATTCTAATTTGGCTATATTTGATAAAAACTGGGGTGATTTTAGAAGGAAAGAAATGTTTCAATGGATATCAAATTCTGCTTCTATTAATTGAGATCGGTATTTACTACCTAAAACTCACTTCCCAGACAGCTCATTGCTGTTATATTGTGGTAAAGTTTAGTTGAATTATTAATTCCAGACCAGGAATGCCTTAATTTCCCTTAAAGATACAGATTAGTACAGAACAGACTAAGTCTGATGACTGGAAATATACTGGACTGAAACTAATGGAAGTTTTTTATTTAAATTTTTACTTACTAGATATGTTATATGTATATTGCTTGCTTTACAAAATTGTTGTATCTAGCATTACCAAATGTGTGACTGAGCCTCTGATAAAATGATGACTAGGTGACTTGAAACAGTTGACTAAGTATATAGTTCTATAAGAGATTAATGATTATAATAGTGTGACTAGTGTGACTATAGCTATAGGAAGAAGCAACAAGCAGGATTTTTTTCCCTAGACCATAACAGACTAGTCAAAAGGTGGTCCATAAACTTTTGGCTATCTTTAATAAGGCCTGGTCAAGTAATAGTACATTGAGTGTCCTGTCAACAAAATCCTCACTAACTTAGCAATAAGCATTCCTAACACCATAGCACAGAATGGTCATGAAATGCCTCCCAAACCATGGTCAAATTCATGACCATGATGGGGCCCTGCCAACTAAAAATTGACACTTATCTACTTCTATAAGGATTGGATTTCTAGCCACTACAGTCACTAGCACACCCTGAAAGGAGTTCAGGGTGGAGATCAAGAATGAGGCACTCAGTGTTCTGAGGAAAATTGACAGCACAAGCCTTGAGAAAGATATATTCAGGAGATTTTATAAGCCCAAATTCTTATATCTTATATCTGTAAAAACACTAAAATCACTAACAGTTATCATCTGCTTTTGGCATTAAGGAGAGAAATGCATTTGAAAGTTAAAATGCTGTGGTTCAGACATGCTAGGCAAAACTAGGGGGGTTTGTGGATGTGATTTCAGACACATTGCTCTATTGCTGAAAACTTGAATTTTCTGAGCTGTCAGACTCAGATGCTACCAGTCATCCTCAAAACAGTGTCTGTTGGTGAATCCAAGAAGGACCCTGTGTGTTCCTCTGTCAAGTTTATAATTAACCTTAAACATTATTACTGCACCCATTTCTCCTCAGGGTTGAGAAATATCAAAGAAAAAGAATTGAGGAGAACACTGAAGAACCCCACCACCACCACCACCAGTACAAAGGCTGGCAGTTACTGGTTACAACAATAGATTCACTGACTCGGTGTTTGATGCATATTCCTGAGTTGTTTTCCAGATGCTATAACTGTCATCAGAGGGGAAAAAAGCTAACTACATGATGATCAGACTGTAGCCATGAGAATAAACTGATCCATATTGAGCGGTACTGAATCTATGGCTTCCACAAATCTGAGAACTGGACTCAAGACAAGGGGGTTAACATTACTTATAATAATCTATTTATTTGTGAATATTAAAACAATTGTATCTTTCTCTACCTGTATATGTAAGCAGGCAACTAAAATTGTCAGTAATGAGATTCTATAGACCCATGTTGATATCTTCCACTCAGAATATGGTACGCTATGTCAGCATGAAGTTGCAGAAGATGGATCTTTATCCCTAATTCCATAGAAATGGAATGATGTTTGACAGTAAGGAATTGAAAGCAACTCTTTTGCAATGAACATAAGGGAGCATGTATCCCTTTGAATGAAAGTTTTGTCTGGATATATGCCCATGAGTGGGATTTGCTGGATCATATGGTAGTTCTATATTTAGTTTTCTGAACAACATCCATACTGTTTTCCATAGTGGTTGTACCAATTTACATTCCCACTAACTGTGAAGGAAGATTCTCTTTTCTCCACATCCTCTCCAGTTACATTTAGAATGGATAAGTAATGGGGTCCTACTCGATAGCACAGGGAACTCTGTCTAATCTCTTGGGTTAGAACATGATAGAAGATAGTATGTAAAATATATATATGGGAGGGCTAGGTCACTTTACTATGCAGCAGAAATTGAAGGGACATTGTACATCAATTATTTAATATGTTTATATAATTAATATTTAAGTACAAAGAAATAATGGAGTTCCTGTTGTGGTTCAGCAGGTTATGCACCTGACTAGTATCCATGAGGAGGTGAGTTCAATCCCTGGCTTCACTCATGGGTTAGGGATCCAAATTGCCACGAGCTGTGGTGTAGGTTGCAGATGTGGCTCAGATCCTGTATTGCTGTGGCTGTGGGGTAGACTGGCAGGCACAACTCTGGTTCAACCCCTAGCCTGGGAACTTACAAATGCCACAGGTACAGCCTTAAAAAAGCAAGTAATAATAATAACTATAATGATAGTAATAAGTGAAAAGAAATAAAAGGAAATCAGCTCTTTTCCCCTTTCCTGTTTGTCCATTTCTGTCCTCCTCTAATTAAAAAAAAAATAATTTTAGGAATGAGATCCTTAAGCAATTGAAACGAGCTCCTGATTTATGCTCTGCTAAATGCATACCCTGCCTTGTCTAACTGTTAATTCTTCTAGATAAAAAGAAGTAAGAATGAAGAATTAAGCAGTTGAAATGATTAACTCTCTACCCCCAACAGCCCCATTATCACTTCTTCAGATCATTCAGGCAAGATAAAATCTAAAGAAAGAGTCTGCCATTCGGCACTCAATGGAGAATGATGTAGAATCAAACTCCTCCCTCAAAGATTCGCTGAGATTCTCTCTCTACTTCACTTTCCCTTTAAAAAACTGTCATGGCTGAGCAGAATCTTCAGAGTTGGTCTCTGGGCATGAGTCCACCATCTCCTCAGATTTCCACTTTCCTGATTAAAGCATCTTTCCTTTCTACTGACACTTGCCTCTTGAATTACTGGCTTATGAATGGCAAGGAGCTGAAGCTGGATTCGGTAACAATGTATTTTCCTTGGTATTCATGGAAAAATGCATAGCCTCCATCTTTTCAAGAGAAAACACAAATTGATGACTATTTAGGTAAAGTGTCATAGACATGAAATAAACGGAAAAAACGAGGAACTGCTGCAGATTGTAGAAGACTAAGGAGGCATAACAATTAAATGCAATATGGTATCTCATATTAGATTCTGGCACAGAGAATGGCATTAATGGGAAAGAATGTGGAATTCAAATAGAGGCTGCAATTAGTTAACAGAGTTGTACCATTTTTTAATTTTCGTATTTTTTTAACTATATATACTTCTTGTTTTATTCCAGGAAATGAAAATCAAGAGAAACCCTCCCCCTCATGGTTAATTATTCCAATTGCAAATCCTTCACTTTACAAGTGGAAATAAATTAGATACAAAAGAACTTTTTGCAAATACGTTCTTCACTGACCATATTCTAAAACCAATACAAACTCTTCCATTTTCAGATGGCAGGGGAAAGCAAGATCTCAAAATTTCATTGTTGTAAAATCTAAGATATACAGAAAAAAATAGGTTAAAAGACAGAGAAAAAAACACCCTGGTGTTGTTAGCCAACAGAAAGCAAAGTACTTTTAAGGAGTGTGGTGTGAGCCCTAGAAAGCTCCCAAAACTCACTTGCTGGAAGCATTAAGAAGGAGAGATGGAATTAAGAGGAAAACAAATCCCTGAAAGAGAATACCAAATAGGAGCTGGTGAAGCATAGATCCATAAAATTGGAGGACACAAGCCTTCAGAAATAAAAAAGACAACTGAGGCAGTTGCAGGTACAGGGAGAAGCTGAGCCCAGGGTCTTTGGTGCACAGGCCAGAAAAAGTCCTCCTCATTTTTTATTTTTGGTGTAATTTCCCCAATACATTATTTTCTTTTCTACTGTATAGCATGGTGACCCAGTTACACATATATGTATAGATTAATTTTTCTAACATTACCATGCTCCATCATAAGTGACCAGACACACTTCCCAGTGCTACACAGCAGGATCTCTTTGCTAATCCATTCCAAAGGCAATACTCTGCATCTATTATCCCCAAGCACCCAATCCATCCCACCCTCTCAACTTCCTCCTTGGCAACCACAAGTATATTCTCCAAGTCCATGATTTTCTTTTCTGTGCAAAGGTTCATTTTTGCTGTTGATTTGGTACCAGATATAAGTGATAGTATATGGTATTTGTCTTTGTCTTTTTGACGTACTTCACTCAGGATGAGTCTCTAGTTCCATCCATGTTGCTGCAGATGGCATTATGTTGTTCTTTTTTATGTCTGAGTAGTATTCCATTGTATATATATATATACCACAGCTTCCTAATCCAATCATTTGTTGATGGACATTTGGGTTGTTTCCATGTCTTGGCTATTGTGAATGGAGCTGCAATGAACATTCAGGGACATGTATCTTTTTCAAGGAAAGTTTTTTTTTTGCCTGTTAGACATTTTCTAGGGCTGCACCCGTGGCATATGGAGGTTCCCATGCTAGGGGTCTAATTGGAGCTGCAGCCATGGGCCTAAGCCAGGGCCACAGCAATGCCAGACCTGAGCCATGTCTGCAACCTACACCACAGCTCATGGCAACACTGGATCCTTAACCGACTGAGTGAGGCCAGGAATCAAACCTGCAACCTTTTGGTTCTGAGTCAGATTCGTTAACCACTGAACCATGATAGGTACTCCAAGTTTTGTCTGGATATATACCCAAGGGTGGGATTGCTGGGTAACATGGTGGTTCTATGCAGATTTCTAAGGTACCTCCATGCCATACTCCATAGTGGTTGTACCAGCTTACATTCCAATGAATGGTGCAGGAGGGTTCCCTTTTCTCTGCACCACCTCCAGCATTCTGAAATTTCTGAAAAGAAAAAAATTGGCAACCTAGAATACTCTATTCAGCAAGAATATCTTTTAAAATAGAAGGGGAAATAAAGAATTTCTCCAAAAAACAAAAGCTACAAGAATACAGGAATACAAAACACATTCTAAAAGAAATATTAAAAGGACTTCTCTAAATCAAAAAAAAAAAAGAAGAAGAAGAAGAACTGGGATGGAAGAAACGATAGTCAGAGAGCAGGCACTCAAATAAGCCAGGATACAGATAGAATCATGAAGATGTTTAAAACAAAATAAAATGAAAATGAAAAAAGAGATACCAAAATCATAAACTGTGGGCAAGGGAAGTAAGGTAATAGATTATTTTTTAAATTTTCTTTTTTTTTTTAATGTTACTATGGTAATGAATTGCTTGAACCTACAGAACTATCAGGCTAAAACACACAATTATAGGAAAGGGTTAAGATTCTTAAAAAAAAACGGGGCAAGAACAAATCAAAACCAAACACTACATTCACAAAAAAATGAAAAGAAAAATACTCAAGTAGAAAATAATTGGAGAGACGGGATTAAGATGGCGGAATAGAAGGACTGAGCTCACCTTCTCTCCTAAAAACAACAAAATTCACAACTAAAGACTGAGCATTCTCCACCCAAATGGACTGGAAACCCATACCCTACTCCATAAGAAAAAGAGGAGGCAACATCCACAGGTAGGAGGGGTGATTTTGTGATATAAACAACCCCATACCTCCCGGGTGGGAAGCTCCACAGACTGAAAACTAACTGGCTCACAGAGACTCACCTACAGGAGTGAGAGTTCTGAGCCCCACATCAAACCCTCACATGCTGGGATCTGTCACAAGGAGAAAGAGCCCCTGGAGCATCTGGCATTGAAGGCCAGTGGGGCTTGTGCGCAGGAGCTCCACAGGACTGGGGGAAATGGAGACCCCATTCTTGAAAGGTGCACACGGACTTTCACGTGCACTAGGTCCCAGGGCAGAGCGAGGTCTCCACAGGAAACTAGGTCAAACCTGACCACAGTTCTTGGAGGACATCCTGGGAAAACAGGGGTGAATGTGGCTTGTTGTGAGGGAAGGGCATTGAAGGCAAAGCTCTCGGGAATATTCAGCAGTTGCCTGTCTCTGGAGGTGGTCATTTTGGGAAAGTCTGGCCCCACCCGTCAGTCAACACTGAGAAGCCCCAGGGCAAGCAACAATCCAGGTAGGATCACAGCCTCTCCCTCAGGAAACAGGCTACCTAAAGAGCCTCAGGCACACAGCAGCCCCTAATCCCATCCAGAGACTAAGCCCCACCCACCAGAGGGATTAGAATCGGCTCCATCTACCAGGGGGCAGGCATCAGCCCCTCCCATCAGGAAGCCTCCAGCAAGCCCCCATACCGACATCAGCCACAAGGGGGGCAGACACCTGAAGGAAGAGAGGCTACAGCTCTATTATCTATAAAAAGGTCACCACACCAAAAACCTATAAAAATGAAAAGACAGAGGACTATAACTCAGATGAGGGAGAAAGGAAAAACCCCAGAAAATCAGCTAAGCAATAAGGAGATTCTCAGCCTCCAGGAAAAAGACTTTAGACTTTCGATGCTAAAGATGATGCAAGACATTGGAAATAAACTGGAGGCAAAGATGGATAACTTACAGGAAACACTGACCAAAGAGGCACAAGATATAAAACTCAAACAAGAAGAGATGCAAAATACAATAACTGAAATAAAAAATGCACTAGAAGCAGCTAACAGCAGAATACAGGAGGCAGAAGAACAAATAAGTGAGGTGGAGGACAGATTAGTAGAAATTACAGATGTGAACAGAACATAGAAAAAAGACTGAAAACAAATGAAGAGAGTCTCAGGGAACTCTGGGACAATGTTAAGTGCACCAACATCCGTAGTATAGGGGTGCCAGAAGGAGAAGAGAGAGAGAAGGAGACAGAAAAAATATTCCAAGAGATAATAGCCAAAAATTTCCCTAACATGGGGAAGGAACCACTCACTCAAATCCAGGAAGGGCAACAAGTACCATATAAAATAAACCCAAGGAGGAATACCCAGAGACACATACTAATCAAACTGACCAAAATTAAAGACAAAGAAAACATCTTGAAAGCAGCTAGGGAAAAGAAACAAGTAGCATACAAGGGAACCCCGATAAGGTTATCAGTAGATTTTTCAACAGAAACTCTGCAGGCCAGAAGGGTGTGGCATGATATACTCAACGTGATGAAAGGAAAAAACCTCCAACCAAGATTACTTTACCCAGCAAGGCTCTCATTCAGATTTGATGGAGAAATTAAAACCTCCACAGATAAGCAAAAGCTGAGAGAATTCAGCAACACTAAACCAGCCTTACAACAAATACTACAGGAACTTCTCTAGGCAGGAAAGAAAAGATCAGCAACAGGAAACAAAAATTCCACAAATGATAAGGCTCACCAGCAAAGGTATATATACAGTAAAGATACAAAATCATCCATGCACAATTATACCATCAAAATCAGAAATCATGAGAAGAGGTGGGTATAAATGCGGGACACCGGAGATGAACTTGCAATTAAGAGAACAACAACTTAAAACAATCTCATATACATATAGACTCTTACATCAAAACTTCAGAAGAACTGCAAACCAAAAATCTACAATTGATACACAAACAAGGAATCTCTGGAGAAGAAATATATCTCATAGTAAATAAGTGCATAATCCACCATGAAGGGGGTCATTTGACATCATTCTTGGAATGCTGAAGTGTTACATCTGATTCTGATTTCCTCTCCATCAAAGAACTTATGATAATTATAATTAAACAATGTGACTGTACAATTAAATAATACAGTTCTACAATTGTATTATTAATAACCATTTCTCTCCATGGTACAATGTGAGGTCTATAATGTCTTGTTTATCACATCACCTAGAATGGTGTAATGCCTTTATTGAAGAATCAATGAGATGGAACAAATTGTGAGGACATATTTATATAGTTACACTATTTTTTAACCAACTTATGCATTTTATATTTTACTTATTCTCATCAGCATATTTTCCATTCCACTTCTCCAGTGGGAGTCACTTCATCTGTTTCTTAAGATCCATGATATAATAATTTGCGTGAATGTACTTGTGTGTAAATGTATGTATTTTATTCTGTAAGAAATAAAAATAAAATTTCAGAATTAAATAAAGAAAATAATTGGAGACCATCCAAACAAAAAATGAAGGGAAGTATGGAGAATCATAGACTCAACTGGAAAACAAGGTTTAAAATGGCAATAAATAAGCATCTATCAATTATCACCTTAAATGTCAATGGACTGAATGCTCCAATTAAAAGACAGAGTGAAAAAGACAAAAAAAAGACACTGAGTGGCTGATTGGATAAAAAGCAAAAACCTTCAATCTGCTGCCTACAAGAAACTCACCTTAGGACAAAGGACACATACAGATTCAAACTGAGGGGTGGGAAAAAATTATTTAATGCCAATGGACATGACTGGAAAGCATGAGTTGCAGTACTCATATCAGATGAAATAGACTCTAAAACAAAAGCCATAAAGAAACACAAAGAAGGACACTACTTAATGATTAAGGGATCCATTCAAGAAGAGGATATTACTATCATCAACATATGTGCCCTAAATATAGGAGCACCCAGATACATACAACAAATATTAACAGACATAAGGGAGAAATTGAAGGGAATACAATCATAGTAGGAGATTAATACCCCACTCACATCAATGGACTGATCCTCTAGACAGAAAACCAATAAAGCAACAAAGATCCTAAAGGAAACAATAGAAAAGTTAGACTGAATTGACAACTTCAGGACACAACATCCAAAAAAATCATAATACACATTCTTCTCAAGTACACATGGAACATTCTCAAGAATTGATCACATATTGGGGCACAAAGCTAACCTCAACAAAATTTAGGAGCATATAAATTTTTTCAAGTATTTTCTCTGACCACAATGGTATGAAACTAGAAATCAACCACGGGAAAAGAAATGAGAAAAAACCTGCTACATGGAGACTAAACAACATGCTACTAAAAAACCAATGGGTTAACAAGGAACTCAAGAAAGAAATTAAAAAATACTTCGAGACAACTGATAATGAAGGCAAAACCGCTCAAAATATATGGGACGCTGCAAAAGCAGTACTCAGGGAAAATTCATAGCAATACAGGCCTTCCTCAAAAAAGAAGAAAGATCTCAAACTGACAACTTAAGCCACTACCTAAATGAATTAGAAAAATAACAAAAAAAAAACCCTAGAGTCAGCAGAAGGAAGGAAATCATAAAGATCAAAGAGGAAATCAATAAAATAGAGATTCAAAAAACAATAGAGAAAATTAATAAAACCAAGAGCTGGTTCTTTAAAAAGGTAAAAAAAAATTTGACAAATCCCTGGCTAGACTCACTAAGAAGAGTAGAGAAAGAACCCAAATAAACAAGATTAGAAATAAAAAGGGAGAAATCACAACAGATACTGTAGAAATACAAAAAAAAAAAAAAAACATAAGAGAATACTATGAACAACTATATGGAAAAAAAATTTGACAATCTGGAAGAAAAGTACAACTTTCTAGAATCTTACAGCCTGCCCAAACTGAATCAAGAAGAAATAGATCAACTGAACAGACTTATCACTAGAAATGAAATTGAATACATCATAAAAACACTCACTACAAAATAAAGCCCAGGATCAGATGGCTTCACAGGTGAATTCTACCAAACATATAAAGAGGATCGGGTGCCCATCCTCCTTAAAATTTTTCAAAAAGTTGAGTAAGAAGGAATACTTCCAAAGACATTCTATGATGCCATCATTGCCCTAATTCCAAATCTAGAGAAAGATACCACCAAAAAATAAAACTACCAGCCAATATCTTTGATGAATTTAGATGCAAAAATTCTCAACAAAATTTTAGCCAACAGAATACAACAACATATCAAAAAGATCATACGCCATGACCAGGTGGGGTTCATCCCAGGTTCACAAGGATGGCCAACAGGCACATGAAACAATGCTCAACATCCCTGATTATTAGAGAAATGCAAATCAAAATTGCAATGATATACCACCTCACACATGTCAGAATGGCCGTCAATAATAAGTCCACAAATAACAGTTGCTGGATGTGGTGTGGAGAAAAGGGAACCCTCCTGCACTGTTGATCGGAATGTAAGCTGGTACAACCACTATGGAGAACAGTATGGATGTACCTTAGAAATCTATACATAGAACTACCCTAATCCAGCAATCCCCCTCTTGGGCATATATCCAGACAAAAGTTTCCTTAAAAAAGACACATGCACCTACATGTTCATTGCAGCTCTATGCACAATAGCTGAGACCTGGAAACAACCCAAATGTCCATCAACAGATGATTGGATTAGGAAGCTGTGGTATGTATACACAATGGAATACGACTCAGACATAAAAAAGAATGAAATAGTGCCATTTGCAGCAACATGGATGGAGCTTGAGACTCTCATCCTGAGTGAAGTAAGTCAGAAAGAGAAAGACAAATACCATATGATATCACTTATAACTGGAATCTAATATCCAGCAGAAATGAACATTTCCACAGAAAAGAAACTCATAGACTTGTAGAATAGACATGTGGCTGCCTGGGGGAAGGGGGATGGAGTGGGAGGGAGCGGGAGAAGGAGCCTGGGTTAACAGATGCAAACTCTTGCTCTTGGAATGGATTTACAATGAGATCCTGCATTGAGAACTATGTCTAGATACTTAAATTGCAACACAACAATGTGAGAAAAAAGAATGTATACATGTATGTGTAACTTGGTCCCCATGCTATACAGCAGGAAATTAAAAAAAAAATAGGTATTGGCAAGCATATGGAGAAAAGAAACTATTGGACACTGTTGATATGAGTGTAAATTTTTTATAGCCATTACAGAAAATGACATAGTGGTTTCTCAAAAAAAAAAGAAATTTAAAAATGGAACTAAGATATTATCTAGCAACCATTACTTGATATTCACCTAAAGGAACTAAAATCAGGATCTTAGAGAGAAACGTCACTCCCATGTTCTCTGCAGCAAGCGTCAAGAAATTAAAACAGCTTAGATATCTAATTATGGAAAAATGCATTAAAAATCTGGTATATACATACAATCAATTATTATTCGGCCTTAATAAAAGAGGAAATCCTGCCTTTGCTATTACATGGATGGATCTGGCAGACATATGTTAAGTGAAATAAATCAGACAGAGGAAGACAAATCCTGCATGACCTCCCTTATAGGAGTTATCAAAAGTGATCAGATTCATAGAAGCAGAGTAGAAGGGTGGTTACCAGGGGCTGAGGAAAAGGGAAAAATAGTAAGTGACAGTCAAAAGTACAAAGTTTTAGGTGTGAAAGTTACATAAATTCTACAGATTGCCTCATAAATAAACAAAAAACAAACAAACAAACAAAAACACATCTACATGTAAAATGACTTGAACAGAACATCAACTAAATGCTGGCAGAAGAACTTCAACCTCCAAAAAGGGCAAGACATTTTAACATAATTGGGCAGAACAAAAGAAAAAGAGAGAGAGAGAGAGAAAGAGAAAAGGAATCAGGACTGTACTAGCATTCCAGAGAGGGAGATGTGAAGGAGAAAAGGAACCCAAACCCTGGGAAGCCACCTAACTGATGGAAAGATCAGCCAAGTCAGAGGTACCTCAAAGTTGCCAAGAAAAGTGAAGCAGCAGGTCTGAGAATGGAAAAGCAGAGTTAGAGACACACAGATCATCTGAACCACTGGCACAGATACCACAGCCTGAGACACTCAGGTGGGGGCTGGGCAATGAGACTTCGGCTCCGGAGGTCAGTCCCTGGGAGAGGGCTGGGGATGGCAGTGTGGAGACAGCCTAAGGGGCTAAGGAACAGTGCACCATGGGCAGGGGAGTGGTACACCAAGGCCTGCAGAGTGGAACGCCACAGCAGAGGGAACCTGGGCGAAGGTCCAGAACTGCAGGAGAGGTAAGGTGCCTTTGTTGGGAAGGACAAGAAGAGGAATGGTGGGCAGCCATAGGAGCACCTTGTACCCAAGTATGAGAGAATGCCTCCTGGTTTTCAGGGGGTAGGGCAGCTCTGGTGCAGGCTAGGGTTGTTGAGAAGGCTCTTGCTCATTTAGGGGAGTCTGTGTGCTTCTTGTGCAGACTACCAGTGGCCAGGCACATCTTGTGTGGGCTGAGGGCATAAGGGGGCTAAGTGTGACCTGGTGCCTCTTGCACAATCTACAAGTGGCAGGGACAGACTGCCGCAGTCATCACGGAGGCCAGAGGGAGGCATGGATTGCCACCACTGGGGGCCTGTGAGTGGGCTTCCCCTATGACCCCAGTCACCTCAGGGGTTGGCAAAAAAAGAAAAAAGATAGAGGGCCAAGCATTGTACACTGTTTTGCTCACTCCCCTGGGAGCACACCCACCCTGCTCTTGCCACTAACAAATGCTCTGGGCAGTGCCCAGATGCTTGATCACCATCCCTTCCCAGGAACATGCAACTAGGATCAGTTTGTGCAGCAACTCCTGTGGCGGATAAGCAGGACAAGGTGTTCTGGCATGGTCTATAGGACGCAGGGGCAAACCACTGCTGTTATCTTGGCTCCAGAGGTGGCAATGGCTCGCCACCACAAGGGGTTCATGAACAGATACCACTTGCAGCCCCATTCACTTCAAAGGCACCATGGAGTAGGTCAGTGTGAGCAAACCACCTGTTGGTGCACTCGCACCCATGGGAACACACCTGCACTGCTGCTGCCTCTGCCAAACTCTCCAGGCAGTACCCACATGCCTAATCTCTGTCACTTCACAGGATCCTGCAACTAGCAGCAGCCTGTGCAGCACATCCTATGTGGGCTAAGTGAGATGGGTTTCTTCATGCATGGTCTACAGGTTGTGGAGGCAAACCACTGCAGTTATCACTGACTCTAGAGACAAAAATGACCTGCTCCCACTAGGGGTCCCTGAACAGGCACCACCTGTGGTTCCAATCACCTCAGAGGAGGGCATTGCAATTGAACACAAGCTGTTGTTGCTTTCACTCACCTGGGAACTCACGCATCCTGCTGCTGCTACTGCCAAATGCTCTGCTCACCTGGTAGATCTGCCTAGAGCTCATTATCACTTCCCAGGGCCCTGCAACTAGGAGTAGCTTGTGCGACCTTCTTATAGGTCCTTGCTGATGCTGAGAGCCCAATGACTGGACACCAACTGCTGGCCCTATCCATTGCCTCCTTTTCCCTGAAAACACACTGAGCATCCTGGTAATAACAGCCTGCTCACAACAAAGAAAGTGACAGCAAATATTCAACTTACCACACCAAAAATAAATAGTAACCCCACAAAAATACAAAGAATGCATAGAAGTATCCTTACAAGACTACAGTTTGTCTTTCTCAAATTCACAGACACCGAAAAGCATGAGCAAAATGAAGAAGCTCAGAAACCATTCCCAGTAAAAGCAACAGGAGAATTCACCTAAAGCAGTCAATAATGAAACAGACCCCTGCAGTCTGACAGACTTTGAGTTCAAAAGGGAGGTAATGAAAACACTGAAGGAATTATGAGAAGATATGAACAATAATGCAGATTCCTCTAGAAAGGAACTAGAAAATAGAAGGAGGAACATAGAAAAATCAGAAAATTCATTTGCAGAGATGCAAACTGAGCTAAAGGCAATAAAGAGCAGAATGAATAATGAAGAGGAATTGATTAGTGACATGGAAGATAGAATAATGTCAATCACCCAATCAGGACAGCAGACAGAAAACCAAATTAAAAGAAACATAAGAGATCTATGGGATAATAAAACATGGGCCAATTTATGCTTAATAGGAATTCCAGAAGGAGAAGAAAAAGAAAAGTGGATTGAAAATATATTTGAAGAAATTATGGCTGAAAATGTTCCAAATCTAAAGGAAACTGATATCAAGATACGGGAAGCACAGAGGGTCCCAAAGAAGTTGAAACCAAACAGGCCCACACCAAGACATATTACAAAAATTGCAAAATTGAAAGATAAAGAGGATTCTAAGGGCAACAAGAGAAAAGCAAAGCATTAATTGTAAGGGAACCATAAGGCTATCAGCAGACTTCTCTACAGAAACACTGCAGGGCAGAAGGGAGTGGCAAGATATATTTAATGTGCTGAAAGCAAAAAAAAATTGCAACCTAGAATATTCTACCCAGCAAGAATATCATTTAAAATAGAAGGGGAAATAAAGAATTTCTCCAACAAAAAAAATCTAAAAGAGTACAGCAATAGTAAACCCATTCTAAAAGAAATAGTGAAAGGGCTTCTCAAAATTAAAAAAAAAATAGTAAGATGAATTAGGATGGAGAAAACCATGATGAAAAGCAATCACTTAAATAAGCCAACATACACATCTAAACATGAAGATGTTAAAAAAATGAAAAATACATCAAAATCATACAATGTGGGGAAGGAGAGAAAGACAATATAGATTCTTTTTTTATTTTAATGATGTGTTTGAACATATATGATGAACAGGCTAAAGCAAGCAGATATAGGAAGGGGTTAACATACTTAAAAAACAGGGCAACCAGAAATCAAAACCAAACAGTACATTCACAAAAACTGAAAAGAAAAACACTCAAGCATAAAATAAATGGAAACCATTCAACCAAAAAAGAAAAGAAGAGAAACAGAATTAACTGGAAAACCAGGAGTAAAATGGCAATAAGTACATATCTATCAATAATCACCTTAAATGTCAATGGACTGAATGCTCCAATCAAAAGACACAGAGTGGCAGATTAGATACAAAAGCAAAAACCTTCAATCTGCTGCCTACAAGAAACTCACTTTAGGGCAAAGGGCACATATAGATTGAAAGTGAGGGATGGAAAAAGCTATTTCATGTCAATGGACCAGACAGGAAAGCAGGACATGCAATACTCATATCAGACAAAATAGACTTTAAAATGAAGGCCATCTTTAAAGACAAAAAGGACACTATTTAATGGTTAAAGTATCCATTGAAGAAGAGGCTATTAAATCATCAATATATATGCCTATAATATAGGAGCATCCAAAGAAGTAAAACAAATAATAGCAGACATAAAAGGAGAAATTGATGGGAATACAATCATAGTAGGAGACTTTAACACCCCACTCACATCAATGGACAAATCCTCTAGACAGAAAATCAATATTGCAAAAGAGATCCTAAATGCCACAATAGAAAATTAGCCTTAATTGATATTTTCAGGCCATTATATCCAACAAAAATCAGAATATACATTCTACTCAAGTGCACATGGAAAATTTTCAAGGATTGTTCACATACTGGGGCACAAGGCTAACCTCAACAAATTTAAGAGTATAGACATTATTCCAAGCATCTTCTCTGACCACAATGGCATGAAACTAGAAATCAACCACAGGAAAATAAATGAGAAAAAACTGACTACATGGAGACTAAACAACATGTTACTAAAATTGTCCAATGGGTCAATGAGGAAATCAAGAAGGAAATTAAAAACTACCTCAAGACAAATGATAATGAAGCCACAACAACTCAAAATCTATGTGATGCTGCAAAAGAAGTTCTCAGAGGAAAGTTCAGAGCAATACAGGCCTTCCTCAAAAAAGAAGAAAAATCTCAAATTGACAATGAACCCCACCACCTAAATGAATTAGAAAAAGAACAAACAAAACCTAAAGTCAACAGAAGGAAGGAAATCATAGAGATCAAAGAGGAAATAAAAGAAATTAGAGATTCAAAAAACTAGAGAAAAAAAAAATCAATCAAACCAAGAGTTGGTTCTTTGAAAAGGGAAACAAAGTTGACAAACTTCCAGCTAGACTCAGCAAGAAGAGAAGAGAAAAAAAAAACCAATAAACAAAATCAGAAATGAAAAAAGAGAAGTCACAAAGGATACTGTAGAAATACAAAAAAAAACATGAGAGAATACTATCAATAATTATGTGCCAACAAATTTGACAACCTAGAAGAAATGGACAACTTTCTAGAGACTTACAGCCTGCCAAAACTGAACCAAGAAGAAATAGATCAACTGAAAAGATTGATCACTAGAAATGAAATTGAATGTGTCATAAAAACACTCCCTACTAAGAAAAGTCCAGGACCAGATGGCTTCACAGATGAATTCTACCAAACATACAAAGAGGAATTTATACCCATCCTCCTTAAACTTTTGCAACAGATTGAAGAAGAAATAACACTCCCAAGGACATTCTATGACTCCACTGTCATCTTAATTCCAAAACCAGACAAAGATACCACCAAAAAGGAAAACTATAAGCCAATAGCTTTGATGTATATAGATGCAAAAATTCTCAACAAAAGTTTAGCCAACTCAATGCAACAACATATAAAAAAGATCATACACCACGACCAGGTGGGATTCATCCCAGGTGCACAAGGATGGTTCAACATATGCAAATCAATCAAAGTCATACACCAAATTTAAAAGTCAAAAACCACATGATCATCTCAATAGATACAGAAAAAGCTTTTGACAAAGTCCAACATCCATTCATGATAAAAACTCTTACAAAGTGGGTAGAGTGGGAACATACCTTAACATAATAAAAGCCATTTATTACATACCCACAGGAAATATAATACACAATGGAGAAATGCTGAAAACCTTCCTGCTAAAATATAGAACAAAACAAACTCTCACTACTTTTATTCAACATAGGATTAGAAGTCCTAGCCACAACAATCAGACACACAAAAGAAATAAAAGGTATCCAAGTTGGAAGAGGAGAGTTAAAATTGTCACTTTATGCAGATTACATGATACTGTGGCTGTGGTATATGCCAGCCACTACAGCTGGTTTGACCCCTAGCCTGGGAACCTCCATATGCTAGGGGTATGGCTCCAAAATGACAAAAAATAATAATAATAATTCACTTTCAAAATTGTAAGTAATTGACTGGTATATTTATTCACACTGCCCCTAACTCTTCATCAGTATGGTCTTAGTCTGAAGGAAGTGACATCCCAGTTCAAAATCCCCTCCCTTAAATGAAAGTAAATATAAGAAGATCTAATTTGTGACTTTATTTTCAAGGAAATAACCTATATGGATGGGATGCTGTTGGCATAAATGGTCTCTATCATGCAGATGATCAGGGGGTGCTACTAATGAAACTTGAAAGAATCAACAGATCCACAGAAATCTGGTGAAAATATTATAGATAGATACATACAACAGAAAATCTAAAGTCCTGTGAAGAAACTGAAATGGAAAACTTTGGGAAATTAAGACATTTAAAAGCAGCTGGATATTAGGAGAACTTAAAAAGCCACATACAGGTCAAGGAAACACATAGATTCAGAAAAGAGATAAGAAAATATTATGCTTTCAACTGGACTCATCCCTAGGCTCAGATCATGTCCATCTAATTCATGAAGGACTGCTCCCACACAGAGTCAGTCTGCCAAAAATAGAGAGGGGGCTCTTTTTTGAAATGGCCAAAGTAAACAAAAAAAGTCCTAAGGCATACAAAGAAGCAGAAAAATATGGCCCATAGAAAGAAAATATAACCATTTTTGAGGAAGTACAAGCATTAAACTTAACAGAAAAAACTTTAAAACTGATATTTAAAAATATTCTCAAGGAGGTAAAAGAAAATACAAGGAACTAAAGGAAATCATGAAAAAATATAAGAAAAATGAGACTATCCACAGAGATCAAATTATTTAAATAAAGATATTCTGGAGATTAAAAATAAAACAATTGAAAAATTCACTAGAGGAGTTCAACAGCAGATTTATGCAGGCACAGTCAGAATCAGTGAACATGAAAATAGGAATTGGAAATTATCAAAGCTGAGGATTAAAAAGAAAGAATGAAGAAAAGTGAACAGAGCTTGATCACCTCAAATGGACCAATATACCCAATATAAGAATCTCAAGAGGAGAAGAGAAAGAGAAAGGGGTAGAGATGGCAGAGTAGCAGGACATAAGGCTCATGTACTCCCATAAATACATTCAAAATACAAGTATATGTGAACTATTCACACAGAAAATTTGTGAAAAACTGACAAAAGACCTAAAGATTTTGATAGAAAAACATTACAAAACCAGATAGGACATAAGAAAGAAAAAAGAACAAGACAAAAAGAAATAAAAGGATGTAAGATGGGACATTTTCTCCCAGGAGGGAGCTGGGAAGAGAAATAGTTCCTGAACCCTGGGAAGCTCCCCCTCCAGTGGCTAGATCAGCCAAAAACAGAGGAACTCTAGACAAGTGGTTTGATGCAGTTAAGTAGGAGATAGTCCTCCACAAAAGGTCAGTGCTACAGGCAATGGGCAACCATAGCCAGGAGCCAGCAGGTGTTGTGAACTAAAATATTGGCCTTAGAGATCAGACCCAAAGAGGGAACTGAGGCCAGCTATGTGAGGAAAATCTAAGGTTGGTCATGCAGAAAAAGCCTGGAGGGACTAGAGTATATGGCGACAACAATGGAGAGCATCAAAACAGAGGCAACCCAGTCAGGCTTAGAGACTAGACGCCATTGTTTGGGGGTGCTGGAAGAAAGGGGAGGAATCCTCCATGACAGCCTTGTTCCCTACACCTACTTTCTTAAGATGCAGGACTCTGCCTGCCACAGCTCAGGAACCACTCAGCCAAAGCATCTGCAGGGTACAGACATCTTGGAGCAGGTGGAGTAACCACCTGGGGGAACAACACAAGTTTCCAGTCCCTGACAGCAGGGCCCCACACTACTGGAGGCAAACCTGCACCAGAATAGCTGCTGGGGGTGGCAGCACTCAGCCCCCTAGTGATGAGGGAAAACACAGGTTCTTTGGCTCCACACAGAGAATCTGCAAAGGCTCTGACTTGCAGGGAAGCACCAGAAAAGCTGCTGCTGGCAGTACCCACTTCCTGAAAAAGCAATGATCTGCTTGAGCAGGGAAATCACAGGAGTCTCAGCTCTACCCAGAGAAGCTGAATGCATTCCCGTGGGAGGGCCACCAGAGCCTGCTCCCTGTGAATCAGGGAAAACACAGGAGACTTGGTTACACCCAAGACTCTTCAGAAACTCACACCAGAAAAGAAGCACCAGAAAAACTGCTGGTGGCAGTATGCAGTTCCTGCAAATGCAATAATATGCTTGAGCAGGAAAACATAGGCAAACACAGATGTCTCATCTTCACTCAGAGAATCTGCTGAGGCTTGTGCCAGCACAGCAGCGCCCATCCTTATGAGAGGGTTGCCAGTGCCTGCTTCCTGTCAATCAGGTAAAACACAGGCTTCTTGGCTTCACCCAGAGAATCTTCATCAAAGCAGCACCAGAAAAGCTGCTGGTGGCAGCACCCATTCCCATGATAGGTCTGTTGGTGCCTGCTCTCTGACAGAGATGTAGGCTGCCCAACCAGTGAAAAGCAAAAGAGACAGTACCCCTTCCAGGGGCCCTGTGAAGACTCAGGTCAGTGACACTTTTTCCACACCAAGGGAGCCAGAAGTGTCACATTAACCCACATTCCAATCTGCAGGGCTACAGAGAGCCCTTCTACTAGCAACAAGGCAGGGGGGAGGGACAGCCAGAAACACATATACCACAGCTACAGAGAGCACCTGTGGACAACAATTAGGGAGAAGCCTTTCCCCTGAGGCTTGAGAGAGAGATCCCTAGAGTGGCCAAGCAAGGAGAGTGCCAGCAGAACAGCAGAACCTGTGCCTATGTTTACATAGAGCAATCCCTAGAGCCTATCCAGCAAAGAGGTACACATGAACCACTGACACCCCTGAGAACCCCAGAACATCTGTCAATACCAATGGTCAATGGAATAATAAGCAGAAAGGTAGACACTATGAGGAGACATATAAGCAGATTTCATAAATGGAATGAAAAACTACTAAAATGATGAGGGGATAGGCAATTTACCTGACAAAGAATTCAGAATTATGATAGCAGATATGACCCAAGATCTTGGAAAAGAATGGAGACAGAGATAAAGAACTTAAATGTTGGAGTTCCTGTCATGGCGCAGTGGTTAAAGAATCCAACTAGGAACAATGAGGTTGCGGGTTCGGTCCCTGCCCTTGCTCAGTGGGTTAATGATCCAGCGTTGCCGTGAGCTGTGGTGTAGGTTGCAGACGCAGCTCGGATCCCACGTTGCTGTGGCTCTGGCATAGGCCGGTGGCTACAGCTCCGATTAGACCCCTAGCCTGGGAACCTCCATATGCTGCAGGAGCGGCCCAAAGAAATAGCAAAAAGACAAATAAATAAATAAATAAATAAAATTTAAAAAAAGAACTTAAATGTTTAACAAAGTGCCAGAGGATTTGAGGAGCAAAATGAATAGCACAATAGCTGAAATGAAAAATAATCTAGAAGGAACCAATAGCAGGTTAATGGACGCAGAAGAATGAATATGTGAGGTGGAAGACAGAGTGGTAGAAATCATTGCTACAGAAAAGAATAAAGAAAAAAGAATGAAAAAAACTGAAGAGAGTCTAAGAGGCATCTGGGGCAACATTAAACGTAACAACAATTACATGGTAGGGTTTCCAGAAGGAGAAGAGAGAGAAAAAGGGTCAGAGAAACTATTTGAAGTGATTATAACTGAAAATTTCCCAAATATGGGAAGGGAAACACTCACACAAGAAGTGCAGAGAATTCTGTACAAAATAAACTCCAGAAGAAATACAAGACACATATTGATCAAAGTGAGAAAAACTAAGTTCTAAGGAAAAATATTGAGCCGCAAGTTAAAAATCAACAAATCACATATAAGGGAATTCCTATAAGGATAAGAGCTGATATTTGAGCAGAAACACTATAATCCAGAAAGAAGTGGCAAAATATATTTGAGGTGATGAAGAGGAGGTACCTAGAACCAAGAATACTCTAACCAGCAAAGCTCTTATTCAGATGTGATGGAGAGCTCAAAAGTTTCACAGACAAGCAAAACCTAAGAGAATTCAGCACCTCCAAACCAGCTATACATCAACTACTAAAAAACTTTTCTAAGAAGGAAAAGCCACAATTAGAAACAAGAATAATAAAAATGAAGAAGCTCACTTGTAAAGGCAAAGATAATTTAAAAGGAGGAAATCAACCATTGATAAATATAACAGTTAAACTAGCAAGCATGAGAAGAGGAGAGGACAAATACAAAACATTAAACATGTATTTGAAATTAAGGATACCAGCAAGAAGAAACAATTCTGCACACATATAGATGGATATACCAAAATATAAGGGGAACCACTAGTCAAATAACTATAAAGGTCACACACATAAAAAAGAAAAGCCAAGCCAAACATAACACTAAACATGGACAGCAAAAATAAGAAAACAAAAAGAGGAAGAAAAATGACCCAAAATAGCACTCCCACCCAAAAAAAAGTTATTTTTTAATTTTTAAAAAAATTTTATTTCCACAATACAATTTTTTCCCTACTCTACAGCATAGTGACCCAGTTATACATACCTGTATACACTCCTTTTTCTCCCATTGTCATGCTCCTTCATAAGTGACTAGACATAGCTCTCAGTGCTTAACAGCAGGATCTCATTGCTAATCCACTACAAAAAAAATAATTTGCATCCATTAACACCAAGCTCCCAATCCCTCCCACTCCCTCACTTTCCCCCTAGGCAACCACAAGTCTATTCTTGAAATCCATGACTTTATTTTCTTGGAAAGGTTCATTCATGCCATATATTTGATTCCAGATATCAGTGATATCATATGGTATTTGTCTTTCTCTTTCTGACTTACTTCACTCAGGATGAGTCTCTAGTTCCATCCATGTTGCTGCAAATGGCATTATGTTTTTTCTTTTTTATGGCTGAGTAGTATTCCATTGTGTATATATACCACTGCTTCCTAATTCAATCATCTGTTGATGGACATTTGGGTTGTTTCCATGCCTTGGCTATTGTGAATAGTGCTGCAATGAACATGTGGGTGCATATGTATTTTTCAAGGAAAATTTTGTCTGGATAAATGCCCAAGAGTGGGATTGCTGGGTCAGATGGTAGTTCTATGTATAGATTTCTAAGGAACCTCCATACTATTCTCCACAGTGTTTGTACCAGCTTACATTCCCACCAAAAGTGCAAGAGTGTTCCCGTTTCTCCACACCCCCTCTAGCAGTTGTTATTTGTGGACTTATTATTGATGGCCATTCTGACTGGTGTGAGGTTATATCTCATGGTAGTTTTGATTTGCATTTCTCTAATAACCAGGGATGTTGAGCATTTTTTCACCACGCCCAAAATTTAAGTAAACAACAATAAATATATGTTTATCCATAATTACACTGAATGTAAACCAATTAAATGCTCCAACTGAAAGAAAAGACTTGTAGAGTGGACTCAAAAGCAAGACCCATATAGATGCTGTCTACAGGTCACCCACTACAGATCTAAGGATACATAGAAACTTAAAGTGAGTGGATGGAATAAAATACTACATGAAAATGGAAATTATAGATAAGCAGGTGTAGCAGTACTCACATCAGACAAAATAGATTGTAAAATAAATAAGGTCATGGAGTTCCCGTCATGGCACAGTGGTTAACGAATCCGACTAGGAACCATGAGGTTGCGGGTTCGGTCCCTGCCCTTGCTCGGTGGGTTAACGATCCGGCATTGCCGTGAGCTGTGGTGTAGGTTGCAGACGCGGCTCAGATCCCGTGTTGCTGTGGCTCTGGCGTAGGCCGGTGGCTACAGCTCCGATTAGACCCCTAGCCTGGGAACCTCCATATGCCACGGGAGCGGCCCAAGAAATAGCAACAGCAACAACAACAACAACAACAAAGACAAAAGACAAAAAAATAAATAAATAAGGTCACAAGAGAAAAAGAAAGATATTACATGATGATAATAGGATCAATACAAGAAGAAGAAATAACAATTATAAATATATATGGACCCAACATAGGAGCATCAGAATATGTAGGACAAATATTAACAGCCATAAAAGGGGAAATTGACAGTAACACAATAATAGTGGGGGACCCCACTTACAGCAATGGATGGACAGAAAATCAGCAAGGAAACACAGGCCTTAAATTATACACTAGACCAAATAAACTTAATTGATATCTATAGAACATTTCACCCCCAAAGCAGCAGAATATACTTTCTTTCAAGTATACACAGAATATTCTTCAGTATAGATCACAACTTGGGCCACAGACCAAGCATTGATAATTTTTTTAAAAATTGAAAATATTTCAAGCATTTTCTCCAATCACAATGCTATGAGACTATAAATAAACTACAAGGAAAAAAAAACAGCAAAAATCACAAACTCTTGGGAGCTAAACAATATGCTACTAAACAACCAGTGGATCATTGAACTCAAAAGAGGAAATTATAGATGCCACGTCCAGTGCTGCAGGGCAATGGGAGATCCTGGAAAAGGGGTGGAATGGCATAATAAAATACACAAGGCTCTTTTACATTTAGAAAAGTGGAGGACCAGAAGGCACTCTGTTCCACAGAACAAAGGTGCCTAGTTTTTAACCCACATGCCTTTTATTAGGGAGGGTGATGTAGGTTAATGAGCAAAATCAGGTGCAGTTAATAATAAAGCCATCTCTTAGTGGTTGTGCTTTGATGTGCGCCAAATTTGTTTACTGCCATCATTCATCAGTTTCAATGGCCTCCAACATCTCACCCTTTTTTGTTGCATAAGAACTGTTTTGGGGAGTTCCTGTCGTGGCGCAGTGGTTAACGAATCCGACTAGGAACCATGAGGTTGCGGGTTCGGTCCCTGCCTTTGCTCAGTGGGTTAACGATCCGGTGTTGCCGTGAGCTGTGGTGTAGGTTGCAGACGCCATTCGGATCCCGCGTTGCTGTGGCTCTGGCGTAGGCTAGTGGCTACAGCTCCGATTCGACCCCTAGCCTGGGAACCTCCATGTGCCACGGGAGCGGCCCTAGAAAAGACAAAAAAAAAAGAACTGTTTTGGTACATTTTGATTGCAGAGCATTCATCTGGCTTCTAGGGATCAATCCAATTCTGCAGACCATGTCCGCAGCAGGTATCCTAGTTGAACAGTCACATTCAGGGGATGGGAGTCTGTCTCCATCCTCCCAAGAACCTATTTTTCCAACCCTTTTTCTTATATGGGATGGGGTGATGATCCTCTCTTCTGTAGCTACTTCCTGCTGGCTAGGGGCAACGAGTACTGGGAGACTGGATATGGTAGGTTTCCACTATAGAGATTGGGAAAAAAAGAAAGATAAGATTAAACAGAGGTTTGGAAATTAGGTTGATACTGGTACTATTGAAGGAGGAGTATAGTTTTATCTAAATAGGTTTTAATGTTTGATGTGGTATTTAAGACAGATAACAGGAGCTATTTGTCCTTATACATGTTGTCTTCTTTCTGTTGTTATAAGAGAACACCTTGAAAATGTAAGGTTGCAGCTGCCAGCTGATGCTATTTGGAGAACAGCTGGTAGCATCAAGTCTGACAGGGCACATAAATCTTAACATTCTTAGTAATACAAAGACTTGTCTAAAATTACTTCTATAATATTTCCTAGTATTACCTTGGATGTCTGACCCACAGCTACTCTATTCTGCCTTTCTCCCTTTACTGGCCAATGCAGATGCCACTGTTTATGATTTCAGTTTTTCTAGATATGAGAAGATGAAATAATTTGTGTCTATAAAAATCCTTACCTGAAATCTAACTATCTGAAGTTCTGTTCTGTCAGTTTCCCAGAACACAGACTGCCTCACTCCTGATCTCCACGCTGAGCTCTGTTCAGGGGGCACCACGGGCCAGCAACCACATGGGCCCATGCTTTACTCCATGTAGAGGCTGATGGCAAGTGCCAAATTTCAGTTCACAGTGTTTCCCCATGGTCATAAATTCAACCATAGTCTTGAGAGGCATTTCTTGACCATTTCATCCCATTGTGATAGGAATGAATATTCCTAGATCTGGCAAAGATTTTGCTGATAGGCAACTCAGCGTGCTAGTACTGAACTAGGCCTTATTAACAGTAGCCAAAAAAGTCTCTGTACAACCTATCTTTCTAGTCTATTAGGTCCAGGAAAATATTCCCTCTTGTTGCATCTTCCCATATTTAGAGATCACTGACCTCATATGGAACTGTATATCATTTTATCAGAGACTCAGTTACAAATTTGGCAATGCAAGAAATAGAAATTTCATAAAAATAGTTAATAAAATATGGATAGCAGTATTAATAAAGTCACAAACAAAAATTTAAGTGAAGAGCTTTCACCCTGTTCAGATGGCTTAGTTGTTTCTTATCTTTAAAGGAAATTATATACTGGCTTTGTCCATTCAGCCCAATTTCCTAGTGTTATTAGGTTGGTTATCCCTAGATAGTTTAATTGTTCCCAACACAAAGGAGTCTTCAGATTTAAATTAATATAGCCTGGCAAATTTAGAGCCCTTGGTTGAAGTCTCACTTGTTGCTAATTCAGCTTGAGTAATATTAGAAGAACATTTAACATCTATGGCCTGGGTCAGAACAGGTTATTAACCAGCCAGGTGAGGGGATCCCATCTAGTAACATCAATAATAAGAGCCTTAGAGGGGATAAACTCATCAGTGTAAATCAGAAGTAAAACAAATAACCATATGAGTCAGGTGTGGCAATCTTAGGACAGTGATCTACTTCTGAGGTAGTCTTCTTTTTGTCCATGCCTTGGTGTTTTTCTTATTTGAACATTGTTTTAGGGTGACCTTGAAGTCACCAATTCTCTCTATAGACCAGTCCAATGTAGAGGCCCTTCTTAAGTGAGAAGTATAAATTTAGGAGTTAATTTTCTTCACTTTCTTTGTGCATATGGCACTTAATCCCTGATAAGAAATATTTTATGCTGAAGACAACACTTTAAATGATATTTTCTAGAATGTATGTGTGTGTGTGTATATTATATATATATATATAGTTCCCTGGTTATCATGGGATAGCTGATATTCACCCAGAGACAGACTACAGCAATCAGCTTCAGAAAAAGCTTAAGATTATTTTTCTTAACAACTCAGTTAAAGTTTATAATAATATAACAATGGCAAAGAATTTGGGGGGAGGTGAGTTTTAGGTAGTAAACACTAATCTCAATACACAAAACTAGAATATGAATCAAAGCACTCCTTTTCTTTAAAATTACCCTAATTTTACCAAATATAGCCAAATTAGGACTACAGAAAGTCTTTCCCAAGTGAAAAACACTTTTTCTAACCATTTCTTTTTCATTATTGGGATTACCAGGGAGCTGGGAAGAACCAAGCAAATGTCTTGGATTTCCCATAGCCCTGACTTAAGAAAAATTTCTTTTAATAGAGACTAAATCTAAATTCAAGTTTTGCACTAGCTTACTTTTAAAATTAGTTTACTGATATTTTAAACTTAGCCCCAACCATGCACAAAATTCTTTTCTCATTGTCCACTTTCCACAAAATTTCCATCACTTTCTGTATCCCTATTTCTCTGTCCCCCATCTTTCCATTCAAAATAACAAGCTATCTTTTCTCTTAATAAAATGCAGTTATATTCCTCCATTAAAGCTAGGTACAATAAGATATTATACCTAATGTTGATGACTCTAAAGACATGTCTATATTAGATCAACAAACTTTGATTTTAACATCTAATATCAAATACTGAATTTTTTGTAGTTCATGTGAACCAAAAATTGACATTAGGTATTTTGAGAACTTACATAAGTGCTTAATTTCCTTTAAGCAGAGCTCTTTTATGAATTTTGGCAATGCCATATCTACACAACACAAACACACACACAAACAAGCAAAACAGAGACCTCATATTTCTCATTTTAAAGTTTTAGCCATGAATAAGGTACATCTGTGTAAAACCTGTCAGTTACAAGAAAGATTGGATTCAAATTTATGCTCCAACAAGGGATCCAAAACATGTCTTACTAGTCCCCATGTGGAAAAAACAGAAATGGAAAGAGGGCCCAGACTGATGGGGATGTTTAAATTTTCTCCTACCTGATGCCAACACTCTGGGTCCACAGAACCCCCGCCTGGAAACCAGGGGTTATATTTGACCACGGCTTCTAACAATTCCTCTCTCTTAGACTCTGTTACCTGAGCCCCTGATTGTTTCATCATACATTTAACTGAATACAATGTTTACTGTCTTGATTCTTCCCCATTGTTATCCTGGTTTAAAGTTTCTACTTGCCACACATGGTCACGACTCTGTTGAGTGCAAGGCTACTGTTTCCACTGTCTGTAGTTTCACCTTTTCTTGCTCATGGCAGGCCTTAATTTTTCTTTTCTTCGCTCATGGCAGACCTTCTCTTCCAGCCCCACATTGGGCACCATTCTGCCGCATCTAGTGCTGCAGGGCAATGGGAGATCCTGGAAGAGGGATGACATGGCATAATAAAACACACAAGGCTCTTTTACATTTAGAAAAGTGGGGGACCAGGAGGCACTCTGTTCCACAGAACAAAGGAGCCTAGGTTTTAGCCCACATGCCTTTTATTAGGGAAGGTGACATAGGTTAATGAGCAAAATCAAGTGCAGTTAATGATAAAGCTGTCTCTTAGTGGTTGTGCTTTTGCATGTGCACCAAATTTGTTTACTGCCATCATTCAGCAGTTTCAATGGTATCCAACACATAGAGACAAATGACAAGATACAACAATCCAAAACCTATGGGACACAGCAAATGATATTATGAAAGGGAAATTCATAGCAATACAGTCTTATTTCAGGAAAGAAGAAAAATGCAAATAATCAACCTAAGCCTACACCATAAAAAAACTAGAGGAGGAAAAACAAAGCCCCAAATTAGTAGAAGAAATCATTGATATTAGAGCGGAAATTAATAACACAGAGAAAAAGAAAACAATTGAGAAGATCAATGAACCCAAAAGTTGGTTCTTTGAAAAGATCAACAAAATTGATAAACCTTTATCAGATTCATTAAGAAACAAAGGGAGATGGTTCAAATAAATAAAATTAGAAATGAAAAAGGAGAAGTTTCAAAGGACACTGCAGAAGTGCAAAGGATCATGAGAGACTACTATGAGCAACTGTATGGCAATGAAATGGACAACTTAGAAGAAATGAACAGATTCATACAAAGGTACAACCTACCAAGACTGAACCAGGAAGAGGTAGAAAATATGAATAGACAAATCACAACACTGAAATTCAACTTAAATTAAAAACTTCCAAAACACAAAAGTCCAGGACCTGACGGCTTTACATCTCTGTTCCACCAAACATTTAAAGAAGAGGTAACACCTCTTCTGAATATTTTCCAGAAAATTTCAGAGGAATACACCCTAGCTCATTCTAAAAAGACACCATCACCCTGATACCAAAAACAGAGAAAGATACCACAAAAAAAATTACAGGCCAATAACACTGATGAACATAGATGCAGAAATCCTCAACAAAATATTAGCAAAATGCATAAAATATACATTAAAAGAACATACACCATAATCAAGTAAGATTTATCCAAGGGGTGCAAGGATTCTTCAATATCTGCAAATATATCCATGTGATACACATTAACAAACTAAAAAATAAAAGCCATATGATCATCTAAGAAATGCAGAAAAAGATTTTTTTTTTGCTTTCACTGTTCTTCATTATTTATTGTCCCTTCACACTTTTATAAGGGATCATTTTCCTTCTGCTTGAATAAGTCCCCTAAATATTTCTATTAGCATGAGTCGGCTAACGATAAAGTCTTTTTTTCCCTTTTTTATTTATTTTATTTTTAATGATTTTTTCATATTTTCCATTATAGCTGATTTACAGGGTTCTGTCAATTTCCTACTGTACAGCAAGGTGACCCAGTCACATAGATGTACATATTTTTTCTCACATTATCATTCTTCGTCATAAGTGACTAGATATAAGTCCCAGTGCTATAGAGCAGAATCTCATTGCTAATCCATTCCAAAGGCAATAGTTTGCATCTATTAACCCCAAATTGCCAGTCCATCCCAATCTCTCCCCCTTCCCATCCCCCTTGGCAACTACAAGTCTGTTCTCCATGTCCATGATTTTCTTTTTTGTGGAAAGGTTCATTTGTGCTGTATATTGGATTCCAGATATAAGTGATATCATATGGTATTTGTCTTTCTCTTTCTGACATTTCACTTAATATGAAAGTCTATAGTTCCATCAATGTTGCTGCAAATGGTATTATTTTGTTCTTATTTATAACTGAGTAGTATTCCAGTGAATATATATACACAACATTTTCTTAATCCATTAATCTGTTGATGGATATTTAGGTTGATTTCATGTCTTGACTATTGTGAATAGTGCTGCAATGAACATACAGGTGAATGTGTCTTTTGCAGGGAAAGATTTGTCAGGATATATGCCCAATAGTGGGATTGTGGGGTCATATGGTAGTTGTATGCATAGTTTTCTAAGGTACCTCCATACAGTTTCCATAAGGGTTGTAACAATTTACATTCCCACCAACAGTGCAGGAGGGTTCCCTTTTCTCCACACCCTCTCTAGCATTTGTTATTTGTGGACTTATTAATGGAAGCCATTCTGACGGGTGTGAGGTGGTACCTCATGGTAGTTTTGATTTGCATTTCTCTAAAAATAAGTGACATTGAGCATTTCTTCATGTATTTTTTGGCCATCTGTATATCTTGTTTGGAGAAATGTCTATTCAGTTCTTTTGCAGAATTTTCATTTGGGTTGTTGGCTTTTTTTGCTGTTGAATTGTATAAGCTGCTTGTATATATTTGAGACTAAGCCCTTGTCTGTTGCATTGTTTGAAACTATTTTCCCCCATTCTGTAAGTTGTCTTTATCTTTTTTTACAGTTTCTTTTTCTGTGCAAAAGCTTGTAAGTTTGCTTAGGTTCCATTGGTTTATTTGTGCTTTTATATCTGTTGCTTTGGGAGACTGATCTGAGAAATCACTTGTAAGGTTGATGTCAGGGCAAGTTTTGCCTATATTCTCTTCCAGGAGTTTGAAGGTGTCTTGACTTACATTTAAATCTTTCAGCCATTTTGAATTTATTTTCATGCATGGTGTGAGGGTGTGTTCCAATTTCATTGATTTACATGTGGCTGTCCAGTTTTCCCAGCACCACTTGCTGAAAAGACTGTTTTCCCCCCATTTTATGTTCTTGCCTCCTTTGTCAGATTAATTGACCATAGGTATCTGGGTTTATTTCTGGCTTCTCTATTCTGTTTCATTGGTCTATATGTCTGTTTTTGTACTAGTACCACACTGTCTTCATGACTGTGGCTTTGTAATACTACCTGATATCTGGGAGATTTATGCCTCATGCTTAGTTTTTGCTCCTTAGGATTGCAATGGCAATTCTGGGTCTTTTGTGGTTCCGTGCAAATTTTTGGTTTGTTTGTTTCAGTTCTGTGAAAAATATCATGGGTAATTTGATAGGGATTGCATTGAATTTGTAGATTGATTTGGTTAGTATGGCCATTTTTACAATATTAATTTTTCCAACCCAGGAGCATTGAATATCTATCTTTCCATTGCTTTGAATCCTCTTTAATTTCCTTGATTAATGTATTATCCTTCTCTGCATATAAAACTTTCACCTCCTTGGTCAGGTTTATTTCCAGGTATTTGATTTTTTGTGGTGCAATTTTAAAAGGTATTGTATTTCTGTATTCTTTTTCTAATATTTCTTTGTTAGTATACAGAAATTCTACTAATTTCTGAATGATAATATTACATCCTGCTACTTTACTTAATTTTTTGATCAGTTCAAGCAGTTTTGGGGTTGAGTCATTAGGGGTTTCTATGTATATTCTGATGTCACCTGCCTACAGTGACAATATTACCTTTTCTCTTCCAATTTGGATACTTTTTATTTCTTTTGTTTGTCTCATAGCTGTGGCTAGGACTTCCAATACTATGTTGAATAAAAGAGTGGACATCCTTGTCTACTTCCAGGTTTTAGAGGGAAGTCTTTAAGCTTTTTTCTATTGAGCATTATACTTGCTGTGCGTTTGTCATAAATGGCTTTTATTATGTTATGTTCCCTCTATACCCACTTTGGTAAAAGATTTTTATCATGAATGGATGTTGCACTTTGTCAAATGATTTTTCTACATATATTGAGATGATCATGTGGTTTTTGCCTTTTATTTTGTTAATGGGGTTTATGACGTTGATTGATTTGCCTATGTAGAACCACACTTGTGGACCTGGGATGAATCCCATTTCATTGTGGTGTATGATCTTTTTTATAAATTGTTGGATTCAGTTGGCTAAAATTTTATTGAGAATGTTTGTATCTATGTTAATCAAAAATATTGCCCTATAGTTTTCTTTTATCATGGTGTCTTTATGTGGTTTTGGTATTAGGGTGATGGTGGTGTCATAGAATGTCTTTGGGAGTGTTCCTTCTTATTCAACCTTTTGGAAAAGTATAAGAAGAATGGGTATAGGTTCCTCTTTGTATATTTGGTAGACTTCAACTGTGAAGCCATCTGGTCTTGGACTTTTCTTTGTTGGGAGTGTTTTTATGACAAATTCAATTTCATTTCTAGTGATCGGTCTTTTCAACTTATCTATTTCGTCTTGATTCAGTTTTGGCGGGCTGTAAGTATCTAGAAAGTTGTCCATTTTGAATTTGTTGGCATACAGTTGTTCATAGTATTCTCTTATGGTTTTTTGTATTTCTGCAGTATCCACTGTGATTTCTCCTTTTTCATTTCTTCTGTTTATTTCTATTTTTTCTCTCCTTTTTTTCATGAGTCTCGCCAGAGGTTTGTCAATTTTGTTTACCTTTTCAAAGAACCAGCTCTTGGTTTTATTGATTTTTTCCATTTTTTAAAATTCTATTTTATTGATTTCCTCTTTGATCTTTATGGTTTACTTCCTTCTTCTGACTTTAGGTTTTGTTTGTTGTTAGGGGCATTTATATTGACAATTGTAATATCCTCCTCTTGAATGTATCCTTTTACCATTAAATAGTGTCCTTCTTTTTCTTTATGGCCTTCATTTTAAAGTATATTTTGTCTGATATGAGTATTGCACCTCCTACTTTCCTCTCTTCTCCATTAGCATGAAATATCTTATCCCATCCCCTCACATTCAATCTATATGTGTCCTTTGCCCTAATGTGAGTCTCTTTGTAGACAGCAGATTGAAGGTTTTTGCTTCTTTATCCAGTCTTCCACTCTGTGTCTTTTGATTGGAGCATTGAGTCCATTGACATTTAAGGTAATTATTTATAGATATGTATTTATTGCCTTTTTTTTTTACCTTTTTAGGGCCACACCCATGGCATATGGAGGTCTCCAGGCTAGGGATCTAATCGGAACTGTTGCTGCCAGCCTATGCCAGAGCCACGGCAACACCAGATCTGAGCTGCAGCAACACCAGATCCTTAACCCACTGAGCAAGGCCAGAGATCAAACCCGCAACCTTGTGGTTTCTAGACAGATTTGTGTCCACTGCACCATGACAGGCACTCCCATTTATTGTCATTTTAACCCTTGTTTTCCAATTGATTCTATGTTTCTCCTTTGTTCCTTTCTTTTTTGGTTGGATGATTTCTATTTATTTTATGCTTGTGTATTTTAGCTTTTGTGAATGTAATGTTTGGTTTTTATTTTGTGGTTGCCCCGTTTTTTTAAGTATGTAAACCCCTTCCTTGCTTGCTTTAGCCTGATGTCATGTAGGCTCAAATACATTGTTTAAAAAAAAAGAGTCAATGTTTTCTTAATTTCCTTCCCCACATTCTATGATTTTGAATTCCTTTATTTAATATTTTCATGTTTGTCCTTTTGCTCTTTCTTATATTTATCACCATTTTACAATATTTTATCTTTTCCTCCTTTAGATCCGTATGCTGGCTTATTTAAGTGATTGCTTTCCAATTGTGGTTTCCTCTATTCTATTTCTTCTTACTTTTTTTTTTAATTTAGAGAAGCTCTTTCAGTATTTCTTTTATAATGGGTTTAGTATTGCTGTACTCTTCTAGCTTTTGGGGGGTTTTTTGGAGAAATTCTTTATTTCTCTTTCTATTTTAAATGATACTCTTGCTGGATAGAGTATTCTAGGCTGCAAATTTTTTCCTTTCAGAAATTTAAATATATCTTGCCACTCCCTTCTGGTGTGTAGTGTTTCTGTTGAGAAATCAGCTGATAGTCTTATGGGGGTTCCTGTATAATTAATGCTCTTTTTCTCTTGCTGCCATTACAATCCTTTCCTTATCTTTAACTATTTCCATTTTTATTATAATATGTCTTGGTGTGGGCCTTTTTGGGTTCAACTTGTTTGGGGCCCTCTGTGCTTCCTGCATCTTGATGGCATTTTCTTTAGATTTGGAAAGTTTTCAGACATAATTTCTTCAAATATATTTTCAGTCCCCTTTTCTTTTTCTTCTCCTTCTGGAATTCCTATTATGCATAGATTGGCCTGCTTTATATTATCCATAGATCTCTAATATTGCTTACCTATTTTTTCATTTGGTTTTCTTTCTGTTGTCCTGATTGCATGATGGCTATTATTCTCTCTTCCACATCACTAATTTGTTCCTCTGCATTATTCATTCTGCTCTTTAGTACCTTTACCCTAGTTTGCATCTCTACAAATGAATTTTCTAACTTTCCCATGTTCCTCCTTCTATTTTCTAGTTCCTTTCTAAAGGAATTGGCGTTACTGTTCATATCAGCTCTTAATTCCTTGATATTCAGCCTTAATTCCTTTGGTATTTTCACTATCTCCTTTTTGAAGTCAATGTCTATCAGACTGAAGAGGTCAGTTTCACTGTTTGCAGTTTCATGTGAATTCTCCTGTTCCTCAGAGTGATTTCTGAGCTTCTTCATCTTTTTCTCTTTTTGTGCGATTAGGGAAGACAACCTATAGTCTTGGAGGGCAAGAGCACCCCTTTATATTTTGCGTGGGGATTTTTATTTTTGTTGGGTGAGTTTGGATATTTGCTGTCTCTTTCTTCTGTGTGAGAAGGCTGTTATACCCAGGGTGCTGAGTGTGTTTTCATGGAGAAGGAGGAAATGGGTAGGGCCAACAGTCAGTGCCTGGTTGTTGGGCTCTCAACACTAGCAAGGACCTGCAGGAAGGTGGCACAGGCTACTCCTACTTGCAGGGCCCTGGGAAGTTGTAATGAGCCTTAGGCAGATTTACAACGTGCCCAGAGCATTTGGCAGTGGCAGCATCAGTGTGTGTGTTCCCAGGGGAGTGAGAGTAGCAACAGGTAGTGTTCAATTGCAATACCCTCCTCTGAGGTGATTGTGTTGCAGAAACCGCAAAAACTGTGCCAACGGAAGGAGACAAACAGCACTTGGAGATATGGAAAAGTAAGGTTTATTCAGCACCAGTGCAGGCTCAGAGGAGTCACCTCCAGAGTCTGAGCACCAGGTCTTTGTTCTCAGTAACTTTTATACACTACAAGGTCTTGATTTTCCCATGTAAGCATCCCGGACCTCCCCCATCCCCAAGCAGACAGTGTTCCTCCCTAAGAAACTGAGCAAGCAAGGTTACAGAAGCAGAACTGATAAGCAATGCTGGGTACCTAATTAGCAGGGCTGCTGGCTTGGACAGAGAGCACACAGTTGTTACATTATTACAAGAAGGGTGGCATAGTGATGAGCACAGCTGGAAAGGCTTGCAGCTGCCTTCTTAGCCAAGGGGGGGGTGTTCTTTAGTTAAAACTCTATTTCATCCCCCCCTCTTGATGTTCAGAGTGCATCTGCACCCTTTACAGATCATCATCAGTCATAACCCTTTGGTAGCCTCTAATAAGTAGCAGGTGGGAGGCTGTTTTTTTAACCATGTTTTTTATAAAACCTTTTATAATATTTATCAGGAGAGGTACAAGGCAGGGAACAAGTAGGCACCCTGCGAGTATAACCATGACTATTTTGACCATTGTCTTAATTCCTCCCAACCAAGAGAACCATTTACCAAAGAGACTGTCTGCATCCCATTTTTTTCAAGTTTGTACAGGTACATGGGCTAGTTTAGTCATGCGGTCAGCAATTTCTTCTACCACTTTTCCAGTGTCATCTATTTGTAGACAGCAATTACTTAAGTTAAATTTTTCACAAACCCCTTCTTTAGAAGCAAGTAAATAATCCAAGGCCAAGCGATTTTGGTAGATTGTACTGTGTATTTTAGCTTGTTGTTGGGCCAATATAGTTAAGGCCCTTGTAGTGTCATTTGTTATAAGTTTTAAAACTGTCTGTAGTCTGATGGTGTGGTTTAGTATATAGATAGGGGTGTGATATCCCCAAGAGCCATCTTCTGCCCAGGTGGCAGGCCCATAATATTGAATTATCCATTCTGGGGGCCTTTTATCATCTTTCCAGTTTCCAATTTGGAGAGCCCTCCAGTCTCTCTGGGCACCCTCTGCCCTATATATAGGAACTCCCAGTTGCTCCCCTAGTGACAAGTGGGAGCAGGAAGAAGGAAGGTCTGATTGTTCCCAGTACATATGCCCCAGCCCAATTTGGGGGGAGTATGGAATAGGTCATTTTTTTTTACAAATCCAATATAATCCCTTTGGTGCCTGCCACTGGATATTAGCACTGATATCTTTCCATGCTTGTCAAAGGAGGGAAAGTTAGACAAGGGATTAGGTTTGGGCTTTGAGAGATTGGAGGATGACTACTATTGAGTCTTTTGGGCAGTCAGATTATAATACCTTAGGCCTAAATATGTTAGGCTTCCAACTGAAACATTAAATTGTCCTCCCCGCCTCGCAAGACAATTTTTCCCTATAATAGCAGTTTTGAGGAGCCATACCCCATCGGTGAGTTGGGGGTATGTAGTCTCATTATGAGGCTTTAATGGGTTCAGTTTTCTGGCTTGCCAAGGCCAGTGGTCTCCTGTGTTTGTTTCCCCACATACATAACAAGAGGAGAACTTGAGAGTTTGTGTAATAGTTTCTGTCAGGGCTAAGAACAAGTTCTTAGTTGTGGCCGGAATGGGAGGTGGGGTGTTTTTTATCTCTTTATAAAAGGAATGAAAGATGTTGTGAGAGGCAGCTTGGAGCACAAACCTGATTTTCTGGAAATGTAGCACAGCTCAGGGTTAAGGCCTCTTTCATCAATATGAATGTTTATTTTGAAACCCTCCTTTTATTTGGGCTCACAGGCAGCTGATTCCTCAAGCTTCAGCCATGCGTTGACTGACCAGCTTCCGGTGTGGTCAGAGCAGGGCTTTAAGATCGTCGTCTCCTTCTCTGTATTGTCAGGTGAAGAGGTCTCTCTGGATCAAGGGCAGTCTCCCACTTTCCACGGTCGTCAGCTGTGCCAGCCAGTTTTACTCTAGAATGATGGATGTAAGTATCTATTCCTGTTAATTTAAGAGTAGTGGGGGTGGTTAGAATTACAGTATAGGGGCCCTTCCATACCGGCCTTAAAGGCTCCCTTTTCCAATCCTTTATCCACACCTGGTCCCCTGGCTTGTGGTGGTGTACTGTTATATTTAAGGACACAGGTATTTTGTCTGGACCCATTTATGTATCCAAGAAATAGTGAGCCACAGTCCTTGTAATTGTTTATGTAATTTTAAGTCTCCCAACTCCCTGGTGTCTTCTTTTAAACTGATTAGTGGAGGTGGCCTTCCATATAAGATTTCAAATGGCGAGAATCCTATTCCCGCTCAGGGTGAGCATCTCACTTTTAAGAGGGTCACCGGCAACATGTCTATCCAGGGCAAGCCAGTTTCCTGACATAACTTTGCCAGGGTCTGTTTAAGGGTTCGGTTCATGTGTTTTACTTTCCCTGAACTTTGAAGACGATAAGCAGAATGTAGTTTCCATCTGATCTGTAAAGCTTTTGTCACCTGTTGTACTGTTTTGGCCACAAATGCTGGTCCATTATCTGACCCAATGGTCAGAGGCATTCCATATCTGGGAATAATGTCTCTCAGGAGTGTCTTGGTTACTTTTTTTGTCTTTTCAGTTTGGGTAGGGAAGGCCTCTACCCATCCTGAAAAAGTACAAATAAAAACTAGTAAATATTTGTATCCCTCACTAGGGGTGACCTTAGTGAAGTCCACTTTTATATCCTCAAATGGGGACAGTCCGCAGTGCTGTGCCCCAGCTGGTCTGTGGGGTCCCTGGCGGGTATTATTTTGTAAATAGGTTATGCATCTTTGGGAGACAGAGGAACAGAGTGTAGGAAGAAGAGCAATGAGATAGTACTGGACCAGTAGGGTCTCTAAGGCAGTTTTGCCCATGTGGGTTAGCTCATGTTCTTGGCGGACTAGTTTGTAGGCCAGCTGTTCTGGAATGTAAACTCGGTGGTCCCGTGTGACCCACAACCCCATTTTAGTTTTAGTTCCTCCTTTCTTCCTTATCCATTTTTCTTTTTCTGGAGAATATTTGGGGACAGCTGGCACTTCTGGGGCCAGCAAGACCTTAGGTTTGTCTGGCTGTTGTCCCCGGGCTGCCTGTCTGGCAGCTGCATCAGCACTACGGTTTCCTTTTGGCACTGGGTTATCCCCCTTTTGGTGGCCTTTACAGTGGATAACTGTAACTTCTTTAGGTTCCCATACTGTCTCTAGGAGCTTTAAGATTTTAGTCTGGTTTTTAATTCCTTTTTCTTTAGCAGTGAGGAGCCTTCTTTCTTTATATAAGGCTCCATGGACATGTAAATTTGTAAAGGCATATCGTGAGTCGGTATAGATATTAACTCGCTGGTCTTGACTGAGTTCCAGTGTTCTGATAAAGGCCCATAATTCTGTTCTCTGTGTTGACCAGCCTTGAGAAAGCACCTCTGCTTCTATCACTTTTAAGTCAGATACCACAGCATATCCTACCATCCTTTTTTCATCCTCCATAAAGCTGCTGCTATCAGTATATAAAACCAGGTCAGGATTTTGGAGTGGTTTATCAGTAAAGTCAGGCCTGCTGGAAAACACCTCATCTAGTACCTCCAGGCAGTTATGGTCTGGGGGCCCCACTCCATCTGGCAGAAAAGTGGCTGGGTTCAGAGTTCGTACAACCTCCAGTTTTACCCATGGATTTTCACATAGTAACCCTTGATATTGAGTCATTCATGCATGTGTGAGCCAATGGTGGCCCCTGGTATCCATTAGGGTTACAACTGAGTGTGGGACTTTAACATTGAGGTTTTGTCCCAGGGTTAACTTGTCAGCCTTTCTTACCAACAAGGTGGTAGCTGCCAGCGCTCAGAGGCAGGGAGGCCATCCGGCAGCAACTGAGTTAATTTGTTTAGACAGATATGTCACTGGCCTCTGCCAAGGCCCAAATTTTTGAGTTAAGACTCCCAAAGCCATCCCATTTTTCTTATGAACAAAAAGGTTAAATTCTCTGGTTACATCAGGAAGTCCCAAGGCTGGAGCCTCAGTGAGTTTGGTTTTGATTGTCTGAAACGCTGTCTCCTGGCTTGGTCCCCATTTAAGGGGAGCCTTTTCTTCCCCTTTTAGAGCCTCATACAGAGGCCTGGCCAGGTCTGAAAACCTGGGGATCCATATCCAGCAGAATCCTGCTGTCCCTAGGAACTCACGGACCTTCTGGCGGGTGGTAGGGACAGGAATGGCACAAACTGCCTGCTTTCTTTCAGTCCCCAGCATTCGTCGGCCCTGTATGATGTTGAAGCCCAGATACTTGACTTGTTTTTTGCAGATTTGTGCCTTTTTTTTTTTTGATACCTGATACCCTGCCTCCATCAGTAGGGAAAGGAGAGCTCTTGTTCCCTCTAGGCACTGAGCCTCTGTGGTGCCAGCTAGTAAGAGGTCGTCAACATACTGTGGCAAAACACAGCCCAGTTTTTGTCCAGGAAATTTAGCCAGGTCAGCAGCTAAGGCGCCTCTAAAAAGAGTGGGAGAGTTTTTGAATCCTTGTGGTGAGCTGTTCCTTTGTCCCTGTATGTGGATTCTCCCATTCAAAAGCAAACAAGGGCTGACTGGCAGGTGCCACCCAGAGGCAGAAAAAAGCATCTTTTAAGTCTAGGCAAGTAGACCACTCAGCAGTGGAGGGGATCAGCCCTAGCAGGGTATATGGGTTAGAGACGGACTGGTGTAATGTGACTGTTGTTTTATTTATGGCTCTCAAGTCCTGTACTGGGCGGTAGTCCTGTGTTCCCAGTTTTTTTCACGGGCAGTAAAGGGGTGTTCTAAGGGGACTGACATTTTATTAACAGTCCATGTTGAAGCAGCCTATCCAGGTGAACCTGGATTCCCAGTCGAGTTTTTCTGGGAATTGAGTATTGTTGTAGCTTTACCGGTTGAGCTCCGGGTTTTAGATCAATTAAGACAGGAGCATGGTGTTTTGTCAGTCCTGGTGGGTTTTTTTTTTTAGCCCAAACCAATGGGTATTTAGTCTCTAGTTCTGGGGGAATGGTCCCCATTTCTGAAGGGGAAGAGTACAAGCGCCATTTCTCTTCTCTTTTTACAGCAAGAGCCATGATTAAAGGAGAGGGGGGTTCTGTCGATTTAAGTTGGGCTGATCCATCAGTAGAAAAGGAAATTTGTGCCTCCATTTTAGCCAGCAGGTCTCTTCCCATCAGGGGGACTGGGCAGTCAGGCAGGTAAAGAAATTTATGTATTACTTTATGGCCTCCTAACCGACATTGTCGAGGACCGCAGAAGGGCCTGTGGGTTTGGTTACCTGTGGCCCCAACAATGGTGGGTTTTTTTCCCGAGAGGAGAGCCACAGGTTGTGTAACGACAGAAAGTTCGGCACCTGTGTTAACCATAAAGTCTATGGGGTGGCCCCCTACTTGAATTTTGACCATAGGCTCTCAGGGGCCCAGTTGGAGAGAGCCTGGTCCCCCCTAATCAGACTCAGCTAGGCCGATCAGGTTGGTGCTGAATGGCTCAGATCGGTACCAGCTAGGTGGGGCCTTGGTCTTTTTTTCAGGATGGTTGGGGCATTTATTTTTTCAATGTCCCTTTTCTTTGCACATTGGCCATGTTCCAGGGGACTCCTTTTTCCTGGCCTTGTGCCTTGTCCCGTACAGGGTGGTCCCACTGGGGGCACCGGTTTTGACAGGGTGGCTGCCAGAAGAGTCACTTTTTGTTTTATTTTTTATTTTATTTTTTTTGTATCACAGCGGGCCACCTGGTCTCGGTTAATAAAAACCTTGTTGGCTATTTCCAGCAGTTTAGTGGCACTCTCTCCTGCAAATCCTTCTAATTTCTGTAGCTTTTTATGGATATCTGATTGGGCTTGTCCCACAAAGGCAGCATTTATCATCTGTTGGTTCTCAGGGGCCTTGGGATCAAAAGGGGTGGTTCGGAAAGTCTCACATGTCTCACATAGTCTCTCACAGAATTTGGCTGGGCTTTTACTCAGCTCTTGTAGTATCTTACTGATCTTAGCTATATTAGTGGGCTTTTTAGCCCCAGCTTTTGTCCCCTGTAGGAAGGCCTGCCGGTACCTCTCTAGGTTACGTTTTTTTGTTTTGTTTTGTTTTGTTTTTTTTTAGTGTCATAGTCCCAGTGGGGGTTTTTTTCTGGGAAGGCTTCCCTCACCCAGTTTGCCAAGTCTGCTCGATACCCCGCATTAGCCTGAAGCCATTTTTGGGCTTCTGTTACAATTCACCAGCGCTCTTCAGTGTCAAATAGAGTAAAAAGGAGTTGCCGGCAGTCTATCCAGGTGGGACAGTGTATCTGGAAAATGAATTTTAAGAGATCAATCAGCACCTGAGGCTTTTCGGAATATGAGGGAGTATGGTGTTTCCAGTTGAGGAGATTGGCAGTGGAAAAGGGCTGGTAATAATAAAAACATCCCCCTCTTGTATGGTCCCATCAGGGGCAACTTGTTGTGGTCCCCGTGTCTCCCGTAAGGGCATTTGTAATGCTGGAGTGGCTGCTCCCTGAGCTGAACAGAGACACCTGCTCATAGGTTCTGGAGAATCTGGCTGCAGGGGTGATATCACCTCGGGAACTTCAGAAGCAGAAGGAGGAGGAGAAACAGAAGGCAGTGGGCTATCTGGCATCTGGGGACCTTCGGCTCCTGGAGGTGGGGCTGGCAGTACATAAGGTGGTGGCATATGGGGCGAGTCCTCAGGTTTCTCTTGATAAATAGGTGGCACCTTCTTTTGAGACAAGGTTTTTTTCTTGGACTGGGCTACTAGTACCCTACACTGTCCCTGGCCTGTGGTGTAGAACTGAACCCATGGGGGCCTCAAATAGGCAATTTCCAACCATTGATCAATATATGGAAATTGGTCTGGGTGTCCAGGGTCTCCTGTTATAACATTATATACTGTTGTAACTGTGAACACATTTACGGAGGCCAGCCAACACCAAAGGAGGGCCACTCTAGGGTACAGAGGGTACACAGTTTTCCAGGACTCAGCTTAACACCATAATCTCTAGAAAATCCTTTTTTAAAATTCTTAACCATACACTCTAAGACAGCGGGCTTGGAAGCCGTTTTACCCATTGTGTAAAGTCCCACCCTGTGATGGTGATGCAAGACAAAGAGTGAGGACAGGCCTCAGGTAACAATTGTTTTGTCCACCTGACCGCTCCCCCAGAGGAGATATTTTAGGCGCCTCTTAGCATAGGTGGGACTGTGTAAACCCCAACGTCCAGATCCCCCTGAAGAGGGCCACCATAAGCCGTATGAGGGTCATTGCGGAACTGCAGGTTAGGACTCACTCTGGCTCCGTATTCCAAAGATGGTGGAGCACGGGCTCTCGTTCTCTCCAGTCACTCACACACACACACCAGAATTGACAAGCCTCCCAATACCAAGGCAGCAAACCCTGACCTGAGTGACCCTTTGGTCACTGAGAGGTGATCAGTCTCTCCTTCCGCCGTATGGTGGGTCCTGACTTAGGCAGATGTCCCCGGGGCACTCACCAGCCCGACGTCCTGTCCTGGAACCTGTTTCCACTCTCCTTCTGAGTCTGTTCAGGAAGCGCTGTGGGCCAAGGCCAGCACAGCCCGAGTGAGGGTCTGGATCTGGCAAAATGGCCGGTGCGTGCTATCCACCTGTCACCGGGCCGGCGACCGTGGCTTCCCCCCGGTTCCCTGACAACTGTGGCACAAGAGGCCAGCTTGGTTGTCGGCTTCCTGGCCAACGCACCAAAATGTTGTGGAAACCGCAAAAACTGTGGCAATGGAAGGAGACAAACAGCACTTGGAGATATGGAAAAGTAAGGTTTATTCAGCACCAGTGCAGGCTCAGAGGAGTCACCTCCAGAGTCTGAGCACCAGGTCTTTGTTCTCAGTAACTTTTATACACTACAAGGTCTTGATTTTCCCATGTAAGCATCCCGGACCTCCCCCATCCCCAAGCAGACAGTGTTCCTCCCTAAGAAACTGAGCAAGCAAGGTTACAGAAGCAGAACTGATAAGCAATGCTGGGTACCTAATTAGCAGGGCTGCTGGCTTGGACAGAGAGCACACAGTTGTTACATTATTACAAGAAGGGTGGCATAGTGATGAGCACAGCTGGAAAGGCTTGCAGCTGCCTTCTTAGCCAAGGGGGGGTTGTTCTTTAGTTAAAACTCCATTTCAATTGGAGACCCAAGTGTGCCTGTTTAAGGATCCCTAATGGTAGTAGGCCATGCCCATCTCTGGAGTCAGAGATAATTGCAGTGGTTTGCCCCTGCCTCCTGCAAACCATGCAAGAAACACCCCATCTCACTTAGGCCCCACAGGAGGTGTTGCACCATATGCTCCTAGTTGTAGGTTCCTGGGAAGGGCTGCTAGTGGTGCGTGTTCATGGACCCCTAGTGGTTACTGGCAATGCCCACATCTGGAGTCAGAGATAAGTGTGGTGGTTCACCCCTGCCACCTGTATACCACACAAGAAGAACTTTATCCCACTTAGCCCCCATAGGAGATGTTGCACCATCTGCTCCTAATTGTAGGTTCCTGGGAAGGGATAGTGATCAAGCATCTGGGCACTACCCAGAGCATTTAACAGTGGCAAGAGCATGGGCAGTATAATCCCATGGGGGCAAGAGCAACAGGTGGTATTCTGTTGAAATGTCCTCCTCTGCGGTGCCCTCTGAGGTGTTTGGGGCTACAAGTGGTACTTGTTCAGGGATCCCCAGTTGAGGTGGGCCACACACACCTCTGGAGTCAGAGATAACTGTAGTCGTTTGCCCCCTCCACTTTCAGACCGTGCAAGAAGAACCCTGTCCTGCTTAGTCCATGCAGGAGGTGCTGCATCAGCTGCTCCTAGTTGTAGGGTCTTGAGAAGGCACCATGATCAAGTGCCTGGTTGCTGCCCAGAGCTTTTGGCAGTGGCAGCTGCAGGGTGGGTGTGTTCCCAGAGGAGCGAGAGCAAAAACATATGGTGCTTGGTTGCAGTGTCCTATTTTCTTTTTTTTTTCTTTGTTTTTTTTGGGGGGGGCAACCCCTGAGATGACTGGGGCCACAGCTGGAGCCCACTCACATGCCCCAAGGGCAGCAGACTTCTGAGATGACCTCTGCAGTCCATCCCTTCTGCCTGTGGATCAGGCAAGAGGCACTATGGCACACTTAGCCTCCCACTGCCCTTAGACCACACAAGAGGTGCCCGGTCACCTGTAGACTGCACAAGAAAAATCAGTCTCCCATAGCCTGAGCAAGTGTCTTCTCACTACCTGCAGCCTAGGCCAGAGGAGCCCTTCCCTCTGAGGGCCCACAAGCATGTGTGCAGGGAGATTACTATGGCATTCCTCCCCTCCTCCTCTCACCCTCCCCATAAATGGTTCCTTGCTTCCTCTGTGTTCCCAGACCTTCTCCCAGGTTCCCTCTGTCATTGTGTTCCACTCCCCAGCCTTTAGAACACTGCTCTCCCACCCATGATACACCACTCCTTAGCCTTTCAGGCTGTCCCCACACAACCAACCCTAGTCTTCTCCCCAGAACTGATCTCTGGAGCCTAAGTCTCAGTGCCCAGCCCCTGCCCTAGCATCTCAGGCGCTGGTATCTGTGGATGTGGTGCAGATCACCTGTGTGGCTCTCACACTACTTTGCAACCCTCAGTGCAGCTGCTGTGCTTTTCTCAGTGACTTTGAGGTCCCTCCATCTCAGCTGATCCCCCAATCAGTTAGGGGGTTTCCCAGGATGTGGGTTTCTTTTCTCTTTCACAGCTCCCTCTCAGAAATCTTATTCCCATCCTGATTCCTTCTCTTTCTCTCTCTCTCTTATTCTTTTGTTCTACCCGGTTATGTCAAGAGATTCTTGCCCTTTATGGAGGTTTAATTTCTTTTTCCAGCATTCAGTAGATGTTCTGTATGAGTCATTTTACATGTAGATGTGGTTTTTTGATGTGTTTGTGGGGCAAGGTGAGCATGACCTCTTACTCCTCTGCCATCTTGATCCCCTCAATAAAAGTTTTTGACAAAATTCAAAACCTATTCCTGATAAAAATTCTCCAGACTGTGGGCATCAGGAGAAATATCTCAATATAATAAAAGCCATTTATCACAAACCCACTGCAAACAGCATTCTCAATGGTGAAAATCCAAAAGCATTTCATTTAAGATCAATAAGTAGACAAGGATGTCCTCTTTCACCAATGTTATTCAACATATCCTTGTAAGTTGTAGCCATGGAAACCAGAGAATGAAAAGAAATAAAAGGAATCCAATTTGGAAAAGAATAAATAAAACTATAATTGTTTGTAGATGACATGATTTTATACCTAGAAAATCCTAAAAATAATACCAAAAAATTATTAGAGTCACAGGATATAAAATTAATACACAGAAATTGATTGCACTTCTAGATACCAATAATTAAATATCAGAAAGAGAAATTAGGGAAACCATCCCATTTACCTTTGTGCATCAAAAAGAATAAAATATCTAGGAGTAAGCCTACCTAAAGAGACAAAAGACCTGTACTCTGAAAACTACAGGACACTGATGAAAGAAATCAAAGAAGACACAAATAGATAGAAAAATATACCATGATCTTGGATTGGAAGAATCAATATGTTCAAAATGACAATATGACCTAAGGCAATCTACACATTCAATGCAATCCCTATCAAATTACCAATAGCATTCTTTACAGAACTAGAACAAAATATTTAAAAATTTTGTATGGAAACACAAAAGACCTTGAATAGCCAAAGAAATGTTGAAAAAAAAAAGAGAGAGAAAGCAGAGGAATCAGGCTCCCTGACTTCAGGCACTACTACAAAGCCACAGTTATCAAAACTGTATGATATTCACACAAAACAGAAATATAGATCAATGGAATAGGATCAAAAACTCAGAAATAAATCCAAACACCTATGGTCAATTAATCTATGACAAAGGAGGCAAGAACAGAGGAGGAAAGACAGTCTCTTCAATAAATGGTGCTGGGAAAACTGGACCACTGCATGTAAGACAATGAAATTAGGATGTTGTCCAACACCATACACAAAAATAAACTCGAAATGGATTGATGATCTAAATGTGAGGCCAGACAATATAAAACTCCTAGAAGAAAACCTAGGCAGAACACTTTGACATAAATCACAGCAACATCTTGTTTGACCACCTCCTAGAATAAAGACAATAAAGACACACAAAAAACCAATGGGACCTAATTAAACTCAAAAGCTTCTGCACAACAAAGGAAAGCATTTAAAAAAAATAAAAAGACAACCCACAGAATGGGATAAAATTTTTTAAAATGACCCAAACAACAAAAGTTTAATATCCAAAATGTACAAACAACTCAAACAAGTCAACAACAACAAAACAATCCAAATGAAAGATAGGCAGAAGACCTAAAGAAACATTTCTCCAAATAAGACATACAAATTTCCAGGAGGTACATGAAAAAATGCTCAACATCATCCATTATTAGAGAAATGCAAATCAAAACCACAATGAGGTACCACCTTACACCAATTGAAGTGGTCATTATTAACAACTCAACAAATAAATGCTGGAGAGGATGTGGAGAAGGGGAAACCCTGCTACACTCTTGGAGGAAATGTAATATGGTACAACCACTTTGGAAAGCAGTATGGAAATACCTCAGAAATCTAAATATATAACAACGATATGACCCAGCAACCCCACTCCTAGTCATATATCCAGACAAAAATTTCCTTGAAAAGGATATATGTACATCACAGCACTATTCACAATAACTAAGACAAGGAAACAACCTAAATGCCCATCAATGGATGAATGGATTAGGAAGATGTGGTACATATATGAAAAGGAATACTACTCAGCCATAAATAAGGACAAAATAATACCATTTGCAGTAACATGGACGAAATTAGAGACTCTCATACTGAGTGAAGTATGTCAGAAAGAGAAAACAGACATCCTATGATATCACTTAAATGTGGAGTCTAAAATATGGCACAAATGATCTATCTACAAAGCAGAAAAGAACAAGGACATGTAGGACGGACTTGTGTTTGCTGGGGGGAGGGGGAGAGGGATGGATTGGGAATCTGGGGTTAGTAGATGAAAACTTTTGCATTTGGAGTGAATGGGCAATGAGATCCTGCTGTATAGCATAGGGGACTATATATCTAATTGCTTGTGATGGAACATGATGGAGGATAATATGAGAAAAAAAAAATATATATATATGTCACTTTGCTGTGCAGCAGAAATTTACAGAGCATTGTAAATCAACCATAACAAAAAATTTTAAAAAGTACTAGCTGACTACTCCCAAAACTTGATGAAATGTGTGAATATACAAATCCAAAAACACACAAATTCCAAATTGATAAGCCCCAAAGATCTACATCAAGATACAACATTATCATCAAAATGTTAAAAGACAAATATAAAAAGAGACTCTTAAAGGCAGCAATAGAGAAGTGACTTACTACGTGTTAATATCTTCAAAAATATTTCCATTAATGTATCAACAGAAATCTTCAAATCAAGTAGCTAGTAGGAAAATATATTTAGAGTACTGAAAGAACAAAAAAATTTTCAATGAAAATTCTATACTTGGCAAAAACATCCTTCAAAAAATAGTGAGAAATGTCACGCTGAGAACTATGTCTAGTCACTTATGATGGAGCATTATAATGGGAGAAAAAAGAATGTATACATGTGTGTAACTGGGTCACCATGCTGTACAGTAGGAAAAAAAATTGTATTGGGGGAAAAAAAAAGAAATGTCCAAGATGGCGAAGTAGGAAGATCCTCAGCTCAGCTCCTCCAATGGACACCCTGAAATTACAACAATTTATAGAGCAAGCATTGATGAGAATGACATTAAGACTAGCAGAAAATGAATTCCTGCTGTGGTGTAGTGTGTTAGGAACAAGACTGCAATGGCTAAATTCACTCCACAGGTGTGGGTTTAATCCCCAGCCCAGCGCAGAAGGTTAAAGGATCCAGTGTTGCCACTTCTGTGATTAGGTTGCAGCTACAGCTTATATTCAGTCCCTGGCCTTGGAACTTCCATATGCCATGAGCGCAGCCATTAAAAAAAAAAAAAAGACTAGCGGTGAAGACCTTCTACAACTAAAGATTTAATTAATGAACCACAACAAGATAAGAGAATCTAAGTAGTGGTGTAGTCAAGACCCACACTCCTGGGTTAGGCAACCCACAACTGGAAAGACAAAACTTTTAGAGGTTCTACACAAACAAAAAAACAGCAGTCCAAGCCCCACACTTGGGTTCCATAGCCTAGTGTTACTACACCAGGAAGATGAGCCCCCATTATGTGGCCATGAAGGACAGTGAGTTGTGTTTTTGAGAGAACCAAAGGCTATAGGAAACAGACTCCACTCTTAAAGGGCACACACAATCCCACATGCTCAGAAATCCATGGAAGGGTCATTAACTTGAAAGGAGACTGAGCAATACTCCACTACAAGCATATGTATATACTGCATTCAGACTGTCTTGATGACATTGGAGTGGCTACCAAATAGGCAGGAAGCAACAGAGACTCACCCTAGGAATAGAAACATTGAAAACAATTTTGTCCATCACCAGATGAATGGATTAAGAAGACATGGTATATATGTATATATATGTATGTATGTATGTATGTGTATATATATATATATATATATATATATATATATATGTATATGTATGTATATATATACACATGTGTATATATGTATATATGTATATGTATGTATACATATGTGTGTATGTATGTACACACAGTGGAATACTACTCAGCCATAAAAAAGAACAAAATAATGTCATTTGCAGCAACATCAATGGATCTAGAGACTCTCACACTGAGTGAAGTGAGTCAGAAAGAGGAAGACAAATACCATATGATATCACATATCTGAAATCTAATATATGGCACAAATGAATGTATCTACAGAAAAGAAACAAACTCAAGTACCTGGAGAACAGACTTGTGGTTGCCAAAGCAGAGAGGGGTGGCGTGGGATGGACTGGGAGTTTGGAGTTTGTAGACGAAAACTATTGCATTTAGAGTGAATAAGCAATAAGATCCTACTCTATAGCACAGTAAACTGTATCTAGTCACTTGTGATGGAACATGATGAAGGATAATTTGAGAAAAAATTATATATATATATATATATATATATGACTGGGTCACTTTGCTGTTCAGCAGAAATTGACAGAACATCATAAATCAACTATAATAGAAAAATATAAATCTAAAAAAAAACATTTTAGAGAGCTCATTTAACTATGAGGATACTGGTAATGGTATGTGCCATTTTTTAAGTCCTCCTCTATTTTTAATTCTTTTTAAATTTAAGTATAGTTGAATGACCATGTTAGATTTGTTTCCAGTATACAGCATAGTGATTCAGTATTTTTACAGATCACACTCCATTAAAATTTATTACATGGTAATGGCTATAATTCCTGTTATACAATATGTTTGATGTTTATCTATTTTATACATAGTATTTTGTATCTTTTAATCCCATACCCTAATTTGCCCCTCTCCCTGCTCTCTACCCTTTAGTAACAACAAGTTTGTTTTCTATACCTGTGAGTCTATTTCTATTGTGTATATATATTCAATGTGTCACTTTATATTCCACATATAAGGGATATCATAAACTACTGACCTTCTCTGACTATTTCACCAAGCATATTTTCTAGATGAAATGTAATGTGGATTGCCACATTACTGCAAATAGATGAATTTTGTTCTTTTTTATGACTGAGCAATACTCCACTACAAGCATATGTATATACTGCATTTATTTTATTATTTGTCATTTGACTGGCATGAAAGTTGCTTGCATATCTTGGGTATTATAAATAATGCTGCTATGAACATTGAAGTGCACCTTTAAAATTAGTTTTGGGGTTTTATTGCAGATAGTGGAAAAAAACAGGAGTGGAATTGTGGGAACACATGAGAGTTCTATATTCAGTTTTTTTGAGAAAACTCAGTGCTGTTTTCAGTAGTAGCCACACCAATTTAAATTCACCAAACCAGCGCACAAGGGTTCCCTTTTCTCCACATCCTAGCTAACGTTAGTTGTTAGGGGACTTTTTAATATATATGTAATGATTTTTATTTTTTTTCCATTTATAGGGGACTTTTTGTTGACAATCATACTGACAGGGAACCTGATTCCTCCAGCTTCATTTTTTCTTTTCAATTTTGCTTTGGCTATTCAGGATCTCTTGTGTTTGCATAAAAATTTTAAAATGTTAAGTTCTAGTTCTGTGAAAAATGTCCTTGGTAATTTGATAGGGATTTTATTGCATCTGTATTGTCTTGGCTGGTATAGTCATTTTGAAACACTGATTCTCCCAATCCAAGAACATAATCATTTTGAAATATTGATTCTTCCAATCCAAGAGCATCTGTTTGTGTCATCTTTGATTTCTTTCATCAGCATCTTATAGTTTTCAGAGTACAGGTCTTTTAAGTGTCTTTAGATAGGTTTATTCCTATGTACTTTATAAATTTTGATGCAAAGGTAAATTGGATGGTTTCCCTGATTTCTCTTTCTGATCTTTCATTTTTAGTATATAGAAGTGTGATCAATTTCTGTGTATTAATTTTGTATCCTGTGATTTTGCCAAATTCATGGATGAGCTCTAATTGTTTTCTGGTAGTCTCTTCAGGATTTTCTAGATATAGTATCATGTGATCTGCAAACAGTGATAGTTTTACTTCTTTTCCAAATTTGATTTCATTTCTTTCTTTTCCTTCTCTGACTGCCATGGCTAGGACTTCCAAAACTACATTGAATAGCAGTGATGAAAGTGGACATCCTTGCCTTGTTCCTGATTTTTGTAGAAATGCTTTCAGTTTTTCACCACTGAGAATGATGTTAGCTGTGGATTTATCACATATGGTTTTTATTACGTTGAGGTAGGTTACCTCTATACCCACTCTCTGGAGAGTTTTCATCAGAAAAGGCTGTTGAATTTTGTCAAAAGCTTTTTCTGCATCTACTGAGATAATCATGTGGTTTTCCTTTTTCAGTTTGTTAATGTGGTGTATCACACTGATTGATTTTTGGATATGGAAAGATCCTCTTATTCCTGGGATAAATCCCAGCTGGTCATGGTGTTTGATCATCTTAACATATATTTGTATTTGGTTTGCTAATATTTTGTTGAGGATTTTTGCATCTATGCTCATCAGCAATATTGGCCTATTATTTTCATTTTTGTAGTATCCTTGTTTGGTTTTGGTATCAGGGTGATGGGGATCTCATAGTATGAGCCTGGGACTGTTCCTCTGCTATTTTTTGGAAGAGTTTCAGAAGAATAGATGTTAGCTCTTCTCTGAATATTTGATGGAATTCACCTGTGTAACCATCAGGTCCTGGACTTTTGTGTTTTGGAAGTTTTTTAAATCACACTTTCTTTTTCTTTTCTTTTTTTCCTTTTTTTTTTTTTTTTTTTTTTTTTTAGGGCTGCATATGTGGCATATGGAAGTTCCCAGGCTAGGGGTTGAACTAGGGCTACAGCTGCTGAGCTATGCCACAGCCACAGCTTTCATTTACTTTGGATCCAATTTTTATTATTTCTTTCCTTCTACTAATTTTGGGCTTGATCTCTTCTTCCTTCACTAGTCGCTTTAGGTATAAAGTTAGCTTATTTGTTTGAGCTTTTTCTTGTTTCCTGAGATAAGATTGTATGCTATAAACTTCCTTCTCAGAACTGCTTTTGCTGTGTCCCATAGCTTTTGTATTGTTGAATCTTCATTGTCATTTGTCTCTAAGTATCTTTTGATTTCCTCATTGATTTCTTCAATGATCCATTGATTAATTAGCATCATATTTAGATTCCAGGAGTTTTTTTTGTGTGTGTTTTTTCTTGTAGTTGATTTCTAGTCTCATAGCATTGTGATTGGAGAAAATGCTTGAAGTAATTTCAACTTTTGAAAGTTTACCAAGGCCTGATCTGATTAATATTTTTATTTTATATTGGAGTATACTTGATTTACAATGTTTTGTTAGTTTCAAGTGTAGAGCAAGGTGTGTATATATATATATGCATATATATATGTGTAGTCTTTTTCAGATTATTTTCCCATATAAGTTACTACATAATATGTGACAGGGTTGCCTTGATATACAGTAGGTCCTTGTTGATTACCTATTTTATATATAATAGTACATATACATTAATCCCAAACTCTTAATTTATCCCTCCCCACCATATATTTCCCCTTTGGTAACAATACATTTGGTAACCATACAAATATATATATGGAATATTAGTCATTAAAAATGAAAAAAAGAAGTAATGCCATTTGCAGCAAAATGGGTGGAACTAGAGATTATCATACTAAGTGAAAGTCATAGAAAGAAAAATATCATACGACATCACTTATATGTGGAATCTTTAAAAATGATACAAATCAACCCTTGTAAAAAAACGGAAAGGTCTCACAGACTTGGAAAATAATTTGGATAATTTTATTACTTTTTCTTGTCTCATTGTGTGGCTTAGACTTCCAAAACTGCATTTGCTACTTCCCACAGATTTTGGAAGTTTGTGTTTTCATTTTCTTTTGTCTTAAGACATTTTCTGAATTAATCCTGGATTTAATCATTGACCCACTGGTTTTTTAGTAACATATTGTTTACTCTCCACAGGTTTGGTCTTTTCTCATTTTTCTTTTTGTAGTTAATTTCTATTTTCCTATACTTATGGTTGGAAAATATGATTGATAAGAGTTTTATCCTCTTAAAAATGTTGAGGTTTGATTTGTGACCTAGTACGTTATTTTTCCTAGAGAACACTGTGTGCATGATTTTGAGAAGAATGTGTACTCTGCTCCTCTTGGGTGTAGTAATCTATCTATATTAATATATACAAATTAAGTCCAACTGGTCTATTATGTCATTAGGACCTCTGCTGCCTGAATAATACTCTGTCTGGATGATAAGTCCACTAATATTAGTGGGGTGTTAAAAAACTCTTCTTCTATTATTGTTTTATTGTCAATCCTCGCTTTATGTCTCCTGGTATTTACTTTATATATGTTGGTGCCCTTATATTGGATGCATATGTGTTAACAACTATAATATCCTCTTCTTCTTTCAATCCTTTTATACTTATAAAGGCAGCAAGGAGAAAATAAGGAGTAATATACAAGTGAATCTTTAAAAGCCTGTTAGCTAATTTCTCTGCAGAAACTTTGCATACCAGAAGGGAGATGAATTATATTTTCAAAGTGGGAAAATGATAACCTGAAAGCTTAGAATGGTGTATTCAAAGTCTACTTTTTGTCTTTGCTTAGTGCCCTTGTTTTAAAGTCAACTTTATCTCATATATACTGCTACCTTTGCTTTCTTCTCAATTCGTTCTACATGAAATATCTTTTTCCAACCCCTCACTTTTAGGTGGTGTGTGTCCTTCACATTGAAATAAGTCTTTTATAGGCAGCACATTGAGGATTTTTTTCTTATCCAATCAGCCAACTTACGTCTTTTGATCAGAACATTTATCAGATTGACATATAGACTAATTATTTTATATTTATATATATATATATAATTATATATATATATATATAATTTGTCTTTTAGACTTTTCCAGGGCTGCTCCCACGACCTTGGGAGGTTCCCAGGCTGGGGCCTAATTGGAGCTGTAGCCTCCAGCCTACGCCAGAGCCACAGCACCGTGGGATCTGAGCTGCGTCTGTGACCTACACCACAGCTCACAGCAACGCCGGATCATCAACCCACTGAGCAAGGCCAGGGATCAAACCCACAACCTCATGATTCCTAGTCGGATTCATTAACCACTAAGCCATGACGGGAACTCCAGGGTGTGTATATATTAATTGACATTTTTATTGCTTCATTTTTAGTTTTTTGGTTCTCTATTCATTTCTTCCTCTTTCTCTTTATTCCATTGTGCTTTAATAATTTTTAATTGTATGCTTTGTTTCTTTCTTTTTAGTTTTTGTGTATCTATAGCAGGTTTTTTATTTTTGGTTACCATGTAGTTCATATATTTTGACCTGTAATTATATCTGATTTTTTAAAAATAGTAGTCACAAGTTCAAACACACTGTAAAGGTCTACATTTTGTACTCCCTTCCCCTACATTGTGTTTTGATGTCATATTATACATCTTCATGCTTATCCATTAAAATTTTATTGCCATTATAGTGCTTTTACCATTTTTCACTTTAATCTACATACTGGCTAACTTATGTAGTTGATCTCCAGTCCTTCTATACATTTTGCTTTCCTAGTAGGATATTCTTTATCCTCTATTCTCTGGTAATTTTTCACTTATGGAATACCTTTCAACAATTTTCCTAGGGAATTCATATTATTGATGTAATCTTTTAGTTTTTGATTGTCTCAGTTATCTTTCCCTTGATTCTAAATGGTAATCTCAATAAGAAGACTATCCTAGGATTCAGGTTATCCCTCATCCCACTTTAAAAATATTATGCCTTTCTCTTTTGGCCTGAAAAGTTTCTGCAGAGACACTAGGCTTTTAAAGATTCACTTATATGTTACTCTTTATTTTTCTCTTGCTGGCTTTAGAATTCTTTCTCTTTTTTTAATTTTTTATTTATTTATTTATTTATTTATTTATTTATTTATTTTGTCTTTCTGCCATTTCTTGGGCTGCTCCCGCAGCATGTGGAGGTTCCCAGGCTAGGGGTCAAATCGGAGCCGTAGCCACTGGCCTACGCCACAGCCACAGCAACGCGGGATCCGAGCTGCGTCTGTGACCTATACCACAGCTCACGGCAACGCCAGACCCTTAACCCACTTAGCAAGGCCAGGGATCGAACCCTCAACCTCATGGTTCTTAGTCGGATTCGTTAACCACTGCGCCACGACAGGAACTCCTAGAATTCTTTATTTAACACTTGCCACTTCAATTATGATATGATTTTCTGTTAGTTTGTTTGACTTTGTCTTTGGGGGGACCCTCTGTGCTCCATGAACCTAGATATCTGTTTCCTTCTTCAGATTCAGTAAATTTTCTGCCAACATTCTATCAAACACATTTTTGAACACTTTCTATCTCACTTCTGAGAACCCTACAATTCTTGTGTGTTTAATGTTGCCTCAAAGCTTCTTAAATTGCTTTCATTTTTAAAAATTGGTTCCTCTCTGCTCTTCTGATTCTGTAATTTACATTTATAATCCAAATCACTTATATATATTTTCCATACTACTTAGGCTGCTATTTATTCCTTCTAGTGTGTTTTATTTGGGCCATTGATTTTTTTCATTTCTAGCTGGGTCATTTAAAGTATTTTCTAGTTCCTTGTGAAGGTGTTCAATGTTTATATCAATTCCTTTCCCTAATTCACTTAACATATTTTGTACCAATGTTTTGTTTTGAATTCTTTATCTGGTAAATTGTTTATTTCAGTTTAATGATATATTTTTCAGAGATCTTCTCTGATTCTTTCAATTGCAAGTATTTCCTCTACATTTTCATTTTGCTTGACTTTCTTGGCCTCTATGAATTGAGGTGAAATTGTTACCTATTGTGGTCTTGAAGCAGAGTTCTTGTGTGTAAGTGTCCCTATAAGATTCTGTTTATCTAATACCTATAGTGGGAAAGCTGGATTTGAGGTGAATACAATTCACATTTTTCCATAGGGTGTTCAGGCAGTTTTGAACATGGTAATGGGTGGGTTTGAAAAGGGAAGGGCTATAGCTGACTCTGGGTGTAATGTTAAACTTCTAATTTGCCATCACTAATCTGTCAGGTATGAGTTCTGATCCCAAGATACTGGAGAAGAAGCCCTGAGGGTATGGAAAAATCTGATTATGTTCCTTCTAAGTGTATATCCTCCTCTTCAAAAAAACATTTGCCCCAGAGAACGTGAGTGCTAAAGGAAATGTCGTCTATGTACACTAGAGGTCCTATGTGCTATCTGCATAGGCATCTACATCTCTGCTCAGACTCAGCCTCAGGGGCATGTTGCCTTTGTCTCTCAGAGATGATCTAGTCTCCAGGCTCCACTGGTACTAACATGTTATGGAACAAATCTGAAGGGAAGCTGGGGGCTGTGTGGATTTGCTATGTGTGTCAGGGTTTGAGCTCTGGAGGAGCACCTGCTCTCAGAGATCTGGGCTTTTCCTTAGGCACTGCTTGGGTAAATACCAACAATGGCCACTGCTCCATCTTGGCTCTGCCCCATATTGGCTCTGCCCCAGGATTGGTCACCTCTGAGTAACAATGTCAAGACTTTTCACATGTTGTGGCCAACCTAGATCCAGTGCTGCATTGTCGCATGGAGTTAGTGGGACTAGAGAGTTTACTCATCACAGGATGGGGAACACAGCAATGCTTCTGTAGCATTTCTAGCACCTGTAAGAGAAGACCTCGCTTTGCCCTGATATGGGATGTCACATGTGATGGCCAAAGTGGAATTTAGGCTTCTCCCAGCCCTTCCACTTGTCCAAGTTGTCCTACAATCTAACAAGAGGGCTTGTCTCCTCCATGTAAAACCCCAAGATTAGAATGCTGAAAATGTGCTTTCACCTGCTCCTCATCACAGCAGGCATGTTCTCCAGAAATCTCCATTTTTTTTAAAATTATTTATTGTAATTTTTTTCCCACTATACAACAAGGGGGTCAGGTTATCCTTACATGTATACATTACAATTACATTTTCCCCCCACCCTTTCTTCTGTTGCAACATGAGTATCTAGACAAAGTTCTCAATGCTATTCAGCAGGATCTCCTTGGAAATCTATTCTAAGTTGTGTCTGATAAGCCCAAGCTCCTGATCCCTCCCACTCCCTCCCCCTCCCCTCAGGCAGCCACAAGTCTCTTCTCCAAGTCCATGATTTTCTTTTCTGAGGAGATGTTCATTTGTGCTGGATATTAGATTCCAGTTATAAGTGATATCATATGGTATTTGTCTTTGTCTTTCTGGCTCATTTCACTCAGGATGAGAGTCTCTCGTTCCATCCATGTTGCTGCAAATGGCATTACTTCACTCTTTTTTATGGCTGAGTAGTATTCCATGTGTATATATACCACTTCTTCCGAATCCAATCACATGTTGATGGAAATTTGGGTGGTTTCCATGTCCTGGCTATTGTGATTAGGGCTGCAATGAACATGCGGGTGCACGTGTCTCTTTTAAGTTGAGTTTTGTCCGGATAGATGCCCAAGAGTGGGATTGTGGGGTCATATGGAAGTTCTATGTACAGATTTCTAAGGTATCTCCAAACTGTTCTCCATAGTGGCTGTACCAGTTTACATTCCCGCCAACAGTGTAGGAGGGTTCCCTTTTCTCCACAGCCCCTCCACCACTTGTTATTTGTGGATTTATGAATGATGGCCATTCTGACTGGTGGGAGGTGGTATCTCATGGTAGTTTTGATTTGCATTTCTCTTATAATCAGCGATATTGAGCATTTCTTCATGGGTTATTGAACATCTGCATATCTTCCCTGGAGAAATGTCTATTCAGGTCTTTTGCCCATTTTTCCATGGATTGATTGGCTTTTTTGCTGTTGGGTTGTATAAGTTGCTTACATGTTCTAGAGATTAAGCAATTGTCGGTTGCATCATTTGAAACTGCTTTCTCCCATTCTGTAAGTTGTCTTTTTGTTTTCTTTTGGGTTTCCTTGGCTGTGCAAAAGCTTTTCAGTTTGATGAGGTCCCATGGGTTTATTGTTGCTCTAACTTCGATTGCTTTGGGAGACTGACCTGAGAACATATTCATGCTGTGGATGTCCGAGAGTGTTTGGCCTATGTTTTCTTCTAGGAGTTTGATGGTGTCCTGTCGTATATTTAAGTCTTTCAGCCATTTGGAGTTTCTTTTTGTGCATGGTGTGAGGGTGTGTTCTAGTTTCATTGCTTTGCATGTGGCTGTCCAGGTTTGCCAGCAATGCTTGCTGAATAGACTTTCTTTTTCCCATTTGATGTTCTTGCCTCCCTTGTCAAAGATTAATGGACCATAGGTGTCAGGGTTTATTTCCGGGTTCTCTCTTCTGTTCCATTGGTCTGTCTGTCTGTTTCAATACCAGTACCACACTGTTTTGATGACTGTGGCTTTGTAGTATTTCCTGAAGTCTGGGAGAGTGATGCCTCCTGCTTGGTTTTTGTTTCTCAGGATTGCTTTGGTGATTCTGGGTCTTTTGTGGTTCCATATAAATGTTTGGATTGTTTGTTCTAGCTCTGTGAAAAATGTCATGGGTAATTGGATAGGGATTGCATTGACTCTGTAGATTGCTTTGGGTAGTATGGCCATTTTTACAATATTGATTTTCCCAATCCAGGAACATGGAATATCTTTCCATTTCTTTACATCTTCTTTGATTTCTTTGATTAAAGTTTTATCGTTCTCGGCATAGAGGTCCTTTACCTCCTTGGTCAGGTGTATTCCGAGGTATTTGATTTTGTGAGGTGCAATTTTAAAAGGTATCGTGATTTTGTATTCCTTTTGTAATGTTTCATAGCTGGTATACAGAAATGTGACTGATTTCTGAATGTTCATCTTATATCCTGCTACTTTGCTGAATTTATTAGTCAGTTCAAGTCGTTTTGGGGTTGAGTCCTTAGGGTTTTCTATGTATAGTATCATGTCATCTGCATACAGTGACAGTTTTATCTCTTCTCTTCCTATATGGATGCCTTTTATTTCTTTTGTTTGTCTAATTGCTGTGGCTAGGACTTCCAAAACTGTGTTGAAGAGCAGTGGTGAGAGTGGGCATCCCTGTCTTGTTCCCGATTTGAGTGAGAAGGCTTTCAGTTTTTCCCTATTGAGTATTATATTTGCTGTGGGTTTATCATAAATGGCTGTGATTATACTCAGGAATGTTCCCTCTATACCCACTTTGGCGAGGGTCTTGATCATGAATGGATGTTGGACTTTGTCAAATGCTTTTTCTGCGTCTATTGAGATGATCATATGATTTTTGACTTTTCTTTAGTTAATGTGGTGTATGATGCTGATTGATTTTTGTATGTTGAACCATCCTTGTGAACCTGCGATGAACCCTACCTGTTCATGGTGTCTAATTTTTTTGGTATATTGTTGGATTCGGTTGGCTAAGATTTTGTTGAGAATTTTTGCATCTATATTCATCAATGACATTGGCCGATTGTTTTCTTTTTTGGTGGTATCTCTGTCTGGTTTTGGAATGAGGGTGATGGTGGCAACACAGAATGTCTTTGGGAATATTCCTTCTTCTTCAACCATTTGAAAGATTTTGAGGAGGATGGGCACCAGTTCCTCTTTACATGTTTGATAGAATTTGCCTGTGAAGCCATGTGTTCCTGGACTTTTATTTGTAGGGAGTGATTTTATGACCTCTTCAATTTCATTTCTAGTGATCGGTCTGTTCAGTTGGTCTGTTTCTACTTGATTCAGTTTTGGCAGGGTGTAAGATTCTAGCAAAGTGTCCATTTCTTCCAGATTGTCCAACTTGTTGCCGTATAGTGGTTCATAGTATTCTCTTATGGGTTTTTGTATTTCTGCTGTATCCGTTGTGATTTCTCCTTTTTCATTTCTAATTTTGGTTATTTGGGTTCTTTCTCTCCTCTTTTTAGTGAGTCTGGCCAGGGGGTTGTCAATTTTGTTCACCTTCTCAAAGAACCAGCTCTTGGTTTTATTAATTTCCTCTATTGTTTTTTGAGTCTCTATTTTATTGATTTCTTCTTTGATCTTTATAATTTCCTTCCTTCTGCTGACTTTAGGCCTTTTTTGGTCTTCTTCTTCTAATTCATTTAGGTGGAGGGTTAAGTTGTCCATTTGGGATCTTTCTTCTTTTTTGAGAAAGGCCTGTATTGCTATAAATTTCCCTCTGAGCACTGCTTTCGCAGCATCCCATAGATTTTGAGCGGTTGTGTCTTCATTATCATTTGTTTCAAGGTAGTTTTTAATTTCCTTCTTGATATCCTCATTGACCCATTGGTTTTTTCGTAGCATGTTGTTTAGTCTCCATGCAGTAGGTTTTTTCTCTTTCCTTTTCCCATGGGTGATTTCTAATTTCATGTCATTGTGGTCAGAGAAGATACTTGAGATAATTTCTATGCTCCTAAATTTATTGAGATTAGCTTTGTGACCCAACATGTGGTCGATTCTTGAGAATGTTCCTTGAGCATTTGAGAAGAATGTGTAGTCTGCTTTTTTTGGATGTAGTGTCCTGAAGATATCAATGAAGTCTCACTTTTCTATTGTTTCCTTTAGGATCTCTGTTGCTTTATTGGTTTTCTGTCTAGAGGATCTGTCCATTGATGTGAGGGGGGTATTAAGGTCTCCTACTATGATTGTATTCTCATCAATATCTCCCTTTATGTTTGTTAATATTTGTTGTATGTGTCTGGGTGCTCCTGTATTTGGGGCACATATGTTGACGATAGTAACATCCTCTCCTTGGATGGATCCCTTAATCATTAAGTAGTGTCCTTCTTTGTCTTTCTTTAGGTCTTTTGTTTTAAAGTCTATTTTGTCTGATATGAGCATTGCGACTCCTGCTTTTCTGTCATGTCTATTGGCGGGACATATTTTTCCCCACCCTTTCACGTTCAATCTATATGTATCTTTTGTCCTAAGGTGAGTTTCTTGTAGGCAGCATATTGAAGGTTTTTGCCTTTTTATCCACTCAGCCACTCTGTGTGTTTTGATTGGGGCATTCAGTCCATTGACATTTAAGGTGATAATTGATAGATGATTATTTATTGCCATTTGAACCTCGTGTTCCAGTTGATTCTATGGTTCTCCATTCTTCCTTTCTTTTTTTTTTTTTGGTTGGATGGTCTCCTGTTATTATCTGCTTGAGTGTATTTTTTTCCATTTTTTGCAAATGCAATATTTGCTTTTGGCTTGTGGTTGCCCTGTTTTTTAAGTATGCTAACCCCTTCCCATAATTGTGTGTTTTAGCCTGATGGTCCTGTAAGTTCAAACACTTCATTACTATATTAAAATTAAGAAGAGAAACATACAAACAAACAAACAAAAAGTGTTATTTACTTTCTAACATCCCTTGCCACATTTTATGGTTTTGATGACTCTTTTTTATTTTTTCTTTTTAATTTTATTTTGTTTGAGGCCTGTTCATGACTAAATCTGTATGCTGGCTTATTTGAGTGACTGCTCTCTGATTGCGGTTTCCTCAGTCCCAGTTCTTCCTCTTCTTCTTTTTTTTTTCTGATCTTTTTTCTTCCCTTTCCTTCCTTTCTTTTTGGTTTAGAGAAGCCCTTTCAATATTTCCTTTAACCTGGGTTTTGTGTTGCAGTATTCTTTAAGTTTTCGTTTGTTGGAAAAAAATTTTATTTCCCCTTCTATTTTAAAAGATATTCTTGCTAGATAGAGTATTCTAGGTTGCATATTTTTTCCTTTGAGCACTTTCAATATCTCTTGCCATTCCCTCCTGGCCTGTAGTGTTTCTGTAGAGAAGTCAGCTGATATTCTTATGGGGGTTCCCTTGTAGGTAACATTCTGTTTTTCTCTTGCTGCCTTTAGGATCCTCTCTTTATCACTAACTTTTGCCATTTTTATTATGATGTGTCTTGGTGTGGGTCTGTTTGGGTTCAGTGTGTTTGGGGCCCTCTGTGCTTCTTGCATCTTGAACCCAGCATCCTTTAGATTTGGGAAGTTTCCAGCGATAATTTCTTCAAATATATTTTCCATCCCCTTATCTTTTTCTACTCCTTCTGGAATTCCTATTATGCGTAGATGGGCCCACGTTATTTTATCCCATAGGTCTCTTATATTGCTTTCCAGTTTTTTGATTCAGTTTTCTGTCTGTTGACCGGATTGAGTGATTTCCATTATTCTATCTTCCATATCACTGATTCGTTCTTCTGCATTATTCATTCTGGTTTTTACTGCCCCTAGTTCAGTTTGCATCTCTGCAAATGAATGTTCTCGTTTTTCTTGGCTCCTCCTTATATTTTCTAGTTCCTTTCTGAGGGTATCTGCATTACTGTTCATATCTTCTCTCAATCCCTTCAGTATTTTCACTATTTCTCTTTTGAACTCCAGGTCTGTCAGACTGCAGAGATCTGTCTCATTGTTGACTGTTTTAGGTGAGTTCTCCTGTTGGTTTGACTGGGGGTGGTTTCTCAGCTTCTTCATCTTGCTTGTTGTTTTCTTTCTCCTGAGGGAGTTGTACTCTCCGTGATCAGCAGTGTTTGCCTTGTCACTACCGTGGAATATTTCCTGAGGGCTGGCGTTGTTGGTCAATCTTTTTTGAGGCAGTGTGGCTTTTCTGGAGTGTTGATGGAGCTAACAGTGTTTCTTTGAAGCAAAGGAGGGCTTCCTGAGGGCAGCCAGGACTGGGAGGTCCACACCAGGATGGTAGCAGATTTCACTTGGTCATGCAGAGCTTGCTCTGGTGTTTTTAGGCTGTGGGGTTATTGCTGGGGGTTGGTGATGTTGGGCAGCTGTTCCTCAGGAGTGCAGCACCCCCTGGGGGCTGGAGCAGCTATCTGGGTCACTGAGAACCTAAGAGGCTTTTCCCTAGGGAAGCCCAACTCAGAAGGACAGCCTGAGAATGTAGGCAGATCTTTTCACAGTCTGGCCAAGCTTGTTGCATCTTTTCTGGGCTGCAGGGGCTCTTCTAGGGGGCTGGTGGTGCTGAGCAGCTATTCCGTCCGAGGGGGGCACCCCCTAGGGGCTTGGGCGTGTAGCAGGGCCACTGGAAACCCTAGAGGCTCCTCCCCAGGGCAGCCCGACTCAGAAAGACCATCTGAGATCTTTTCTCAGCTTGGCCAACCTTGTTGCTGCTTTTCTCGGCTGCAGGGGGTCCTGCCTGGAGCTGGCAGTCCTATGCAGCTGATCCACTAGGGCACCCCCTGGGGGCTTGGGCGGGTAGCAGGGCCGCTGGAAGCCGAAGAGGCTCCTCCCTGGGGCAACCTGACTCAAAAAAACTGCCTGAGATCTTTTCCTGACTCGGCCAGGCTTGTTGCAGCTTTTCTGGGCTTTAGGGGTCCTGCCTGGAGCTGGCAGTCCTATATAGCTGATCCACTAAGGCACCCTCTGGGGGTTTGGGCGAGTAGCAGGGCCGCTGGAAACCGAAGAGGCTCCTCCCTGGGGTAGCCCAACTCAGAAAAACCGTCCAGGAATTAGGCAGATCTATTCACTGCCTGGCTAGTCTTGTTCTAGCTTTTCTGGGCTGCAGGCCTTTTCTCAGGGGCTGGTGGTGTTTGGTGCTACTCTGCAGAAGTGTAGCCCCTCCAAAGGGCAAGCAGGCCTGTGCAGGGACAGCCCCCGCGGTGGTAGGCTTCAGGCAATTGTTGAGGCCAGCCCTCCTGGATGGCAGGCAGCCCCAGGTTCGGTGAGAGCGTAGGGGGTGGGGGGAGGGGATGCCCTGGGAAGCACAGCTTTCAGCTAGCTAGCGGGCCTGTAAGCTTGCTGTGGCATGGGGGGTATTCTATGGGGCCCCACCCCTTCTTCTCTCCCCTCCCCAGCACAGGCGCAGACCAGGCTCTTCTCCCAGGTTCCCTCTGATGTGGCTTTCCACTTCCCTGCCCCTAGAGTATTACTCCCTTCTTCTGTGACAGCATTGTTTTCTAGTCTCCCAGGCAGTCTCTGCCCCGTCAAATGGTTTCTAGTCCTCCCAAGCAGTTTCCGCTCTGCCCCGCCCCCCCAGCCCGAGGACTATCCTCTGGAGCCTAGGTCTCAGTGCCCAGCCCCCACCCAGGCGTCCCCCGCCCATTTCTCAGCGAGCAACTTTCAGAGGTGAGGTCTCCGTGCCCAGCCCCCACCCAGGCTTCCCCCGGCCCTTTCCCAGCGACCAACTCTTGGAGGCGAGGTCTCGGTGCCCAGCCCCCACCCAGGCGTCTCAATTTTTGGTGACTGTGCCCGTAGTTCAGATGATCCGTTCAGTTCTTGATCGGCTTTTCCAGACTCCAACTTACTGCTACACTCTTCTCTGCATCTGGAGATTCCTCCAGTTCGTTTGATCTTTCCCCCGTGTAGGTGACTTTCCAGGGTGCGGGATCCCTTTCTCCTCTGCAGTTCCCTTTTGGGAGCGCCCATCCCGCTCGGATTCACCTTCTCTCACTCTCCTCTTTTCTCCCGTTCTGCCCCGTAATGTCACGAACTTCTTACCGTTATTGGAGTTTAGGTTCTTCTGCCAGCGATTGGTTGCTGTTCTGTGCGAGTCATTTATTCTGTAGATGTGCTTTTTTTTGTTGTGTTTGTGGGAGAGGGCGAGCGTGTCCCTCTACTCCTCCGCCATCTTGTCTCTCCCTTAGAAATCTCCCTTTTATTATGAGTCCCCACCCAATGATACAGGTCCAAACTCAATCACTTTTCTTCCCTTCTTAGCCAGTTATGTGTGTATCATTCTTATAGCTTTGGTTGTTCACTAGTCTCTCTGCTTGTTTCCAATTAGTTTTATGTAAGAATTTTTCCACATTTAGATATATTTTTGATGTGTGTTGGGGGGGATTTGAGCTCCACTTTCTCTTACTCTGCTATCATGGTCTACATCCCTAAAATCCCACCTCTAGCCCATTAGTACTGGATAGAAGGTAAGTGATATAGGGAAAATACTTGCAATCAAAAATACTCTAACAGGCAATGTTACAATTCTTGTTTTAAGGAAAGATAAAGAATTTTACAGACATACATAAGCTTAAATACCTCCAAACCACTAAACTGGCTTTTCAGGAAATGTTCAAGTGATTTCTCTGAGGAGAAAGTAGAGACAACAAATTAAAATAGGAAAATGCATATCATAAGGTTAAGAGAAGAATGCTTTAAAATCATCTATACTCAAAATAGTTAAGGGATGCACAAAATAAAAATATATCAAATATGATGTCAAAACCATTAAAAGTGGAGATGGGGTAAAATTTCAGAGTTGCTAAAATGCATTCAAACTTGAGACCATGAAAGTAATGTAATCATATAAATGTTATGTTTATATATATAAATGATTACATTAAGTAATGATTACATTTAAGTAATTACATTTATATATGTGAATCATACATATATGATTTGCTATATAGATAAACCTCATGGTAATCACAAAGCAAAAATCTATAATAGATACCCACAGAAAGTAGAGAAAGGAATACAAAAAAAACACTAAAAATAGTCACAAAATTAGAAAGGAAGAGAATAGAAGAAAAGGAAATGAAGAAATAAAGTACAAAACAACCACAAAACAATTACCAAAATGGCAATAAGTACATGATTATCAAATAATTTCAATAGAAATGGACTTATTATTCCAATTAAAAGATATAGATAGAGTACCTGAATGGATAAAATCATGCTACCTCCATGAGAATCACTTCAAAATTAAAGGCACAGGCTAAAACTTAGAGGAAAGAAAATGTATTACATGTGACTGGAAACCACAAAAAAATCAGGATAGCAATAATTTTTCACAAAATAGACTTTAAAACAAAGACTGTAACAAGAGAAAAAGAAGGACATTACATAATGATCAAGTGATAAATTTAACAAGACAATTTAACAATCACGAATATATATGCACACAACAGAAAGCAAGTAAATATATAAAGCAACCATAAATGGGCAAAAAGGGAGAAATGTACAGCAACTCAAAAATAGCAGGGGACTTTAACACCCCACTTATATCAGTGGACAGATCATTCAGACAGAAAAGCCATTAAAGAAACACTGGCACAGTACAACAGATGGACGTAATAGATATATGTAGTATTTTCCATATAAATGCACTATAGCATATTCTTTTCAATTGAACATGGAACATTCTACAGGATAGATCATTTCTAGGCCACAAAATTAATCTCCGTAAATGTTAGATAATTGAAATCACATCAAGCATCTTTTCAGATGAAAACATTATGAGATAAGAAATCAACTACAAGAAGAAAAGTACAAAAATACAAAAAAGTGGAGGGTTAAAAATACACTACTAAACAACCAATGGTTCAACAAAGAAATAATTGAGGAAATAAAAAACCTGGAGAGAGAAATGAAAGATGAAAATCAGTGATGCCAAATGTATGGAATATAGTAAAAACAGTTCTAACAGAGGAGTTTAGGTGACACAAGGCTACCTTAGGGAATAGGAAAATTCTCAAAGAAGCAACTTAAATTTACACCCAAGGAAAATAGAAAAGAAGAACAAAAAGAGGCCAAATCAAATAGATAGAAATGAATACTAAAGATTAGATGATAATTACATGAAATTAGACAAAATGAAAAACAATAGAAAAGATAAATGAAACTAAGAACTGGCTCAATGAAAAATGTTACAAAATTGATAAACCTTTGGCCAGACATATGGAGAAAAAGAAAGCCCAGAGTTCCATGGTGGCCTAGTATTTAAGGATTTGGCACTGTCACTACTGTGGTGTGGGTTCAATCCCTGAACCGGGAACTTCAGTATGTCATAAATGCTACCAGCAAAAGAAAACAAAAAGAAAGAGCCCAAATAAAAAAAAAAAATAGAAATAAGAGAATTTGTAGCTATGCCACAGAAGCACAAATGATCATAAAATATTAATATATGGAGTTCCTGTCGTGGCTCAGTGGTTAACGAATCTGACTAGGAACCATGAGGTTGTGGGTTTGATCCCGGGCCTCGCCCAGTAGGTTAATGATCCAGCGTTGCCATGAGCTGTGGTATAGGTTGCAGACACAGCTCAGATCCTATGTTCCTGTGGCTGTGGCGTAGGCCAGTGGCTACAGCTCCAATTCGACCCCTAGCCTGGGAACCCCCATATACTGCAAGAGTTGCCCAAGAAAATGGCAAAAAGACAAAAAAAGATATTAATATAGTAACCATATGTCAATAAAATGTACAAGAAGAAAAGCATAAAGTGCTAGAATTATATAATCTCCTAAGACTGAAATGGAAAAAAAAAGTAGAAAACATAAACAAACCAATTAGCAGTAATAACACTGAATTAGCGATTTTTTTTGTCTTTTGTCTTTTTTTGTTGTTGTTGCATATGGAGGTTCCCAGGCTAGGGGTTGAATCAGAGCTGTAGCCACCGGCCTACGCCAGAGCCACAGCAACGCGGGATCCGAGCCGCGTCTGCAACCTACACCACAGCTCACGGCAACGCCGGATCATCAACCCACTGAGCAAGGGCAGGGACCGAACCCACAACCTCATGGTTCCTAGTCAGATTCGTTAACCACTGCGCCACGATGGGAACTCGCTGAATTAGTGATTTTGTAAAAATTAAGCAAAAGACAAAATCCAGGGCAAAATGTTCTCACAGGTAAATTCTATCAAACATTTAAAGCAGAGTTAGCACTTTCCCTTTGTAAATTATTCCAAAAAATGAAAAAGAATGTTTCCAAACACATTCTATGAGGCAGGTGTTCATCTGATAACAAAACCAAAAAAAGATAACACCAAAACATTACATAGCAAATACCTCTGATGAAAGTACATGTAATATACTCAACAAAATACCAGCAAACCAAATTCAACAGTACAATAAAAAGATTTTAGACATGGTAAATTGGGATTTTTTTCAGGAATGAAATAATCATTTAATATCCACAAATCACTTCATTTTATAAACCATATTAAAAATTAAATAATATAATCATAACAATATATGCAGAAAAGTTTTGGATTCAATATTCTTTCATTACAAAGAAAAACCTCCCACTGGAGTGAGTATAAAGGGAACATACCTCATCATAATAAAGGCCATGTGTGACAAAGCTACAGCTAACATCATCTTCAAGGCATTTTTTTTCTAAATACAGGAAAAGAAAAGGATGCCCACCCTTGTCACTTTTATTCAATATAGTATTGGAAGTCCTAGCCATAGCAATAGGACAAGAAAGAAAGAAAGAAAAGAAGGAAGGAAGGAAGGAAGGAAGGAAGGAAGGAAGGAAGGAAGGAAGGAAGGAAGGAAGGAAAGAAAGAAAGAAGAAAGAAAGAAAGAAAGAAGGAAAGAAAGAAAGAAAGAAAGAAAGAAAGAAAGAGAAAGAAAGAGAGAGAGAAATGAAGGAAGAAAGAAAAGTAACCTAAATCAGAAAGGAAGAAATAAAGTGTCATAGTATGTAGATGGTGTTATTATTATAGAAAATCCTAAGGAGACCACCAAAAAACTCTTACTACATCAATGAATTTTATAAAGTTGTAAGCACAAATACTTACATACAGAAATCTGTTCTGTTTCTCTATGTTATGTTAACAAACTATCAAAATTTTAAAAATGGTTCCATTTACAATGGCATAAAAAATAAAATTCTTGGGAAAGATATAACTACCAATGTAAAATAATTATATTTGTAAAAAATATATGATTATGGTGAAAGAAAATGAAAATAATGCAAACAAATGGAAACATGCACACTGCTCATTGAATGGAATAATTAATATTAGTAAAATGACAATACACTTTCAGGCAATCTACAGAATCCAATGCAACCGCTATCAAAATGCTAACGGCATTTTTCACAAAAGTAGAACAAATACTTCTAGAATTTGTATGAAAACACCAAAAGTTCAAAGAGCCAAAAAATCTTGATAATGAAAACAAAGCTGGAAAAATCACACTCCCTGATTTTAGGCAATACTACAAAGCTACAGTGATCAAAACAGTATGGATTTGGCAGAAAACAAACAAACAAACAGAGATGAATATAACAGACTAGAGAGCCCAGAAATGAATGCACACTTTTATGGTAAATAAATGTACAACAAAAGAAGGAATAAAATAGATTGGGGAAAAGAGAACCTCTTCAGTACATGCTTTCCAGAACACTGGATAGGCACATGCAAAGGAATAAAACTGAACTACTTTCTAATGCCATATTTAAAGAAACTCAAAATGTATGAAAGACTTCAATTTAAGACATGAAATCGGAAAACTCTTAGAAATAGGCTCCTTGATATTGGTATTAATAATTTTTGGCTATGTCCCCTCAGGCAAAGGAGGAAAAAAGTAAAAAAAAAAAATATATATATATATATAGTTAACTTTTTATAAAACATCATTCATACAATAATAATAATATTGTGCATATGCCTTGGGCATTTAACTGTTCCTTCAAGATTTAGATTTTTCGCCTGTTAAGTAATAAGTTAAAGTCATGATCTCCAGTGACTACAGTGAAAATGATTCCAGTGAAAATAACTCCACTGAACGTTCTGAGTGTATGGAGAGTTAGTGTTGGGGACTCTTTATAAACAGACAGTACCTGCTTTCTAGTCTATCCTAAGCTTGTCTATTTCTTATTATTTTAAAAAACATTATTTTATTAAAGTATAGTTGATGTTGTGTCAATTTCTACTGCACAGCAAAATAACCCAGTCATACGTGTGTGTATTTATACACACAAACATTTTATATATATACACACACACACACACACACACATTCTTTTTCTCATACTATTTTCACCATGTTCTAAAAAGAGAGATTGGATATAGTTCACCAAATATATGGTAGGACCTCACTGCTTATATATTTTAATGTAATATTTTGAATCTACTAACAGCAAACCACAAGTCTGTTCCCCATGTCTGTCTACTCTATAGATACACTCATTTCTGCTGCATTTTAGACCTTCTTTCCATTGACATTTAAGGTAAATATATATAATTACCATATACATATAATTACCACATATATATATAATTACCACATACATATAATTACCTTGTGTATTTATTTATTTATTTATTTATTTATTTATTTATATTTTAAACCTTGTTTTCCAGTTGATTCCATGTTTCTTCTTTAGCCCTTTTTATGGTTGGATGATTTTCTTGTATTTTATGCTTATGTCCTCTTCTTTGTAGTTTTCATGAATGCATTGTTTGGCTTTGATTTGTGGTTGCCCTGTTTTTCAAATCATCATATTTATGCATCTGATGTTTCCTGTGTTTATTACTACTTTTACAAATAGTTTTTCTCTTTTATATGTATACTGGCTTATTTAAGTAATTACTTTCCATTTGTGATTTCCTCCATCATATATCCTCTTATTTCTTTTGTATTTAGAGGAGAACTTTCAGTAATGTCTTTTAGAATAGGGTTAGTATTGCTGTATTCTTTAGTTTTTCTTTGTCAGAGAAATTCTTTATTCCTCCTATTTTAAATTAAAATCTTGCTGCATTCTTGAATATTGAGTATTGTAGGCTGGAAAATTCTCTCTTTTAGAACTCTGAGTATATCTTGCCACTGTCTTTGGACCTGAAGTGTTTCTGTAGAGAAATCAGCTGATAGCCTTATGGGATTTCCTTTAGAATTAACTCTTTGTTTTTCTCTTGCTGCCTTTAGAATCCACTCCTTATCTTTTAACTTTTGTCATTTCTGTTATAATATGTCTTGGTGTAGGTCTCTTTGTGTTCAATTTTGGGGGGGTCATCTGTGCTTCCTATATCTTGATATCCGTTTCCTTTAGATTTGGGAATTTTTCAGCCATAATTTCTTCAAATATATTTTCAATCCCCCCTTTTTTTTCTTCTCCTTCTGGAATTCATATTATGAATAGATTGGCCCACTTTATATTATCCCAAAGATCTTTTATATTGCTTTCATTTTTTAAAAGTTGGTTTTCTGTTTGCTGTCCTTATTGGGTGACTTCATTATTCTATTTTCCAAGTCATGTATTCATTTCTCTGCATCATTCATTCTGCTGTTCAAGGCCTTTAACTCAGCTTGCATCTCAGCAAATTAATTTTCTAATTCTTCTTTAGTTAACTTTAGGCAATTTCTAAAGTAATATGCATTTATGTAAATATCTGCTCTTAATTATTTGAGTGTTTTCATTACCTGCTTTTGGAACTCAGCATCTATTAGACTGCAGAGGTCTTTTCCATTGTTTGCTCCTTTGGTGGAATTCTCCTATTTTTTTTTTTTTGTCTTTTTGCTATTTCTTTGGGCTGCTCCCGTGGCATATGGAGGTTCCCAGGCTAGGGGTCTAGTTGGAGCTGTAGCCGCCAGCCTACACCAGAGCCACAGCAATGTGGGATCCGAGCCACATCTGCAACCTACACCACAGCTCATGGCAACGCTGGATCATTAACCCACTGAGCAAGGGCAGGGATCGAACCCACAACCTCATGGTTCCTAGTCGGATTCGTTAACCACTGAGCCATGATGGGAACTCCTCTCCTATTCTTTTAACTGGGAATAGTTCTTGTGCTTCCTCATTTTGCTTATTTTTCATATTCTATGAAGCCTGAGTCTCCGTGCCCAGCTCCCTCTGGAGAGTCTCAGGCTGGTGTACCAGTCCATGGTACTGATGATGTTTGTGGCTCTCTCTATGCTTTGCCCCCCCGCAGTCAGGCTACTGACTTTTTCTCCAAGGCTTTGAGGTTCTCCCTCTGTCCTGGATGTCAATCAGTTGTGTGGCCTCCCATGTGAAGATTCCTTTCCATTTTCACACCTCCTTCTCAGGAGTCCTGATTCCACCCTGATTCATTTTATTCTCTTCTCTATGTCTTTTTTTTCTTTTGTTCTATCCAGCTATGTCGAGGATTTTTGCCCTTTAGTGAAGTATGAAATCTTCTGCCAATGTTAAGTAAATATTCTGTGTGAAGTGTTCTACAAGTATATATATATTTCTTGATGTGTTTGTGGGAGAAGGTGAGTGCCACATCTTATTTCTCCACAATCTTGATCCTGCTGCATCAAACATTTTTTTAATCGGACTGTATTAAACTGAGGAAACATTTGCACAGAGGATCGTATCACCAAAATGCAAAGGATGCCTAAAAATGGGAAAAGATATTTGCAAATAATATATCTGATAAAGGAATGATATAAAATATAAAAAGAATTCACACAACTCAACATCCAAAAAGCAAACAACCCAATTTAAAAAATGGGCAGATGGAGTTGCCGTCGTGGCACAGTGGTTAACGAATCCGACTAGGAACATGAGGTTGCAGGATCGGTCCCTGCCCTTGCTCAGTGGGTTAACAATCCAGCGTTGCTTGAGCTGTGGTGTAGGTTGCAGACGTGGCTTGGATCCTGCATTGCTGTGGCTCTGGTGTAGGCCGGTGGCTACAGCTGTGATTCGACCCCTAGCCTGGGAACCTCCATATGCCGCAGGAGTGGCCCAAGAAATAGCAAAAAGACCAAAAAAATGGGCAGAGGACTTGAATAGGCATTTTTTTCAGAATACTACATAAAGATTAACAACATTCACATCTAAAAATGCTCAAAAACTGCATGCAAAGCAATGAAACTAGAACACACCCTCACACCATGCACAAAAAGAAACTCCAAATGGCTGAAAGACTTAAATATACGACAGGACACCATCAAACTCCTAGAAGAAAACATAGGCAAAACACTCTCTGACATCAACCTCATGAATATGTTCTCAGGTCAGTCTCCCAAAGCAATCGAAGTTAGAGCAAAAATAAACCCATGGGACCTCATCAAACTGAAAAGCTTTTGCACAGCCAAGGAAACCCAAAAGAAAACAAAAAGACAACTTACAGAATGGGAGAAAACAGTTTCAAATGATGCAACCGACAAGGGCTTAATCTCTAGAATATATAAACAACTTATACAACCCAACAGCAAAAAACCCAACCAATCAATGGAAAAATGGGCAAAAGACCTGAATAGACACTTCTCCAAAGAAGATATACACATGGCCAGCAAACACATGAAAAAATGCTCAACATCGCTGGTTATAAGAGAAATGCAAATCAAAACTACCATGAGATATCACCTCACACCAGTCAGGATGGCCATCATTAATGAGTCCACAAATAACAAGTGCTGGAGGGGCTGTGGAGAAAAGGGAACCCTCCTGCACTGCTGGTGGGAATGTCAACTGGTACAGCCACTATGGAGAACAGTTTGGAGATACCTTAGAAATCTACACATAGAACTTCCATATGACCCCGCAATCCCACTCTTGGGCATATATCCGGACAAAACTCGACTTAAAAGAGACACGTGCACCCGCATGTTCATTGCAGCCCCATTCACAATAGCCAGGACATGGAAACAACCCAAATGTCCATCGCCAGATGATTGGATCCGGAAGAGGTGGTATATATACACAATGGAATACTACTCAGCCATAAAAAGAATGACATAATGCCATTTGCAGCAACATGGATGGAGCTAGAGAATCTCATCCTGAGTGAAATGAGCCAGAAAGACAAAGACAAATACCATATGATATCACTTATAACTGGAATCTAATATCCAGCACAAATGAACATCTCCTCAGAAAAGAAAATCATGGACTTGGAGAAGAGACTTGTGGCTGCCTGATGGGAGGGGGAGGGAGTGGGAGGGTTTGGGAGCTTGGGCTTATCAGACACAACTTAGAATAGATTTACAAGGAGATCCCGCTGAATAGCATTGAGAACTTTGTCTAGCTACTCATGTTGCAACAGAAGAAAGGCTGGGGGAAAAATGTAATTGTAATGTATACATGTAAGGATAACTTTATCCCCTTGCTGTACAGTGGGAAAATAAAAAAAATAAAAATAAATAAATAAATAAAAGAATAGATTTACAAGGAGATCCTGCTGAATAGCATCGAGAACTTTGTCTAGATACTCATGTTGCAACAAAAGAAAGGCTGGGGGAAAAATGTAATTGTAATGTATACGTGTAAGGATAACCTGACCCCCTTGCTGTACAGTGGGAAAATTTTTAAAAATTATTAAAAAAAAGATTTTAGTTTTATATTTTACATTAAAAAAATAAATAAATAAAAATGCTCAACATTACTAATCATCAGGGAAATGTAAATGAAAATCACACTGAGAGATCATCTCACACCTGTCAGAATGACTATTATCAAGATAAGAAATAATGAGTATTTAAGTGTGAGAATGTGTAGTAAAGGAAAAGATTGAGCACAGCTGATGGGATTGCAAATTCATACAGCCACTCTGGAAAATAGAACGCTCCAAAAAAATAAAAGTAGAACAAAAATATTATCAAGTAACTCCTGGGTATATATGCAGAAAAAATGCACTAATTCTAAAAGATATATGACCCTGACATTCACAACAACACTATTTACAATACCTAAGATATGTAAATAATCCAAGTTCTCATCAACAAAAGAATGGATAAAGAAATTGTACATACATGTATGAAATATTAAGCAACCATGAAAAATGAAATTGTGTAACTAAGGAATGTGGATGGAGTTAGATAATATTATGCTTAATGGTGTAAGAGAAAGACAATGGAATTAAAATCTGGTTCATTGAAGATGTAAACAAAATTGATACACAATTAGCAAGACTCATCAAGAAAGAAAGGGACTGCCCCTGAATCCCTGGGAGCTTTCATGGTCTGCTTCTGTCAGCTAACATCATGAGAACAGGCACTGACCTTTTACCTCACTTCCCTAGGTATGTGTGTAGCCCACAACCACTAACAAAATGCCTGAAACCAAGTTCCAACTGCTGGCTAGCACCAGGTTCCAGTAGGGGTTGCATAATCCACTGCCACCTCTCCTGTGGTATACATCCCTAGATGAAACCCAGTTATGGGTGTACACATAAACTTCTACCACCAGCCAACAGCTGCTACATCTGCACAACTACTTCCAAGGGGATAAAAAGCCAACACATGCCAAGGAATGAGACAATAGGCACCCATACTAAAAACATTTCAGTGATTAAGAAGGAAGAGCTGAAGTCTCTCTCTCAATTGTGCAAAAATTTGCACCTCTTCTGCCAGACTTAGAAGTTCAGTGCTGGTGTAACGTCTGAATGGAAAATGAGTGCTGAAACACCTGAGATAGGTATGGCATTAATGACTGTGGGCTTTGTGGGTACATACACATGGGTGTTGTTTGAAGGCAGAGTCTAGGCTGCCTCCATAGATCCCACAGTGGGCCCAGAAGCCCAAATACTGCAGTGCAGAGTACTCACTTCAGTTGATCTCCATTGGTCTCCTAGTGAAAACAACACCAGAGAGACACCAGGGCCAATTACATACAAACCCATAGTTAAGGTGAGGCTGAGAGCAGCACCATCAACAGTGTACTCTGTGAGCCCACAGAATAAAGAAAAGGTGACACAAAAGAGCACACTCACAGATGAACAACTCCAGTGGAAGAATATTCAGTGTCTCCTTTCCCAGTGGGAGAGCTGTAAACCCACCTAGCTCTCACTGCAGATCCGATGATAAATAGACCTGGGGGTATCTACTCCAAAAACTAGGGAGCAGACCCTGTCCCTTCACAGGTCAGTGACAGCCACAGAGTAAACAAGAAGCTCCACTCAATAACCACCAGAGGCTCATGTCACCACAACATCAATGACACCTCCTATCAATGGGATAAATGCCACACACACTGAAGAAATAGGTGACAGGCTGCCTAAAGTCATACTGAGCCAATATCAACAAATAAACACACCAATTGACATGGCCTTGATCACCATAGGACAAGACACTGCTCTATGCATGAGTAGAAAGGCATTAGTCCCTCCAACCAGGAAGCCTATACAAGCCCCTGGGCCAAAATTACTCATGAGAGGACAGACACCAGAAACAAGAGGAGCTAAAACACTCCAGCCTGCAGAAAGGAGACACGAGCATAGCAAGTTAGATGAAATGAAACAACAGAGAAATGTGATTCAGAAAAAAAGAATGAGATAAAATTACACACACACACACACACACACACACACATAAAACTAAATTAAGAGAAAATAGGCTACCTATCAGAAAAAGAATTCAAAGTAATGATAGTAAGGATGATCCAAGATATCAGAAAAAGAATGGACAGATAGCTAGAGGAAGTAAGACAGCAGAAGAGTAGGGGCACGTGCTTGCCCTCTCCCACAAACACAACAAAAATAAAACACATCTACATGTAAAATGACTTGCACAGAACAGCAACTGAATACTGGCAGAACTTAAACCTCCAAAAATGGCAAGAATCTCTTGACATAACTGGATAAAACAGAAAAGAGGAGAATGAGGGAAGGGGAATCAGGAGTGGACTGGCATTCTCCAGAGGGGAACTATTAAGGAGAAAAGGAACCCACACCCTGGAAAGTAACCTAACCAACAGAAAGATCAACCTAGTCAGAAGGATCTCCAGACTCCGAGAAAAGCACAGCAGCAGATTTCAGATCTGAAAAGCAAAGTGAGAGCGGAACAGATCATCTGAACCACTGCAGGGACACCAAAAACCGAGAGGTTCATGCTGGGGTGGAGGTTGGGCACCAAGACATAGGCTCTGGAGGTTAGTCCCTGGTAGTGGGCTGGGGTTGGCAGTGTGAAGACAGCCTGAGGGACTAGAAATGTTGTGCGTCATTGGTGGAGGGAGCAATATGATAAGGGCTGGGGAGTGGAAAGCCACAAAAGAGGGAACCCTGGAGGTCTGGAACCACAGGAGAGACAAGGCACCATTGTTAGGGAGGGTAGAGGAGGAGCGCCCAGCCACCATAGAATATTCCTTGTGCCCCAGCGTATGCGCCTGCCCACCAGCTAGCAGAGAGCAGAGCATTCCCAGCGCATCCCCTCAACTCCACCCAGCACGCACCTGGCCAGAAGCTGCCTGTCAACTGCGGAGGATTGGCCCCACCTCCTGGGGGAAGCCAAAAATTGCACCTGCATTCCCCGGCCAGGCCTACAGCACTCGGGAAGAGCCTTGCTGCGGGGCCTTCCCAACAAGCCCCTCCCAGCATCAGGAAGTGCCCCACTGGAGCGAAGTGACCAGGCCAGTCCTGTCTGCCATCGGGAAGTGCCTGATTGCCACGGTACACCCCAGCAAGTCCTACCCAGCCATGAGTAGTGCACCTCCAATGGGGAGTAACCTGGCCAGCCCTGCCCACCCTTGGGAAGTGCCCCGCTGCTGCTGTGTCCCCCGGCAAGCCCCGCCCACACTGGGCAAGCATTCAAAGGCCCCGGAGCAATCCACTCAGCATCACCAGCCTTGGAGAAGAGCTGCCACACCCACCCTCACTTGGAAAGTGCTCCTTTGCCTCAGGGCGAGCTGGCTAGCCCCACCCACCCTTGGAAAGTGCTCCTCAGCCCAGGAGCGTCAGAGCAAGCCCTGCCTGGCCACAGGAAGAGCAGCTCCACCATAGTGTGCACCTGCCAGTCCTGCCCCCACCTTGGAAAGTGCTCTTTTGCTTAGGAGCAAGCCAGCTAATCCCGGCCACCATCAGGAAGTGCTCCATTGCCTCAGAGTGACCCTAGTATCCCTGCCAACCCTCGGGAAATGCCCCACTGCTTCAAAGCAGGCTGGCCAACACCACCTGCCCTCGGGCAGTACACTGAAGGAGCACCAGGGCAAAACCATCCTGGCTACGGGAAGTGCACCACTACCACGAAAAAGAAAAACACAAGCAAGATGAAGCTCGGAAACCATTCCCTGTTAAAGCAACAGGAGAACTCACCTAAAGCAGTCAATAATGAAACAGACCTCTGCAGTCTAATAGACTGCAATCAATCAAACCAAGAGCTGGTTCTTTGAAAAGGGAAACAAAATTGACAAACCTCTGGCTAGACTCAGCAAGAAGAGAGAAAAAGCCCAAATAAACAAAATAATAAATGAAAAAGGAAAAGTCACAATGGAAACTACAGATATACAAAAAACTGTGAGATAATACTACCAACAATTCTATGGTGACAGATTTGACATCCTGGAAGAAATGGACAACTTTCCAGAGACTTACAGCCTGCCAAAACTGAACCAAGAAGAAATAGATCAACTGAATTGACCAATCACTAGAAATGAAATTGAATATATCATAAAAACACTCCCTACAAAGAAAAGTCCAGGACCAGATGGCTTCACAGGTGAATTCTACCAAACATACAAAAAGGAACTTATACCCATCCTCCTTAAACTTTTGCAAAAGGGTGAAGAAGAATGAACACTCCCAAAGACATTCTATGATTCCACCATCAGCCTAATTCCAAAACCAAAGATAGAGACCTGAAGATGGCGGAAGAGTAGGGGGACACGCTCACCCTCTCCCACAAACACAACAACAACAAAAAAACACATCTACAGGATAAATGACTCGCACAGAACAGCAACCAATCGCTTGCAGAAGAACGTAAACTCCAATAATGGCAAGAAGTTCGTGACATTACTAGGTAAAACAAGAGAAAAGAGGAGAGTGAGAGAAGGTGAATCCAAGCTGGAAGGACACTCCCGAAAGGGAACTGCAGAGGAGAAAGGGATCCTGCACCCTGGAAAGTCACCTACTTGGGGGAAAGATCAACCATATTGGAGGAATCTCCAGATGCAGAGAAGAGTGTAGCAGTAAGTTGGAGTTCTGAAAAGCAGATGGAGAACCAAACGGATCATCTGAACTACAGGCACAGTCACCAAAAATTGAGACGCCTTGGTGGGGGCTGGGCACCGAGACCTGGCTCCGGAGGTTAGTCCCCAGGAAAGGGCTGGGGAGGGTGGGGTGGAGCGGGGACTGCTTGGGAGGTCTAGAAACCAGTCTGTCAAGTTTGATGGGGCAGAGACTGCCAGGGAGACTAGAAAACAAAGCTGTCTCAGAGGAAGGGAGCAATACTCTAGGGGTGGGGAAGTGGAAAGCCACATCAGAGGGAACCTGGGAGAAGAGCCTGGTCTGTGCCCCTGCTGGGGAGGGGAGAGAAGAAGGGGTGGGTCCCCATAGAATACTCCCCATGCCACAGCAAGCTTACCAGCCCACTAGCTAGCAGAAAGCTGTGCGTCCCAGGGCATCCCCTCCCCCCACGCCAACCACCCCCTACCCACTCACCAGGCCTGGGGCTGCCTGCCATCCAGGAGGGCTGGCCTCAACAATTGCCTGAAGCCTACCTCCACAGGGGCTACCCCTTCACAGGCCTGCTTGCCCTTTGGAGGGGCTACACACCCACAGAGCAGCACCAAACACCACCAGCACCGAGAAAAGGCCTGCAGCCCAGAAAAGCTAGAACAAGCCTAGCCAGGCCATGAAAAGATCTGCCTAATTCTCAGACGGTCTTTTTGAGTCACGCTGCCCTGGGGAGGAGCTTCATGTCTTTGCAGTGGACCAGCTAGATGCACCAGGTCTCGGGAGGAGCCGCACTTCCGTGGAACAATGGCAAAGGACTGCCAGCTCCAGGCAGGGCACCCCACACCCCAGAAAAACTACAACAAGTCTGGCCAGGTCGTGAAAATATCTGCCTAATTCTCGGACAGTCTTTCAGAGTTGGGGTAACCTGGGGAGGAGCCTCTTGGATTGGCAGTGGCCCAGCTAGCCACCCAAGCCCGCAGGGGGTGCCGAGCACTCGTGGAACAGCTGCATAGCAATGCAAGTTCCAGGGGGGAACCCCTGCAGCCCAGAAAAGCTACAACAAGCCTGGCTGGGCCATAAAAAGATCTTCCTACATTCTCAGATAGTCCTTCTGAGGTGGGCTGCCCTAGGGAAGAGCCTCTTGGTTTCTCAGTGAAGCAGATATCTGCTCTAGCCCTTGGGGGGTGCTGCACTCCTGAGGAACAGCTGCCCAACACCGACAACCCCCCGCAAGAACCCCACAGCCTAAAAACACCAGAGCAAGCTCTGCATGACCAAGTGAAATCTGCTACTATCGTGGTGTGGACCTCCCAGTCCTGTCTGCCCTCAGGAAGCCCTCCTTTGCTTCAAAGAAACACTGTTAGCTCCATCAACACTCCAGAAAAGCCACACTGCCTCAAAAAAGATTGACCAACAACGCTAGCCCTCAGGAAATATTCCACGGCAGTGACAAGGCAAACACTGCCGATCACGGAGAGTACAACTCCCTCAGGAGAAAGAAAACAACAAGCAAGATGAAGAAGCAGAGACACCACTCCCAGTCAAAACAAAAGGAGAACTCACCTCAAACAGTCAAAAATGAAACAGATCTCTGCAGTCAGAGAGACCTGGAGTTCAAAAGGGAAATAGTGAAAATACTGAAGGAATTAAGAGAAGATATTAACAGTAAGGAACTAGAAAATATAAGGAGGAGCCAAGAAACTAGAACATATATTTGCAGAGATGCAAACTGAACTAGGGGCAGTAAAAACCAGAATGAATAATGCAGAAGAACGAATCAGTGATATGGAAGATAGAATAATGGAAATCACCCAATCAGGTCAGCAGACAGAAAACCGAATCCAAAAACTGGAAAGCAATATAAGAGACCTATGGGATAATATAAAGTGGGCCCATCTACGCATAATAGGAATTCCAGAAGGAGTAGAAAAAGATAAGGGGATGGAAAATATATTTGAAGAAATTATCGCTGGAAACTTCCCAAATCTAAAGGATGCTGGGTTCAAGATGCAAGAAGCACAGAGGGCCCCAAACAAACTGAACCCAAACAGACCTACACCAAGACACAGCATAATAAAAATGGCAAAAGTTAGTGATAAAGAGAGGATCCTAAAGGCAGCAAGAGAAAAACAGAATGTTACCTACAAGGGAACCCCCATAAGAATATCAGCTGATTTCTCTACAGAAACACTACAGGCCAGGAGGGAATGGCAAGAGATATTTAAAGTGCTAAAAGGAAAAAATATGCAACCTAGAATACTCTATCTAGCAAGAATGTGATTTAAAATAGAAGGGGAAATAAAATTTTTTCCAACAAACAAAAACTTACAGAATACAGCAACACAAAACCCAGGCAAAAAGAAATATTGAAAGGGCTTCTCTAAACCAAAAAGAAAGGAAGGAAAGGGAAGAAAAAAGAAAAGAAAAAAAAAGAAGAGGAAGAACTGGGACTGAGGAAACTGCAATCAGAGAGCAGTCACTCAAATAAGCCAGCATACAGATTTAGTCATGAACATGCTTCAAACAAAATAAAATTAAAAAGAAAAAAATAAAAAAGAGTCATCAAAACCATAAAAAGTGGGCAAGGGATGTGAGGAAATAAATAACCCTTTTTCTTTGTTTGTATGTTTCTCTTCTTAATTTTAATATAGTAATGAAGTGTTTGAAATTACAGGACCATCAGGCTAAAACACACAATTATGGGAAGGGGTTAGCATACTTAAAAACCAGGGCAACCACAAGCCAAAACCAAATATTGCATTTGCAAAAAATGAAAAAAAAATACACTCAAGCAGATAATAACAGGAGACCATCCAACCAAAAAAAAAAAAAAAAAAAGAAAGAAAGGAAGAATGGAGAACCATAGAATCAACTGGAACACGAGGTTCAAATGGCAATAAATAATCATCTATCAATTATCACCTTAAATGTCAATGGACTGAATGCCCCAATCAAAACACACAGAGTGGCTGAGTGGATAAAAAGGAAAAACCTTCAATATGCTGCCTACAAGAAACTCACCTTAGGACAAAAGATACATATAGATTGAACGTGAAAGGGTGGGGAAAAATATGTCCCGCCAATAGACATGACAGAAAAGCAGGAGTCGCAACGCTCATATCAGACAAAATACACCTTAAAACAAAAGACATAAAGAAAGACAAAGAAGGACACTACTTAATGATTAAGGGATCCATCCAAGGAGAGGATGTTACTATCGTCAACATATGTGCCCCAAATACAGGAGCACCCAGACACATACAACAAATATTAACAGACATAAAGGGAGATATTGATGAGAATACAATCATAGTAGGAGACCTTAATACCCCCCTCACATCAATGGACAGATCCTCTAGACAGAAAACCAATAAAGCAACAGAGATCCTAAAGGAAACAATAGAAAAGTGAGACTTCATTGATATCTTCAGGACACTACATCCAAAAAAAGCAGACTACACATTCTTCTCAAATGCTCAAGGAACATTCTCAAGAATCGACCCCATATTGGGACACAAAGCTAATCTCAATAAATTTAGGAGCATAGAAATTATCTCAAGTATCTTCTCTGACCACAATGACATGAAATTAGAAATCACCCATGGGAAAAGGAAAGAGAAAAAACCTACCACATGGAGACTAAACAACATGCTACGAAAAAGCCAATGGGTCAATGAGGAAATCAAGAAGGAAATTAAAAACTACCTTGAAACAAATGATAATGAAGACACAACCGCTCAAAATCTATGGGATGCTGCGAAAGCAGTGCTCAGAGGGAAATTTATAGCAATACAGGCCTTTCTCAAAAAAGAAGAAAGATCCCAAATGGACAACTTAACCCTCCACCTAAATGAATTAGAAAAAGAAGAACAAAAAAAGGCCTAAAGTCAGCAGAAGGAAGGAAATTATAAAGATCAAAGAAGAAATCAATAAAATAGAGACTCAAAAAACAATAGAGGAAATTAATAAAACCAAGAGCTGGTTCTTTGAGAAGGTGAACAAAATTGACAACCCCCTGGCCAGACTCACTAAAAAGAGGAGAGAAAGAACCCAAATAACCAAAATTAGAAATGAAAAAGGAGAAATCACAACGGATACAGCAGAAATACAAAAACCCATAAGAGAATACTATGAACCACTATACGGCAACAAGTTGGACAATCTGGAAGAAATGGACACTTTGCTAGAATCTTACACCCTGCCAAAACTGAATCAAGTAGAAACAGACCAACTGAACAGACCGATCACTAGAAATGAAATTGAAGAGGTCATAAAATCACTCCCTACAAATAAAAGTCCAGGAACACATGGCTTCACAGGCAAATTCTATCAAACATGTAAAGAGGAACTGGTGCCCATCCTCCTCAAAATCTTTCAAATGGTTGAAGAAGAAGGAATATTCCCAAAGACATTCTGTGTTGCCACCATCACCCTCATTCCAAAACCAGACAGAGATACCACCAAAAAAGAAAACAATCGGCCAATGTCATTGATGAATATAGATGCAAAAATTCTCAACAAAATCTTAGCCAACCGAATCCAACAACATACCAAAAAAAATTATACGCCATGACCAGGTTGGGTTCATCCCAGGTTCACAAGGATGGTTCAACATACACAAATCAATCAGCATCATACACCACATTAACAAAAGAAAACTCAAAAATCATATGATCATCTCAATAGACGCAGAAAAAGCATTTGACAAAGTCCAACATCCATTCATGATCAAGACCCTCGCCAAAGTGGGTATAGAGGGAACATTCCTGAGTATAATCACAGCCATTTATGATAAACCCACAGCAAATATAATACTCAATAGGGAAAAACTGAAAGCCTTCTCACTCAAATCGGGAACAAGACAGGGATGCCCACTCTCACCACTGCTCTTCAACATAGTTCTGGAAGTCCTAGCCACAGCAATTAGACAAACAAAAGAAATAAAAGGCATCCATATAGGAAGAGAAGAGATCAAACTGTCACTGTATGCAGATGACATGATACTATACATAGAAAACCCTAAGGACTCAACCCCAAAACGACTTGAACTGACTAATAAATTCAGCAAAGTAGCAGGATATAAGATGAACATTCAGAAGTCAGTTGCATTTCTGTATACCAGCAAGGAAACATTACAAAAGGAATACAAAATCACGATACCTTTTAAAATTGCACCTCACAAAATCAAATACCTCGGAATACACCTGACCAAGGAGGTAAAGGACCTCTATGCTGAGAACTATAAAACTTTAATCAAAGAAATCAAAGAAGATGTAAAGAAATGGAAAGATATTCCATGTTCCTGGATTGGGAAAATCAATATTGTAAAAATGGCCATACAACCCAAAGCAATCTACAGAGTCAATGCAATCCCTATCCAATTACCCATGACATTTTTCACAGAACTGGAACAAACAATCCAAACATTTATATGGAACCACAAAAGACCCAGAATCGCCAAAGCAATCCTGAGAAACAAAAACCAAGCAGGAGGCATCACTCTCCCAGACTTCAAGAAATACTACAAAGCCACAGTCATCAAAACAGTGTGGTACTGGTATCAAAACAGACAGAGAGACCAATGGAACAGAAGAGAGAACCCGGAAATAAACCCTGACACCTATGGTCCGTTAATCTTTGACAAGGGAGGCAAGAACATCAAATGGGAAAAAGAAAGTCTATTCAGCAAGCATTGCTGGCAAACCTGGACAGCCACATGCAAAGCAATGAAACTAGAACACACCCTCACACCATGCACAAAAAGAAACTCCAAATGGCTGAAAGACTTAAATATACGACAGGACACCATCAAACTCCTAGAAGAAAACATAGGCCAAACACTCTCTGACATCCACAGCATGAATATGTTCTCAGGTCAGTCTCCCAAAGCAATCGAAGTTAGAGCAACAATAAACCCATGGGACCTCATCAAACTGAAAAGCTTTTGCACAGCCAAGGAAACCCAAAAGAAAACAAAAAGACAACTTACAGAATGGGAGAAAGCAGTTTAAAATGATGCAACTGACAAGGGCTTAATCTCTAGAATATATAAACAACTTATACAACCCAACAGCAAAAAACCCAACCAATCAATGGAAAAATGGGCAAAAGCCCTGAATAGACACTTCTCCAAAGAAGATATACACATGGCCAGCAAACACATGAAAAAATGCTCAACATCGCTGATTATAAGAGAAATGCAAATCAAAACTACCATGAGATATCACCTCACACCAGTCAGGATGGCCATCATTAATGAGTCCACAAATAACAAGTGCTGGAGGGGCTGTGGAGAAAAGGGAACCCTCCTGCACTGCTGGTGGGAATGTCAACTGGTACAGCCACTATGGAGAACAGTTTGGAGATACCTTAGAAATCTATACATAGAACTTCCATATGACCCCGCAATCCCACCCTTGGACATCTATCCGGACAAAACTCGACTTAAAAGAGACACGTGCACCCGCATGTTCATTGCAGCCCCATTCACAATAGCCAAGACATGGAAACAACCCAAATGTCCATCGCCAGATGATTGGATCCGGAAGAGGTGGTATATATACACAATGGAATACTACTCAGCCATAAAAAAGAATGACATAATGCCATTTGCAGCAACATGGATGGAACGAGAGACTCTCATCCTGAGTGAAATGAGCCAGAAAGACAAAGACAAATACCATATGATATCACTTATAACTGGAATCTAATATCCAGCACAAATGAACATCTCCTCAGAAAAGAAAATCATGGACTTGGAGAAGAGACTTGTGGCTGCCTGATGGGAGGGGGAGGGAGTGGGAGGGTTTGGGAGCTTGGGCTTATCAGACACAACTTAGAATAGATTTACAAGGAGATCCCGCTGAATAGCATTGAGAACTTTGTCTAGCTACTCATGTTGCAACAGAAGAAAGGCTGGGGGAAAAATGTAATTGTAATGTATACATGTAAGGATAACTTGATCCCCTTGCTGTACAGTGGCAAAATAAAAATAAATAAATAAATAAATAAATAAATAAATAAATAAAGCAAAACCAAATATACCACCAAAAAAGAAAACTCTCACCCAATATCTTTGATGAATTTAGATGTAAAAATTCTCAACTAAATCTTAGCCAACCAAATCCAACAAAATATAAAAAAGATCACATGCCACAACCAGGTGGAATTCATCCCAAGTGCACAAGGATTATTCAGCATCTATAAATCAATCAACATCATACACCAAATTAACAAAGGAAAAGTCGAAAACCACATGATCATCACAATAGATGCAGAAAAAGCATTTGACAAAGTCCAACATCCATTCATGATCAAAACTTTCACTTAAGGGTGTGAATAAAATAGATTTTATTATGTTATATATTATTATAACATAATAAAAGCCATTTTTAATAAACCCAGAGAAAATATAATACTCAATGGAGAAAAGCTGTAAGCCTTCCTACTAAAATCTGGAACAAGACAATGATGCCCAGTCTCACCACTCTTATTCAATGTAGTAGTGGAAGTCCTAGCCACAGCAATCAGATAAACAAAAGAAATAAAAGTCATCCAAATAGGAAGGGAAGAGGTAAAACAGTCACTGTATGCAGATGACATGCTACTATACATAGAAAACCCTAAGGACTCAACCCAAAAAATACTTGAACGGATCAATAAATTCAGCAAAATTGCAGGATATAAGATTAACATTCAGAAGTCAGTTGCATTTGTGTATACTAACAATGAAATATTAGAAAAGGAATACAAAAATACAATACCTTTTAAAATTGCACCTCACAAAATCAAAGACCAAGGAGGTAAAGGACCTATATGCCGAGAACTATAAAACTTTAATCAAAGAAATCAAAGAAGACGTAAAGAAATGTTCCTGGATTGGAAAAATCAATATTGTAAAAACGGCCATACTACCCAAAGCAATCTACAGATTCAATGCAATCCCTATCAAATTACCCATGACATTTTTTCACAGAACTAGAACAATCCAAACAACAAAAGACCCAGAATCGCCAAAGCAATCCTGAGAAACAAAAACCAAGCAGGAGGCATCACTCTCCCAGACTTTGGCAATATTACAAAGCCACAGTCATCAAGACAGGGTGATACTGGTTCCAAAACAGACATATACACCAATGGAACTGAATAGAGAACCCAGAAATAAACACAGACACCTATGGTCAATTATTCTTTGACAAAGGAGACAAGAACATAAAATGGGAAAAAGAAAGTCTATTCAGCAAGCATTGCTGGCAAACCTGGACAGCTGCATACACATTAATAAAACTAGAACACATCTTCACACCAAGCACAAAAATAAACTCAAAATGGCTGAAAGACTTAACTATAAGACAAGACACCATCAAACTCCTGGAAGAGAATATAGGCAAAACACTCTCTGACATCAACAGCATGAATATGTTCTCAGGTCAGTCTCCCAAAGCAATCGAAATTAGAGCAAAAATAAACCCATGGGACCTCATCAAACTGAAAAGCTTTTGCACAGCCAAGGAAACCCAAAAGAAAACAAAAAGACATCTTACAGAATGGGAGAAAATAGTTTCAAATGATGCAACTGACATTGGCTTAATCTCTGGAATATACAAGCAAGTTATACAACTCAACAGCAAAAAAGCCAACAACCCAATGGGAAAATGGACAAAAGGTCTGAATTGACATTTCTCTAAGGAAGATATACAGGTGGCCAACAAGCACATGACAAAATGCTCAACACCCCTGATTATTAGAGAAATGCAGATCAAAACTACCATGAGATTCCTCCTCACACCATTGAGATCAGCCATCATTAAGTCCACAAATAATAAGTGCTGGAGGGGCTGTGGAGAAAAGGGAACCCTCCTGCACTGTTGGTGGGAATGTAAGCTGGTACAACCACTACAGAGAACAGTATGGAAGTTCCTTTAGAAATCTATACACAGAACTACCACACAATTTAGCAAGCCCACTCATGGGCATCTATCCGGACAAAACTCTACTTAAAAGAGACACATGCACCCGCATGTTCATTGCAGCACTATTCACAATAGCCAGGACATGGAAACAACCCAAATGTCCATCAACAGATGATTGGATTCGGAAGAAGTGGTATATATACACAATGGAATACTACTCAGCCATAAGAAAGAATGACATAATGCTATTTGCAGCAACATGGATGGAACTAGAGAATCTCCTACTAAGTGAAGTAAGTCAGAAAGACAAAGACAAATACCATATGACAGCACTCATATCTGGTATCTAATATACAACACAAATGAACCTTTCCACGGAAAAGAAAATCATGGACTTGGAGAATAGACTTGTGGCTGCCAGACGGGAGAGGGAGGGGGTGGGAGGGATCAGGAGCTTGGGGTTATCAGATACAACTTAGAATAGATTTACAAGGAGATCCTGCTGAGTAGCATTGAGAACTATGTCTAGATACTCATATTGCAACAAAACAAAGGGAGGGGGAAAAATGTATACATGTAAGAATAACTTGATCCCCATGCTGTACAGTGGGAAAAATTAAAAAATTAAATAAAAACATTGATGAAGGAATTGAAGCAAACACGAATAATGGGAAAATATCCCTTCATTGTGGATGTGAAAAATTAATATTGTTAAAATGTCCACAGTAAATAAAGCAATCTACAGAATTAATGCACCCCTTTACAAATATACATGTCATTTTTCACAGAACTAGAACAAATAATCCTAAAATTTATATGGAACCACAATAGACCATTAATTGCTAAAGCAATCTTAAGGGAAAAAAAGCTGAAAATGTTCACCTTCATTGAATTCAAAGTGTACTACAAAGCTACACAATCAGACACATAGATCAATGGAACAGAAGGGAAATAAATTCACACACCTATGGTCAATTAATCTACGACAAAGTAGACGAGAATATACAATGGAGAAAAGCCATTCTCTTTAATAAGTGGCACTGGAAAAACTGGATAGCTACTCACAGAAGAATTAAATTAGAACATTCTCTCACACCATTTACAAAAATAAACTGAAAACTGATTAAATATCTAAATTTGATCCCCGATACCATAAAACTCCTAGAAGAGCATTTGTTGATATAAATCTTAGCAATTTCTTAAATCTGCATTTTATGGAAAAAGAAAAAAATGAAAAAAAAGGACCTAATTAAACTTAAAACTTTTGCACAGCTAAGGAAACTACCGACAAAATGTAAAGTCAACCTACACTTGCAATGAATATTATACTGTAAATCAACTAAACCTCAATGAAAATAATAAAATTGTGCCATATATAAACTGAGGGCTAACATTTCAAAATTAAATGTGAAACAAGTTTCACTTGCAAAAATTGACCAAGTTACATACAATGACAGACAGAAAAACCCAAATAAAATAAGAAGTGAAACAGGGGAAATATCAATAGATAATACCAAAATACAAAAAAATAATAGAATACTATGAACATTATATACAAGCAAATTTGAAAACCTAGAAGAAATGGACAAATTTCTAGAGACTTACAGCCTGCCAAAACTAAATCAAAAAGAAATAGCTTGGAGTTCCAGTTGTGGCAGAGCAGAAAGGAATCCGACAAGTAACCATGAAGTTGCGGGTTAAATCCCTGACCTTGGTCAGTGGGCTAAGGGTTCAGCGTTACCATGAGCTGAGGTATAGGTGGCAGACATGGCTTGAATCCTGTATTTCTATGGCTGTGGCCTGGGCCAGCAACTGGAGCTCTGATTCGACCCCCAGCCTACGAACATGCGTATGTTACTGGTGGGGCCATGAAAAGCAAACAAACAAACAGACAAAAACAAGGAAGAAAAGAAAGGAAAGAAAAGAAAAAGAAATAGATCAACTGAATAGACTGATCACTAGAAATGAAATTGAATATATAATAAAAACATTCCCTACAAACAAAAGTCCAGGACCTTCAAAGGCTTCAGAGTCCAGGCTTCAGAGGCTAATTCTACCAAACATACAAAGAGGAACTTATACACATCCTTCTTAAACTTGTCCTAAAGGTGGAAGAGGAAGGAACACTCTCAAAGACATTCTATGAAGCCACCATCACCCTAATACCAAAACCAGACAAAGATACCACCAAAAAAGAAAATTATAGGCCAATATCTATGATGAATATGGGTGCAAAAGTTCTCAACAAAATTTTAGCCAACCAAATCCAGCATATAAAAAGATCACACACAAGGACCAAGCGAGATTCATCCCAGGTTCACAAGGATATTTCAACGTATGCAAATCAATCAACGTCATACACCACATTAACAAAAGAAAAGTCAAAAACAACATGATCATATCAATAGATGCAGAGAAAGCATTTGACAGAGTCCAACATCCATTCATGATCAAAACTCTTACCAAAGTGGGTATAGAGGGAACATACCTTAACATAAAAAAAGCCATTTATGACATACCCACAGAAAATATAATATTCAATAAAGTCTTCCCAATAAAATCTGGAACAAGACAAGGATGCCCACTCTCACCACTCTTATTCAACATAGTAGTGGAAGTCCTAGTCACAGCAATCAGACAAACAAAAGAAATAAAAGGCATTCAAATAGGAAGGGAAGAGGTAAAACAGTCACTGTATGCAGATGACATGATGCTAGATATAAAAAACCCTAAGGACTCCACACAAAAACTACTTGAATTGATCAATGAATTCAGCAAAGTAGCAGGGTACAAGATTAACATTCAGAAGTTGGTTGCATTTCTGTATACTAAAAACGATATATTAGAAAAAAGAATACAAAAATACTTTTTTAAATTGCACCCCCCAAAAAACAAATACCTGTATATATGCCTGACCAAGGAGATGAAAGACTTATATTCTGAGAACTATAAAAAATTAATCAAAGAAATCAAAGAAGATACAAAGAAGTGGAAAGATATCCAATGCTCCCAGGCCAGAAAATCAATATTGTAAAAATGGTCATACTACCCAAAGCAATCTACAAATTCAATGCAATCCCTATCAAATTACCCATGACATTTTTTACAGAACCAGAACAAACAATCCAAAAATTTATATGGAACAACAAAAGACCCAGAATTGCCAAAGCAATTCTGAGGAACAAAAACCAAGCAGGAGGCATAACTCTACCAGACTTCAGGCAATATTACAATGACACAGTCATCAAGACAGGGTGGTACTGGTACCAAAACAGACATATAGACCAATGGAACAGAATAGAGAACCCAGAAATAAACCCAGACACCTATGGTCAATTAATCTTCAACAAAGGAGGCAAGAATATAAAACAGGAAAGACAGTCGGTTCAGCAAGTGGTGCTGGGAAAAATGGACAGCCACATGTAAATCAATGAAACTGGAACATGCACTCACACTATGCACAAAAATAAAGTCAAAATGGCTAAAGCCCTTAAACGTAAGACAAGACACCATCAAACTCCTTGGAGAGAACACAGGCAAAATATTCTCTGATATCAACCTTAAAAAATGTTTTCTTAGGTCATTCTCCCAAGGCAACAGAAATAAAAGCAAAAATAAATCAATGGGACCTAATCAAGCTGACAAGTTTTTGCACAGCAAAGTAAACCATAAAAAAAAAAGACAACTTAGGAGTTCCTCTCGCGGCTCAGTGGTTAACAAATCCGACTAGGGACCATGAGGTCATGGATTTGATCCCTGGTCTTACTCAGTGGGTTAAGGATCCAGCGTTGCTGTGAGCTGTGGTGTAGGTTGCAGACACGGCTTGGATCCTGCGTTGCTGTGGCTGTGGCATAGGCTGGCGTCTGTAGCTCCAGTTTGACCCCTAGTCTGGGAACCTTCATATGCCATGGGAGCAGCCCAAGAAATGCAAAAAGACAAAAAAAAAAAGACAACCTACAGAATGGGAGAAAATAGTTTCAAACAATGTAACTGACAAGGGCTTAATCTCTAAAATATACAAGTTATACAACTCAACAGCATAAAAACTGACAATTCAATTGAAAAATGGGCAAAAGACCCGAATATCCATTTCCCCAAAGAAAATATACAGATGGCCAACAGGCATATGAAAAAAATGCTCTACATCACTAATTATTACAGAAATGCAAATAAAAACTTCTATGTGGTACCACCTCACACCAGTCAAAATGGGCATCATCGCAAGTCAATAAATAACAAATGCTGTAGAGAGTGTGGAGAAATGGGTACCCTCCTACGCTGTTGGTGCAAATGTAAATTGGTACACCCACTATGGAAAACAATATGGAGGCACCTCAGAAAACTAAATATAGAACTACCATATGACCCAGCATTCCCACTCTTACGCATATATCCAGACAAAGCTTTACTTGAAAAACATACATGTACCCATATATTCATTGCAGTTCTATTCACAATATCCAAGACATGGAAACAACCTAAATGTCCACTGACAGATGAATGGATTAGGAAGCTGTGGTATATATACACAATGGAATACTACTCAGCCATAAAAATGAGCAAAATAATGCCATTTGCAGCAAAATGGATGGAACTAGAGACTCTCCTACTAAGTGAAGTAAGTCAGAAAGACAAAGACAAATACCGTATGATATCACTTATCTCTGGAATTCTAATATACAGCACAAATGAACCTTTCCATAGAAAAGAAAATCATGGACATAGAGAACAGACCTGTTTGTGGCTGCCAAGGGGGAGGGCGAGGGAGTGGGATGCAGTGGAAATTTGGGGTTATAGATGCAAACTATTGCATTTGTAATGGATATGCAATGAGACCCTGCTGTATAGCACAGGGAACCATTACTAGTCATTTGTGATGGAACATGATGGAGGATAATCTGAAAATATATATATATATATATGTATATATGTGTGTGTGTGTTCCTGGGTCATTTTGCTGTACAGTAGAAAATTGACAGGATACTGTAAACCAACTAAAATGAAAAAAAAATAAATCATTACAAAAATTAAAAAGTACTCTAATTTTTTTTATCTCTCATATTTGACTCATTATTTCCAAAGATATTTGCTGACATCTTTGCTCTCTTTACTCTTTGTCTCATGTCTATCCCCTTATCTTTTTTGATACACTGAAACATTCTACATTTTCATTCTTAGTATTCACATTTAATGTTTTTCATAAGAGAAACATCCATGCAAATGAAATCTACTCAAAAAAATAGAAATTAAAAAAAACCCACCATATTCAGAGCATGGGAGGTAAGTATGAGTTAACACTTATGAAGCTATTCCAAAAAATTGCAGAGAAAGGAACACTTCCAAGATCATTCTATGAGGCCAACATCACCCTGATACCAAAACCAGACAAAGATACCACACACACAAAAAAAGAAAATTATACACCAATATCACTGCAGAACATAAACATAAATGTCCTTAACAAAATAATAAAATCCAAAGTATTTGCATCCAAAATGCAAAGCAAATCCAACAATACTTTAAAACAATCATTCACTGTGGTCAAGAGGGATTCTTCAATATCTGAAAATCAACAATTTTATACACCACATTAACAAACTGAAGGATCAAACAATATGATTATCTCAATAGATGCAGAAATTTTTTGACAAAATTCAATATCTATTTATGATAAAAAAAAAACTCTCCAGAAAGTGGGCATAGAAGGAATCTATCTCAGCATAAAAGGCCGTGTATGACAAATCCACAGTTAACATCATACCCAACTCTGCAAAGCTGAAAGTATTTTCTCTAAGATCAGGAACCTGATAAGGATGTCCATTCTTACCAATTTTATTCAACATAATTTTGGAAGTCCTAGCCACAGAAATCAGAGAAGAAAATTAAATAAAAGGATTTCAAATTAGAAAAGAAGTAAATCAGTCACTGTTTGAAGATGACATGATACTATACATAGAAAATCCTAAAGATGCTACCAGAAAAACACTAGAGCTCGTTAATGAATTTAGTAAAGTTGCAGGATATGAAATTAATATATAGAAATCCCTCACCTTTCTATAAACCCAAAATAAATTATCAGAAAAGGAAATTAGGAAACAGTCTCATTCACTACCATATAAAAAGAATAAAATACCTAGGAATAAACCTACTTAAGGAGGCAAAAACTTGTACTCTGAAACTGTAAGATGCTGTTGAAAGAAATAGAAGATGACACAAAGAGATGAAATGATATACCACAGTCTTTGGGTGGAAAAATCAAAATTGCCAAAATGACTATACTAATTTTTCTTTCTGATTTTTCAATATTAGTATATTAAAGTGCAAATGATTTCTGTGTAATGATTTTGTATCTTGCAACTTTACCAAATATATTGATGATCTCTAACAGTTCTCAGAATTTTCTAAGTATATATATTATCATGTCCTCTGCAAACAGTGATAGTTTTATTTCTTTTCCAATTTGATTTCATTTTTGTTCTTTTTCCTTTCCAATTTCCATGGCTAGGACTTTCAAAACCATATTGAATAACAGTGGTGAAAGTGGGCATCCTTGTTTTTTTCCTGATCTTATTGGAAATGCTTTCAGTTTTCACCATTGAGAATGGTTTTAGCTATGGGTTTGTCACATACAGCTTTTATTATATTGAGGAAGGTTCCCTCTATGCCCACTTTCTGGAGAGTTTCTTAATCAGAAATGGGTATTAGGAGGACTTCCTTTCATGGCTCAGCATTTAACAAACCCAGCTAGGATCCATGAGGATGTGGGTTTGATCCCTGGCCTTTCTCATTGGGTTAAGGCTCCAGCATTGCCATGAACTGGGGTGTAAGTTGCAGACACAGCTCAGATCCCACATTGCTGTGGCTGTGTAGGCCAGCAGCTGTAGCTCCGATTCAACCTCTCTCCTGGGAACTTCCATATGCCACAGGTGTGACCCTAAAAGAGCAAAAAAAAAATTAAAAAATAAATGGGTATTAGGAATTATAATTCAAAAAGATACATGCACCTCTATGTTCACTGCAGCACTATTTAAAACATCCAAGAAATGGAAACAACCTAAATGCCCATCTACAGATGAATGGATTAAGAAGTTGTGGTACGTTTGCACAATGGAATGATACTCAGTCATAAAAAAGAACACAATAATGCCATTTTCAGCAACATGAATGCAACTAGTGTTGCATAATAAGAGAAGAAGTCAAAAAGAGGAAAGCAAATAACCATATAATATCACTTATATCTGAAATCTAAAATATTGCACAAGTGAAACTATCTACAAAACAGAAAGAGACTCACAAACATAAGAGTTGTGGTTGCCAAGGGGGAGGGAGGAGGGAATGGGGTGGACTAGACTGATGTTAGTAGATACAAACTATTACACTTAGAACAGATAGACAATGAGGCCCTACTGTATAGCACAGGGAGTTATATCCAATCTCCTGGTATAGACCATTATGGAAAACATTATATGTATACATTGTATTTATTATATATTATATATTAATATATATGACTGATCACCATGCTGTACAGGAGAAATTGGTGCCACATTGTAAATGAACTATACTTTACTTAAAAAAATGTAAAAAAAGTAAAATGAAGTCAAAAAATAAATTGAAGAACAAAAAAAATGGCTATACTACCCAAGGCAATGTCCAGATTCAATGCTATCCCTATGAAATTACCAATGGCACTTTTCACAGAATTAGAATAAAACATTTTGTAATTTGTGTGGAAACACAATATATGCCAAATAGCCAAAGCCATCTTTAGAAAGAAAAATACACCTGAAAGAATCAAGCTCCTAGACTTCAGATGATGCTACAAAGCTGATAAAGCTATAATCATCAAAACAGTATGGTACTGGCACAAACATAGAAATATAGATTGATGGAACAGAATAGAAAGCCCAGAGATAAGCCCAAGCAATTATGGTCAACTAATCTATGCTAAAGGAGGCAAGAATATACAATGGAGAAAAGACAGACTCTTCAATAAGTGGTGCTGATCAAACTGGACAGCTACACATAAAAGAATGAAATTAGAACATTCTCTAACACCATACATGAAAATAAATTCAAAATGAATTCAAGACCTGAATGTAAGACTGTATACTATAAAAGTCTTAGAGGAAAACAGAACACTTGTTGACATAAACCACAGCAATATCTTTTTTATCCACCAAATACAGTAATGAAAATTAAAACAAAAATAAATAAATGGGGAGTTCCCATCATGGCGCAGTGGTTAATGAATCAGACTAGGAACTATAAGGTTGTGGGTTTGATCCCTGCCCTTGCTCAGTGGGCTAACGATCTGGTGTTGCTGTGAGCTGTGGTGTAGGTTGCAGACGCAGCTCAGATCCTGCATTGCTATGGCTCTGGTGTAGGCTGACAGCTACAGCTCCAATTAGACCCTTAGCCTGGGAACCTCCCATATGCCGCAGGAGCAGCCCAAGAAATGGCAAATAGACAATAAAATAAAATAAGTAAATAAATAAATGATACCAAATTAACGTCTTTTTCACAGAAAATAACCATAAAAATAATGAAAGGACAACACACAGAATGGCAGAAAATATTCGCAAGTGAAGTAACTGGCAAGGGATTAATCTTCAAAATATACCAACAATTCATACAACTCAATATCAAAAAACAAATAACCCAATCAAAAAATAATCAGAAATTTCAAACAGACATTTCTCCAAAGAAGACAGATAGTCAAAAACACATGAAAAGATGCTCAACATCACTAATATCAGAGAAATGCAAGTCAAAACTACAATGAGGTATCATCTCGTATCAGTCAGAATAGCCATCATCAAAAAGTCTATGAACAATAAATGCTGGAGAGGATATGAAGAAAAAGGAACCCTCCTACACTATTGGTGGGAATGTAGATTGATGCAACCACTATGGAGAACAGCATGAAGACTCATCAAAAAATAAAAATAAAACTACTATATAATCCAGCAATCCCATACCTGGGCATCAATCTGGAGAAAACCATAATTCAAAAAGATACATTCACCCCAATGTTCATTGCAGCACTATTTACAATAGCCAAGACATGTAAGCAACCTAAATGTCCATTGACAGAGGAATGGATAAAGAAGATGTCAAATATACATACAGAGGACTATGGCTCAGCCATTAAAAAGAATGGAATAATGCCATTTGTACCAACTTGGATGAAGATAGAGACTATCATACTAAATGAATTAAGTCAGACAGAGAAAGACAAATATCAAATGATGTCACTTGTATGTGGAAACTTTTTTAAAAGGATACAAATAAACTTATTTACAAAATAGAAACAGACTCAATGACTTTGAAAACAAACTTATCACCAAAGGGGACAGAAGGAGGTGAGGGTTGGATTAGGGGTTTGGGATTGGCATGTGCACACTATTGTATATGGAATGGATGGCCAATGGGGACCTGCTGTATGGAATAGGGAACTCAATATTCTGTGATAACCTATATGGGAAAAGAATATGAAAAAGAATGGATATGTGTATGTGTAAAACTGAATTAATTCATTGTATAGCAGAAATTATCACAACCTTATAAATCAACTAAATGTCCATAAAACTTCTAAAAATGGCAGAAAACAAGGAGTTCCCACTGTGGCTCAGCAGTAACAAACCTGACTAGTATCCATGAAGATTCAGGTTTGATCCCTGGCCTCACTCAGTGGGTTAAGGATCTGGCATTGCCATGATCTATGTTGTAGGTCCCAGATGAAGGTTGGATGTGGCATTGCTGTGGCTTTGGCATAGGCTAACAGTTGCAGCTCTGATTTCACCACTAACTATGGAATTTCCATATGCCATGGATGCAGCCCTAAAAATACAAAAAAAAATGGGGGGATAATATTGTTTTTTAAAAAATCAAGAAATAGAAGATCTGGAGTTCCTGTTGTGACTTAGCGGGTTCAGAGCCTGACATAGTGTCTGCGAGGATGCGGGTTCAATCCCTTGCTCAGTGGGTTAAGGATCTGGCATTGCAGTAAGCTGCACAGTAGGTTGCAGATTTGGCTGGGATCCAGCATTGCCTTGGCTATGGCGTAACGTACAGCTGTAAGATTCAACCTCTAGCCCAGGAACTTCCATATGCCACAGGAATGGCTGTGAAAAGAAAAAAAAATGGTCAGAAGATCTAAATTTACATTTCTCCAAAAAAGACATAAAGATTCCCTAAAAATGAATAAATAAATTCTCAACATCAATAATTATTAGAGAAATGCTAATCAAACTGCAATTATCAGAATGGCCATTATCAAGGTCTACAAACAATAAATGCTGGAGAGGGTGCAAAGAAAAGGGAACCCTCCTACACTGTTGGTGAGAATGCAAAGTGATTCAACCACAGTAGAGAACAGTACAGAGTTTCCTCAAAAAACTAAATATGGAACTAACCATGTGATCCAGCAATCCCACTCCTGGGCATCTATATGGAGAAAACCATATTCTGGAAAGATACATGCACACCAATATTCACTGCAGCACTGTTTATAATATCCAAGACATGGAAGGTACCAAATGTCTATTGACAGACTAATGGATAAAGAAGATGTGGAAGATATATACAGTGGAATATTACTCAGACATAAAAAGGAATGAAATAATGCCATTTACACCAACATGTATGAACCTAGAGATTTTCATACTAAATAAATTAAATCAGACAGAGAGGGACAAATATATGTTATCACTTATATGTGGTATCTAATAATAAATGATACAAAAGAACTTATTTACAAAACAAATAAGACTCATGGATTTCAAAATCAAACTTATAGTTACTAAAGAGGAAAGGTGTGGAGGAGGGATAAATTAGTATTTTGGGATTAACATATACACACTACTATAAATAAAATAGATTACCAACAAGGACCTACCATATAGCACAAGGGATTCTACTCAATATCCTGCAATACCTATATGGTAAATTAATCTGAAAAATAATGAATATATGTAAATCTATAACTGAATGACTGTGCTGAACATCTGAAATTAACACAATATTGTAAATCAACTATACGCCTATTAAATTTGTTAAAAAGAAAAGCTTTTCAAGTAAGTAAAAACCAATCTAATGTGTTAATAGAACCTATAAATTCATGTGCATTAATGACAGAGAGATTTGAGGGACAAGAAAGCTGAAACTTAGAGCATGGAATTATCTGGGACCTGCAAGTATCTCCTATTGACTAGTACATAAGGTATGAGGTAATGATGAGAGGTATGACCAGAGATGTAATTGTGGCCATAGCAAGAATGTGAATGCCTAGCTAAAGATTTTGGATTGTATCATTCATTGATTCAGAAATATGAATTGAGTACCTGAAACTGAAGAAGTAAAACTACATCTTTATTTTCAAAGAACTGAAGCACTTCTAAAGAATACATAGAAGTGGGCAATATTAGAGAATAATAATTCTTTAGGAATTTGTACATGGTGCTGAGAGAATGTCAAAGAGTAATAATAAAATTATCTTTATAATTTAAAAAAAGTCTAAAAATAAGAAATGTTGATGAGGATGTGGAGAAAAAGGAACACTCCTACACTTTTGGTTGTAGTTTAAATTGGTGCAACCGCTGTGGAAAACAGTATGCAAGTTACTCAAAGACCGAAAATGGAACTACTGTATGATCTGGCAATTCCACTCCTGGGTATAAACACAAGTAAATGAAAATACTAATTTGAAAAGATACCTGCACCCCATTGTTCATAGTAGCATTATTTACAATAGTTAAAATAAGGAAGCAACTTAAGTGCCCATCAACAGATAAATGGATAAAGAAGAAGATGTTACACACACACACACACACACACACACACACACAGACACACACATACAGACACACAATGGAATATTACTCAGCCGTGAAAAACAATGAAATTCTACCATTTGCAACAATGATGGACCTAGAGGTTATTATGCTTAGTGAAAAAAGGCAGAAAAGGCAAATACTCTATGTTATTACTTACATATGGAGTATTAAAAATTAAGCAAATAAATGAAAACAAAACAGAGACTCACTGATACATAGAATAAACTAGTGGTTTCCAGTAGGGAGAGGGAAAAGGGGAGGGGCAAGTTAGGGGTAGTCAGTTAAGAGATACAAGCTACTATATATAAAATAAATAAGCAATGAAATATATTGTGCAGCACAGGGAAATACAGCCATTATTCTGTGATAACTCTAATGGAGTATAATCTATAATAACATTGAATCCTATGTTGTACATTTGAAACTAACATAATATTGTAAACCTATTCTACTTTAATCTTTTGTGAAAAGATAATGCACAGAAAGGGAGAAGATATTTTCAAATATTATATCTGATAGGTGTCTCACCTCCAGAATTTATAAAGAACACTTACAACAAGACAAACGATCTAAAAATGAACAAAGAACTGGAACAGACATTTCTCCAAAGAAGATACAGAAATGTCAAACAAGCATATTAAAAGATGTTCATCATCATTAGTCATTAGGGAAATGCAAATTAATAAGAGGTAATAGTCTTAAGGATGGATACAAGCTATTGGAAAATAGTTATGTTTAATTACTTGAGCTAGTTTGTTATCCAAAAAATAAAAATGAAAAATAATTGAAATCTTCATCTACAAGACACAGCTATTTTAAGAGATTTTAAAGAATCTTTGGGTTAAGTGCTAGCAGCATTGCTTTTGAAAGAGCATGACTTCACAATGAGAAAAAAACAGATACACACTACTATATATAAAATAAGTAAACAATAAGGACCTATTGTATAGCATAGGGAACTATACTCAATATCTTGTAATAACCTACAATGGAAAAGAATCCAAAAAAAAAGAATCACTTTCCTGTACACCTCAAGCATGACATTTTAAATGAACTATACTTCAATTAAAAAAAAATTAAAGGAAAAACACAATGAAATACTATTTCACACCCACTAGGATGGCTACAATGAAAACAAAAATAGTTGAATCACTTCTAAAATGTCTTTCTCCATAGATTTATGATCTCACAGTGTTGAAATATTAAATTCCTGTTATAATTATGGAAATAACTTTGGTTATAAGTTGTGTCTAGATTATTCTGTTCAAGGGAAAAGATTAATCATTCGTGAAAGGTGTAACTTTATAAATTTTTTTAAACTAAACATCTGAAGGCAGGAGGGAATGGTTAAACTGAAACTATCCTTATGCTGATTTTAATGAAGCCACTACAAAATATGTTTCAGACAATAGCTAATAACCTGAGTAAATACTTATTCTGTTTGAAAAGGGGCAAACCATGAAAATGCATATGCAAAATCATCCCAGCTTTGTAAAAGCTTATTAAAAAGAAAACGGAAAGTGTTAATATTTTGTTAGGAACTCTGGGGAATGGGAGATGGGCTTATAGTTGATTACTTTCTTCTTCATGTCAATTTACTTAATTTTACACTGTGCCCAGATTGTGCATACAATTCCTTAGCAATTAGCGCAAAGTCCGGGAATAACCAGTCGATAAAAATTGCAAAGAGATTGGGTCAAAATGGCAGACTGAGAACTAGTGTGTTTCTCTCCTCCTACCTAAAATTCTCTTAAATGACAGGAAAGGCACGTTTCTGTATATAAAGAATAACTCCAGAACAGAAGGGGGAAAGAAAAAGGCAAATTCCTGGAGGATGGAAATCAGATGGGTCAGGGGCTACTGAGGTGGGGATAGGGGTAGGGGTAGCGAGCCTGGGGACCCAGAGCTGTAGAGAGGGTGCTAGGTGGTTGGGGAGGGGTTACATGGCCTGGAGGCTCCAGATTTTGGAAAGGGGAGGAGTTGGAAACCTAAGAGCGCCTCCCAGGCCAATGACCGAGGCGGATGTGAGAGTTGGGGAGGGGGTGTCTGGGCGCTGTGCTGGGCAGGAAGGGGCGGCCTCTCTCCTGGCAGGAAATTGTGCTCTACGGCAAAGAAGGAGGAGACTGTGGCAGCAGCGGCTGGTGAGAGCCTGATGTGGCAGAGAGACCGTGGACGCCGCTGCCAAGAGAGAGCTGAGGGTCCGCGAGCCGAGTGCAGGAGAGACAGCAGCCATCCTGTTCGCCCGCCCCGCCTAAGGATCCCTCTCAGCTCTTGCAAGCACCTGGCTAGTGTTCTGCTGATCCTCCTTCGACTGAGGCTCACAGCGGAGGCAGCTGCGAGGTGTCCTATTTGAGCACGTGAGGCCCGCTATCCCTGGCCTGGGGGAGTGTGTGCCCCCTGGCCAGGACAGTGTTGGAAGTAGGGCGGGAGGAATGGGGTGGGTGTATGCCTCCTATTTCTTTGACCCTAACTTGCAACTCTGGCTCAAGCATAGCCAGAAGTAGCTGGGGAGGAAGGTTTCTACAGTCACACATCCAGGGTGCAGTGATTTCTAGCTTTCCTGTGCAGCTTTCCTGTAAAACTTAGGCGTGGGTGCACGGAGTGCACTAATTAGGAGAAAAATTTCACCGTGTCATGCTTTGAAATTATGTTTTCTTGACTTCCTTTCTCGCCTTGCTACTGTGCTCCTCGCAGGCATGAAGACCCCATTTGGAAAGGCAGCTGCAGGGCATCGGTCCAGGACAAGCGCAGGACATGCCAGCGTGTCTGTTGCAATGATGAAAAGAAAGGCTGCACAGAAGAAGCACAGGAGCAGACCCACCTCCCAGCCTCAGAGGAACATCGTGGGCTGCAGAATTCGGCACGGATGGAAAGATGGAGATGAACCTCTAAGACAGTGGAAGGGAACCGTTCTGGATCAGGTACCTGTAAATCCCTCTCTGTATCTTATCAAATATGATGGATTTGACTGTGTTTATGGATTGGAACTTCACAGAGATGAAAGAGTGTCATCACTTGAAGTCCTTCCTAATAGAATTGCATCATCTAGAATCAGTGATACACACTTAACAGAAATTATAATTGGCAAAGCAGTGGAACATATTTTTGAAACAGAGGAAGGTTCCAAAAATGAATGGAGGGGGATGGTCTTAGCTCAGGCACCTGTCATGAACACATGGTTTTACATTACCTATGAGAAAGATCCTGTATTATATATGTACCAGCTCTTAGATGATTATAAAGATGGTGACTTACGCATCCTTCCAGATTCCAGTGATTCTCCTCTTGCAGAGAGGGAGCCAGGAGAAGTCATAGACAGCCTAGTAGGGAAGCAGGTGGAATATGCCAAAGAGGATGGCTCCAAGAGAACTGGCATGGTCATTCATCAGGTGGAAGCAAAACCTTCTGTGTACTTTATCAAATTTGATGATGATTTCCACATTTATGTTTACGATTTGGTAAAAACATCTTAGAGATCATTTTGAAATTTGCCAAATAAATATGTGAGACTATTTGTAAAATCTGTACACACAAAAAGTATTGAATGCTTTACAATTTGTAAGAACTATCTTTATTTTTTCATGCTTTTGCCTGGCAAAAAAAATTGAAACTTCCACCGTCTCAAATATTTTTGGAAGAAACTTTTTGCCCTTCTCTCCAACCTTTTTACTGGTTTCTTCCCACAGTAAAATTATTGACTTATCTAATTAATAAGAAGGGTAAAGTCTGACATCTATTGACCTATATATTTTCTTGAGTGGTGTTAATAAAGGTAACTGAACACCTCTTGGCTCATTCTTTTGAGCATTTTGACAATCTGCACTCACTAAAATATGAAGCTTCCTGAGATATTCAGTGTGGGTTGCTATGTAAATGTTTTTGTAACCTCACCCTTAGGTGACTTCAAAAGTCTAATTGAGGAGTAAAAGTGGGAAGCTCATTTTGGTCTCCTGTCCAAGTTGCATTTTAAATTATAAGTGTGCTAAAAGTAAGGCTAACGTTTTGTTCCCTTTCTGATTCTTGTACTTACTGCTCAACTTGTTCAAAATCAAGATGGTAATTATTTTAATTTTAGTATGTAAGCAAACTTATAAGACTGATAAGAGGCCACACATGTTATCAATGGCATTAGGATCCCTGTTTTCTGCAATAGCTTTGGCTGGTACCTGCAGACATGGAGTGGGTTTTTACAGACACAGGCTGTGCAGACAGACTTTAGCACAGTTGGGTTTTTACAGCCCAATGGAGTATTAGGTTGGGCTCTACCTAGAGTCCTCAGTCACAGGTGAAGGTTAGGTTTAGCAAGTGTTGTCAGGTCTGTCAAGGTAAAAGAGCAAAAATTTGGAATCAGGTTGAGATACAGATTTCTTTTCTACACCAAGAGAGACTCTGAAAAATTTTAGATTAGATTTTCATTTTATTTTTAGATGACTTCTGAGTCCCAGCATATGAGATAGACAAGGCACTTGCTAGAATTAAGAAAGGCTGAAAATAGGCTGTGCTTCCTTGCAGGAACTGGTGAGTTCATTTATTATGGTGTCTCAGCAGAACTGTGGAACACATAGGTTAGAATCAATGCTAAATGATCAATAGGCTTTAATGATGTTCTAAGTGTGTAATGATGTTTTAAATCCTCACATTGTTAGATAGAAATTTAATATCTGTTAGTGTTTTGTTTTTCAACTTTATCCTGTTTCTTGGCTGGAACTGAGAAACTCATATGCAGATAAGGGTGAGCCTGCTTCAGCAGAAAAATAAGTAATGGAATGGGCATTGTACCTTCCATTATTGAAGACATTAGTGAAGGTTAACCAAAGCCTTGGAAAGAAATGTTGAAAAATAAGCAAAGATTTTGGAGAGAAGCACCAGGCCAAAGATAGTGCTTTCTTATTGGGTTTCTGATAGAAGCTCCATTGTCAGTAACAGGCTTTGAACTTCTGCAAATTTAGGGTCAAGACAGTATAATCAACCACTTGGGAAATATCTTTCAAATTAATTTAAGTTCACAGATCATAGAGTCCAGACTACTGGAACAGACAGACTGTCATCCTGCTGAGGATGAATCCAAGAAGGCATTCTCTTCTCCCATGTTTTCTCTGTCTACTTTTCTTCCTTTTGACATCACCAAGTCTCTGCTCAGATATTTGACTGACAATAGCAATGTGGGTCTGTATTACTCTATGTACTAAATCTTGGGGACATAAATTTGCTTGAGATACCTATTTTAGAGGCTGAGGATTAGTATTTTCTAACTTTTTGGATGTGAGGCTGATACTTTGATAATATTATGTCCTGCTGACCCTGTGGACTCTTGATGTATGACATGTATGTATGACATGCAGTTGTGGGGTTAGATTAATTCAACTCCTGAAGTTTTGAAGGAACCACACGAAATCAAGAGGAAGACAGCCCAGGCTACAGCTACTGAAGGAACCCCATGTCTGTCCAGACGTCTTTGTGAGATCTATATAGCTGACCTCAGAAAAGCAAGAAATCGGAGTTCCCGTCATGGCGCAGCGGTTAACGAATCCGACTAGGAACCATGAGGTTGCGGGTTCGATCCCTGCCCCTGCTCAGTGGGTTAACGATCTGGTGTTGCCGTGAGCTGTGGTGTAGGTTGCAGACGCGGCTCGGATCCCGCATTGCTGTGGGCTGGCGTAGGCCAGTGGCTACAGCTCCGATTCGACCCCTAGCCTGGGAACCTCCATATGCCACGGGAGTGGCCCCAAAAAATAGCAAAAAGACAAAAAAAAGAAGAAAGAAAAAGAAAAGCAAGAAATTGAGAAAGGCAGAATTTTGGACTTTAATTCCTTTGGACTTTAAAATAGAAATTTAATTTGGGACATTCATTTTTCTTTTGGAGTTTAATAGTTGGCATGGCTTTCATACAGTTCAAATTAAGTCATTTTCATTATGTTGTTGATATTGTATCATTTGGAGTATTTTAATGCTACCTTTGGGGCTTATTTATAATCTTTGTAAGCAATGTCAGATAATGTGGCTGGACATAATTACAAACTGGGGATAAAGTAGTGAGTGAATTTTCATCCTGGAGTACAATGTAGCCCTAGATTTAATTTAATTACTATTCTGTTCTGACTTACAGAGCCTTCTGGGGCAAAAACAGAACTGCTCACCAGTCTTACACAAGGGAGAGCAGCATATTCCTATAATACTGCTGGCGTTTTCCAAGGGGAAGAGCCAAGCCCTGTTTGTCTTGGGTTTTGGCAGTGTAACTTAAGAGAAAAAATGCCCAAATGTATGATAGAATCTTTCCTCGCCTCACTCCATGTTCCTGACTCAAGGAAAAAAAAAAAAGGACTTATACCTTTCAAAAATATTTGGAAGAAAATTTCTACACATCTTCACCAGCCACTCATTCAGTCTCCCCAGTGGAGAAGAAATAACTTGGGGAAATTTAGAAGAGGGTTATTATGGATATGCAACCTAAGGCCCCCTTGTCTCTTGGGCTCACTTTCACAGCAAGGTATAGGAAAGACTACAGTCCTTCACTACATGGCTAGGTAAACCTACTCTATAGACCTCTCTGTCCCTCTGGGATGGGGGCCCCATTGTCTTTAAACTTGAAGTAAAAGTTTATTTCAGACTTAGGTCCAAAACGTGTTCTCCAGTCTAGATCTTTCAAGAATAAAGCTGGTATCTATTTTTATTCTTTTTAAAAATTTAACATATAAGTAATTTTTGGACAAAAACACAGGCCTCTGGTAAAAATCAAACAGTACAAAAGGATATACAATATAAATGTCTCCTTTTTTTCCCACCACTGACCTCAGTACCCCAGTCCTAGTTTCCAAAGGTAGTATGTACTTTTCCAGAGATAATTCATCTATTTACAAGTATATTATATATGTATATATCAACTTTTATACAAATTGTGGCATACTATACATGCTGTTCTGAATTTTGCTTTGTCACTTAACAGTATAGTAAAGTTAATATTTTAATCCCTCTTTGATTCCTGTGTATATTTTAATTGGTTCAGAATCTGAAAGGGAAGGAGATATGATTAATTTAGATTTTCAGGCCCCAACCTAGTTTAATGAAAATGTGCATGTTCTGTAAACACACTATTTCTTCCAGGCAAATTTTGCTGACTAATATAATGTGAAATGAATATAAACATGATCAGTTTTGTGGAAGGAACTCCTTAAGAAAAGCCATTATATTCTTATTGAAAGAAGTTAAAGAGAGAATCAGCTATAAATTGAAGCTGTGGGAAAAAGGGTAATATAATCTGTTATTCAAAAATGAAATGAGCAACCATTTTTTATTCCAGCTTCCACTGACATCTACTGTCATATGAAAATTTATTTGCCTTTTATAACAGGGTGCTTTTCTGCATATAACAAGAAACAGGTACCAAGCATTATTGATTCATGTACCTAAAATAAACCAGAGTTTAAATGGGATTCAGGCATGGTTTGATTAGGGCTTAGGCTCAGTGTCTGTGATTTGTTAAGATTTCCCCTCTTCTGTATGTCAGTCAATTCAATTCTCAGACTACCTTTCCTCATGGTAGCAAAATTAGCCTAAAAGTTCCAGGTCATAGCAGTTCAAGTCTAGAGAAAAATAAATAAACCTATGTCCTGTGATGCATTCTGAACTGGCTTAGGTCACATACCTGGACCAATCACTAAAGTCACATGGGTGAAATGCACTGATTGACTTGGCCAGGACATGTGTTCCATCCCTGAACCCTAAGATATATCTCACTAGAACCAAATGGATTCCTAGTGAAATCAAGGGCTTGAAGAGTGAATGCCATGAACCAATCAAAAATGTCTAGTATAGCTTCTTCCTTTGTGTACTGAGCTCTCATGGACACATTTATTCCCACATACTCACTTTCAAAAATGCTCATACTTACATGTAGTGAATTTGTCCTCAAAGGGGAAAAGCCTCAAGTCTTATCCAGTTATTACATTTAACATTAAGTTTAGCATAGGTGAAAACTTTGGGGGGAGGGAGGAATTGGGAGGGTGGGAATAATATATACACACTACTGTATAAAATAGATGATTGAGAACTTACTGAATAGCATAGGAAGTTCTGCTCAATAGTTTGTAATAACCTATATGGGGAAAAAAAGAATGGATATATTTATATGTATAACTGATTCACTTTGCTGTATAACTGAAACTAATATAACATTGTAAGTCAACTATACTCCAATAAAATTTTTTTAAAAAACATAAAGTTTAGGATTTCTAATTCATATTGCAGACATCTTCAGATCCATCATCCTGACAATCTTGTCACCTGTTATTAAATTATAAACTAACCTTCACTCCAACATACCCAACATACAATTATGAAGAAATAACTGGAGAAGTATAATAAAAACTACCACTTTAAAAGGGGAAGAAACAGGGAGCAATACACAGTAGTTTCTGGTTCAAGGTATATGTCATAACTTGTTAGACAAGGGCTTTCCCTGGCAGTAGAGTGAGTCCTCTGGTAAACCAGCCTCTTTTTATTCTCTAAGAGGGTCTCTCTTGGAGACATCTTGAGTGGATACACTTCCTTGGAGATGAACAGTTTTACAGTCTATTTCAACTTCTGCCATTTCTTGTGTCTGGGTTGAAATAATCAGTTTTTGCTACTGTTGGCCAGGATTGAAGTCTCTTTAATATAATAGTTCTCAAACTTTATCATGTAATAGTATCACCTGAAAAACTTGTTAAACCACAGATAGCTGGGGCCCACCAACAGAAATTCTGATTCAGTAAGTCTAGGTTGGGGTTCAAGGATATATTTATTCTAACAAGTTCACAAAGGAGACTGATACTGCTGGTGATTGGATCCCACATTGAGAATCCCTGACTCATAGGTGTCAATTGAGTGAAGCCAGAATCATTATTTCCTTAACTTTCTTGATAATAAATTTACCTAGGCTGCTCGCTAAAATAGAAGTTCCTGAACCTCACCTTAGTTTTAATAAATCAAAATATGTTGGCGGGGGAGTAGGGGGACCTGGAAAATCTCTACCAGATATTTCAGGAGATTCTTATCATCATCGTCAATACTGATTGGGAAACACTGGTCTAGGAAATTAAGCTTTTTTATTTTATTTTATTTTATTTTTCCACTGTACAGCATGGAGACCAAGTTACACATACATGTATACATAATTTTTCCTCCCATTGTCATGTTGCAATGCAAGTATCTAGACATGGTTCTCAGGCTTTTCTTGACACCAACCTTATTTCCTGGTAAGCCTGTCATCTCCTTGCCCTTTCTCTCACAAAGCTTAGTTTAGGGTAACGAATTTGGCCTTTGTAATCCTACAAGCTTCCAAATTCCCACATGTCTTTCAACTAGTATTTCAGGCAACTAGTAACTAAGCTGAGAAAGTGCTATTTTCTTCCCTCACTGTTTTCAGATAGGCTAGTTACCACTATAGATGTAGTATGCTTGAACTTTGTCTAAGAAGCATAGATTTGAGGGCTCCAAAAGAGCATAGAATAGGAGAGACAATAAGATCAGTAGAAGTGGCATAATTCCAGACTCCACTAGTTCTGTAATTTGGGGGGTAGCAACTTGATATTTTTAAGCTCACTATCACAGGTAAGAAACATTACCTCACTGGGTTCTACTGATAACTAAATGAGAACTACATTCTTAGGAAAAAATAGTGGAGTGAAGGTACTTAATAAAGATGAACTCCACTTAGTTCCCAAGAGGGTACAGCTCACATTCTTTTTTTTTTCCCCCTTGTGTTTTTGTCTTTTTAGGGCTGCACTTCCTGCATATGGAGGTTCCCAGTCTAGGGGTCCGATCAGAGCTGTAGCCGCCAGCCTATGCCAGAACCACAGCAATGCCAGATCCAAGCCGTGTCTGCGACCTACACCACAGCTCACAGCAACACCAGATATTTAACCCACCGAACAAGGCCAGGGATTGAACCCGCAACCTCATGGTTCCTAGTCGGATTCGTTTCCACTGCGCCATGACGGGAACTCCTCACATTCTTTTAGCGAACCTTCATATTTAGCAATATCCAGTGACATTTAACTAGTGAATATAGTCCAGAAATTCTATTACTGAAATATGACTGTAAACAATTCTTTGGATGTACATAGCTCCTTCTTTTCTGATAAAGAATTTTCCCAGAGAAATCCTCATAGCATTCCTGAATTGTTAGAAGGGCAGGATGTTATCCTACTTTGTAGATTCAATCATTCAATTGCTTTTTGATAGTCTTAGACGATACTTATGAAGGAGATAAATAATGTCCATATTTCTAGGGAGCTTAGATTTTCATAGTGGGAGAAAGGCAGCAAAGACATAGACATTATATCATTTATGGGACTGATAAGTTATATGAAATTTGCAGGGGGCAGGGGAGAGAACGGGATGGACGGGGAGTTTGGGGTGAATAGATGCAAACTATTACATTAGGAACAGATGGATAATGGGGTCTTACTGTACAGAACAGGGAACTGTGCCAAGGCTCTTGGGTTAGAACATGATGGAAGATAATATGAAAAAAAAAAAAAGAATGTATGTGTATGTGCAGCTGGGTCACTTTGCTATGCAGCAGAAATTGAAGGAACATTGTAAGTCAACTATAATTTTAAAAAAGCAAAGCAATAGGATAGAGGGTAACTAAGATAAGGGAGCTAATTCAACTAGGGTTTGTCAAAAAAAAGCCTTGAGTGGATATTTAAACAGATAACTGAATGACAAGAAGCCAGCTTGTGCAACAATTTCAAGGAGGAGTGATCTATAGAGAAAAACAAGTTGAGAGACCAGAATACCTGAAATATTTTATTCATAGTTATTAATTCAGTCATGTGTTTAATACTGAGACCGATAATTCATGATTTTTCTCTGCTGTTCCATATAGCTGGCTAACTATTCTCTTCTGTTTTCTGGTAAATTTTTCTCTTTGTGAAGGACAAAGGACATTGCTGACAACATTTTTATGCATTTTTTTTCAATTGTACCCTGGTCCTGGAGATGATGTGAAGGGGCTAAGAAGTCAATGATTAAGTGGAAATGGGGCATATTTCTCCCTCAACCCCAAATCCATGATAACAGGTCTATAGCACAGAGTTAAAGTTGAAGCCCAAATATAATGTAATGAATATATAAACCTATTTTTAAGGTTATAGTCTCAAGCACATACTGCAAGATATTTGAGCCATCTAGTTTAGATCATTAATCTCTGGAGAGCGGTGGGATGGCAAAAAGCATTTATTGAACACGTAGTATATGCCAGGCATATCTTAATCTTCACAGGATACGGGGAGCTGACTGTAACTATCTCCATTTTATGGATAAGGAAATCACACTTAGAAAAAAGATACATGGGCAAAAACAGCTAGTAACAGTACTACACATGAACCTAAGTCTCCTGATGCCAAGTGCTATTCTAATTATTATTTTTGCAAATGTTTGCCTAAAGAAATGGGAAATAAGCAAGAGCACCAAGGGAAAAGTCAAAGTGAGTTACAGCTGTTGTCTTACTATTCTTTCATCTCTGTTGCCTTCTTTCAACACATAGTTTCTACTTGATTCATTTATTCTTTCCATAAATTTATTTAGCACTTAATTTTTCCAGACACTGTAATTAGGAACTTGGGATATTTCAGTAAATAAAACATTCAATGATCCATGTCCTCATGGAGCTTACATGCAAACAAGAGGAGGCTGTCAATAAACAATGAAAAATAAGGAAATAAATTACATGAGAGAAGTGAAATTGTGGACAAACGAAAATTAGACAAGGGTAAGAGGTTAAGAGGAGCGATAGGTTGCAAAATTAGATAGGGAGAGCAGGATAGACTTCATGGGAAAGATAATATTTGGGCAAAGAAATGAGGGAAGTGAAGGAGTTATCCAAGCATGTAGCTAGAGAAAGAGCATATGAGGCAAAAGGAGCTGCTAGAGGAAAAGCCCTAAGGTAGGTGTGTTGTTAGCATGTTCAAAGACCAAGGAGGCTACTTTGCCTAGAGCTACATAAGTGAAGGTGAGAGACATAAGTGAAGTCAGAGAAATAATTAGGGACTAAATCACATAAGGCCTTGTCATGCATTATATGAACTCTATGAAATGAGAAGCCTGTCACAGGTTGCATTCTGCAGGAAGCAAACTCGAAACAATCCTTCAGAAAATGTATTAAACAATGCTGGGAAAGAAGCAGGAACAAAAAGGGAAAAGTTAAGCTCTGATACTCAATGGTAGTGTCAGCCACAACTCATAACACTGATCAATCACTGGATATAGGTAGGCTACCTTGGGAAAGGATGTGACCTTGGACAAGGCGCTCTCTAAAGCTGAAGCAATCCTTAAACAGAGAAGATAGCTGAAACTGCAGTAATGAGCCTGTCAGTGAAAGATAACCTGGATTTTGCATCTCCATATCCACAAAGGCATTGCAGATTTTGAGTAGAAAATTGGCCTGACTTCCTTTTTTAAAGGATCGCTCCAATGTATTAAGCACTGGTAATAGAGGGAAAACTATGAAATTAGTGAAAATAGTTAGTATTATGAAAACCCAGGTATGAACTGATAATATCTGAAAGGTAACAATGGAGGTGGTAAGAAGAATTTGAATTTGGGATATATTTTGAAGGAAACCCCCAGGATTTGCTCACCAATTGGAAGTGGTATGTGAGAGGGAAATAGAGGAGTCATGGATGGCTTCAAAATTTTTAGACTAAACAACTGGAAGAATGGAGTGGCCATCAACACAGAAAGAGAGGGCTGTGATTTGGATGGATGTAGAGGTAGGATTAGGAATTCAGTTTTGGAAAAGTTGGGTTTGAGGTGTTTTTAGGACACCTAAGTAAGATGTTAAGCAGTTATTGAATATGAGTCGCAGTTCAGAGGAGAGATCTCACTGAGCTGGACATAAATTTGGTAGGTCCTGTATATAAATGGAATTTTAAAAATACAGGCATATATAAAATCACCCTAGGAACAAGTGTACATAAAGAAGAGCATATGGGAGTTCCCGTCGTGGCACAGTGGTTAACGAATCCGACTAGGAACCATGAGGTTGCGGGTTCGGTCCCTGCCCTTGCTCAGTGGGTTAACGATCCGGCGTTGCCGTGAGCTGTGGTGTAGGTTGCAGACGCGGCTCGGATCCCGCGTTGCTGTGGCTCTGGCGTAGGCCGGTGGCTACAGCTCCGATTCAACCCCTAGCCTGGGAATCTCCATATGCCGAGGGAGCGGCCCAAGAAATAGCAACAACAACAACAGACAAAAGACAAAAGACAAAAAAAAAAAAGAAGAGCATATGATTATAAGCAGAGCCCTGGACCACAATGATATTTGGGGAAGAGGAGACACAAACAAAAGAAACTAAGAGGTAGGAGTTAAAGTGTGTGGTATCCAAAGTGTATATGTATGACTGTTGTACAGCAGAAATTATCACAGCCTTATAAGTTAACTATACTTCAATCAAATTTAAAAAAAAAAAGCAAAGCAACAGCAACAAAAAAGATTGTGGTATCATGGAAGTCCTTCCTTCTTAGCCACCTACCTACACACCCTAAATCTCTTTCTAACAAATTATTTACATTCAATTTTAAATGTCATCTCTAAGATGATTGTTTTGCTTTTCATCTCCTTTGAGTAAAACTACTAAACACGAAGAACCCATACATGACATTTTTTAACTGTGTCAAAGTAACATCACCACCAGTCTGAGCACTCCTAACTCATTCTTTTCTAAGACAGCCCTAAAGGTAGAAAAATTTTGAGGGAAAATGTGGTTTCCTTAAACCTACACCAATGTTATTAATGAGGCCAGTAGACTAACAGCAAACCCCTAGACGGTAAAAATTTATTTTTTTATTTTTTAAAGATTTTATTTTTTATTATAGTTAATTTACAATGTTCTGTCAATTTCTGCTGTACAGCAGGGTGACCCATCTATTTTTAACCTACAACACCGCAGAAAGCAAATGGAATAGATGGGGTAAGTGTCACAGAAGAAGAGTGTTTTAGGTGGGAAGCCAAAGACTATCTCAAAGCTCAGTTAAGTAAGCACAAAGAAGGAAGTCAGGGCCAGTGAAAGAGAACCCTTGCTCATCAGAGACGCTATTATATCAAACCTTTGTGTTATATGCACACAGCCAAGCCCTACCCAGTTGCTAAAATTCGGCAATTTGGCTCTATCAGTAATTAGTTATGGAACACAGGATATTTCTGATGAAGATGGCCTCAGTTGGGTTTTCAGTAGTCATCTTCCACACAGGCATACTTCTGACCTTGCAGAACCCTCACCCATCCCACCCACTTAGGCATACTCAAGTTGTTGATTTCCATGGATATTTTTTGATTTGCTATTTGCTGGATAGTTACTGACTCTCTTGGATGTATTCCTTGTCTATAGGATCACCCCTGGCTTAAATACACAAGAATACAAATCATTGTGCATAAACTGTCAGACTCAACCACTCATAAGTCATATCATTCTTGGCCCACTCCTTTTAAAAACCTCATCTACTTGGGATTGCATCCATTCTCTTGAGTGAGATTGTGACTATTTCTATTGAGATTTCATTTTACACATGAAGAGAGGGAGGAAATGAGAAATTGAAGGATAGCTGAGGGAAGAGTAGAGAGCCTCACAGTCTTCCAATCCTGATACTTCTTCCCTTTTGCCCTCCCTCCTTCTTCCCCTTATTCATTAAAATGTGAATATCCTGCACACATAAGTATCATAAGCTGTGGGGAGGGAAAGGAACAGGTGTTCCAAGGGTGCCTAAGTGGAAATTATCACCCCTGACAAAGAAAGGCAGGTATTGGAATGAATTTTAATGAATCAGTATTCCATCTGAAATTGATAATGCCTCTTAAAATAAATGGTTTCATAGTATGAATGAAATGCAGTTAATGTTAATAAATTTTCATGATAAATGGGGCCACTGAATCAAGGACCTAAACGTAAGTCCAGATAATATAAAACTCATAGAAGAAAGCAGAGGCAGAACAGTCTTTGACATAAATCTTGGCAATATCTTTTTTGACCCCCTTCTAGAATGATGAAAATGAAAACAAAAATAAACAAATGGGACATAATTAAACTTAAAAACTCTACACAGCAAAGGAAACCATAAAGAAAATGAAAAGACAAACAACAGAATGGGAGAAAACCTTTGCAAAAAAGGCAACCAACAGGGATTAATCTCCCAAATATATGAACATTTCATGCAGCTTTATATCAAAAAATATCAAAATGGAAGAAAATCTACATAGATATTTCTCAAAAGAAGACAGGTGGAGAAAAACCCATCAAAAGATGTTCAACATCACTAATTATTAGAGAAATGCAGGTCAAAACTGCATTGAGGAGTTCCTAAGGTGAATCAGTAGTTAACAAATTTAACTAGGAACCATGAGGTTTTGGGTTCTATCCCTGCTCTCGCTAAGTGGGTTGAGGATCTGGTGTTGCCATGAGCTGTGGTATAGGTCGCAGATCCATGGCTTGGATCCCGTGTTGCTGTGGCTATGGTGTATGCCAGTGGCTACAGCTCTGATTAGACCCCTAGCCTGAGAACCTCCATATGCCATGGGTGCAGCCTTAGAAAAGGCAAAAAAAAATTTTTAAAAAAACTGCTTTGAGATATCACCTCTCACCAGTAAGAAGAGACATCATCAAAAAGTCTACAAACAATAAATGCTAGAGAGCATGTGAAGAAAAGGGAACCCTCCTACACTGTGGGTGAGAATGCAAATTGGTACAAGCACTATGGAAAAAATTATGTACATTCCATAACAAACTAAATATAGAACTACGATATGATCTGGCAATCCCATTCCTGGACATCTAACCAGAGAAAATAATAATTCAAGAAATACATGCTCTCCAATGCTCTTCACAGCACTATTTACAGTAGCCAAGATATGGAAACAACCACAATACCGTCGACATAAGACTGGCTAAAGAAGATGGGGTGTGCTCAGAAAGGAACTAGAAAATATAAGGAGGAGCCAAGAAAAACGAGAACATTCATTTGCAGAGATGCAAACTGAACTAGGGGCAGTAAAACCAGAATGAATAATGCAGAAGAACAAATCAGTGATATGGAAGATAGAATAATGGAAATCACTCAATCCGGTCAACAGACAGAAAACTGAATCCAAAAACTGGAAAGCAATATAAGAGACCTATGGGATAATATAAAGTGGGCCCATCTACGCATAATAGGAATTCCAGAAGGAGTAGAAAAAGATAAGGGGATGGAAAATATATTTGAAGAAATTATCGCTGGAAACTTCCCAAATCTAAAGGATGCTGGGTTCAAGATGCAAGAAGCACAGAGGGCCCCAAACAAACTGAACCCAACCAGACCCACAGCAAGACACATCATAACAAAAATGGCAAAAGTTAGTGATAAAGAGAGGATCCTAAAGGCAGCAAGAGAAAAACAGAATGTTACCTACAAGGGAACCCCCATAAGAATATCACCTGACTTCTCTACAGAAACACTACAGGCCAGGAGGGAATGGCAAGAGATATTTAAAGTGCTCAAAGGAAAAAATATGCAACCTAGAATACTCTATCCAGCAAGAATATCATTTAACACAGAAGGGGAAATAAAAATTTTTTCCAACAAACAAAAACTTACAGAATACAGCAACACAAAACCCAGGTTAAAGGAAATATTGAAAGGGCTTCTCTAAACCAAAAAGAAAGGAAGGAAAGGGAAGAAAAAAGAAAAGAAAAGAAAAAAAGAAGAAGAAGAAGAACTAGGACTGAGGAAACCGCAATCAGAGAGCAGTCACTCAAATAAGCCAGCATACAGATTTAATCATGAACAGGCCTCAAACAAAATAAAATTAAAAAGAAAAAAATAAAAAAGTCATCAAAACCATAAAATGTGGCAAGGGATGTTAGGAAGTAAATAACCCTTTTTGTTTGTTTGTTTGTATGTTTCTCTTCTTAATTTTAATATAGTAATGAAGTGTTTGAACTTACAGGACCATCAGGCTAAAACACACAATTATGGGAAGGGGTTAGCATACTTAAAAAACAGGGCAACCACAAGCCAAAAGCAAATATTGCATTTGCAAAAAATGGAAAAAAATACACTCAAGCAGATAATAACAGGAGACCATCCAACCAAAAAAAAAAAAAGAAAGGAAGAATGGAGAACCATAGAATCAACTGGAACACGAGGTTCAAATGGCAATAAATAATCATCTATCAATTATCACCTTAAATGTCAATGGACTGAATGCCCCAATCAAAACACACAGAAGTGGCTGAGTGGATAAAAAGGAAAAACCTTCAATATGCTGCCTACAAGAAATTCACCTTAGGACAAAAGATACATATAGATTGAACGTGAAAGGGTGGGGAAAAATATGTCCCGCCAATAGACATGACAGAAAAGCAGGAGTCGCAATGCTCATATCAGACAAAATAGACTTTAAAACAAAAGACCTAAAGAAAGACAAAGAAGGACACTACTTAATGATTAAGGGATCCATCCAAGGAGAGGATGTTACTATCGTCAACATATGTGCCCCAAATACAGGAGCACCCAGACACATACAACAAATATTAACAAACATAAAGGGAGATATTGATGAGAATACAATCATAGTAGGAGACCTTAATACCCCCCTCACATCAATGGACAGATCCTCTAGACAGAAAACCAATAAAGCAACAGAGATCCTAAAGGAAACAATAGAAAAGTGAGACTTCATTGATATCTTCAGGACACTACATCCAAAAAAAGCAGACTACACATTCTTCTCAAATGCTCAAGGAACATTCTCAAGAATCGACCACATGTTGGGTCACAAAGCTAATCTCAATAAATTTAGGAGCATAGAAATTATCTCAAGTATCTTCTCTGACCACAACGCCATGAAATTAGAAATCACCCATGGGAAAAGGAAAGAGAAAAAACCTACTACATGGAGACTAAACAACATGCTACGAAAAAGCCAATGGGTCAATGAGGAAATCAAGAAGGAAATTAAAAACTACCTTGAAACAAATGATAATGAAGACACAACCGCTCAAAATCTATGGGATGCTGCGAAAGCAGTGCTCAGAGGGAAATTTATAGCAATACGGGCCTTTCTCAAAAAAGAAGAAAGATCCCAAATGGACAACTTAACCCTCCACCTAAATGAATTAGAAGAAGAAGACCAAAAAAGGCCTAAAGTCAGCAGAAGGAAGGAAATTATAAAGATCAAAGAAGAAATCAATAAAATAGAGACTCAAAAAACAATAGAGGAAATTAATAAAACCAAGAGCTGGTTCTTTGAGAAGGTGAACAAAATTGACAAACCCCTGGCCAGACTCACTAAAAAGAGGAGAGAAAGAACCCAAATAACCAAAATTAGAAATGAAAAAGGAGAAATCACAACAGACACAGCAGAAATACAAAAACCCATAAGAGAATACTATGAACCACTATACGGTAACAAGTTGGACAATCTGGAAGAAATGGACACTTTTCTAGAATCTTACAGCCTACCAAAACTAAATCAAGTAGAAACAGACCAACTGAACAGACCCATCACTAGAAATGAAATTGAAGAGGTCATAAAATCACTCCCTACAAATAAAAGTCCAGGAACAGATGGCTTCCCAGGTGAATTTTATCAAACATATAAAGAGGAATTGGTGCCCCTCTTCCTCAAAATCGTTCAAACGGTTGAAGAAGAAGGAATACTCCCAAAGACATTCTATGATGCCACCATCACCCTCATTCCAAAACCAGACAGAGATACCACCAAAAAAGAAAACAATCAGCCAATATCATTGATGAATATACATGCAAAAATTCTCAACAAAATCTTAGCCAACCGAATCCAACAACATATCAAAAAAATTATACGCCATGACCAGGTTGGGTTCATCCCAGGTTCACAAGGATGGTTCAACATACGCAAATCAATCAGCATCATATACCACATTAACAAAAGAAAACTCAAAAATCATATGATCATCTCAATAGACACAGAAAAAGCATTTGACAAAGTCCAACATCCATTCATGATCAAGACCCTCGCCAAAGTGGGTATAGAGGGAACATTCCTGAGTATAATCACAGCCATTTATGATAAACCCACAGCAAATATAATACTCAATGGGGAAAAACTGAAAGCCTTCTCACTCAAATCGGGAACAAGACAGGGATGCCCACTCTCACCACTGCTCTTCAACATAGTTCTGGAAGTCCTAGCCACAGCAATTAGACAAACAATAGAAATAAAAGGCATCCATATAGGAAGAGAAGAGATAAAACTGTCACTGTATGCAGATGACATGATACTATACATAGAAAACCCTAAGGACTCAACCCCAAAACGACTTGAACTGACTAATAAATTCAGCAAAGTAGCAGGATATAAGATGAACATTCAGAAGTCAGTTGCATTTCTGTATACCAGCAAGGAAACATTACAAAAGGAATACAAAATCACGATACCTTTTAAAATTGCACCTCACAAAATCAAATACCTCGGAATACACCTGACCAAGGAGGTAAAGGACCTCTATGATGAGAACGATAAAACTTTAATCAAAGAAATCAAAGAAGATGTAAAGAAATGGAAAGATATTCCATGTTCCTGGATTGGGAAAATCAATATTGTAAAAATGGCCATACTACCCAAAGCAATCTACAGAGTCAATGCAATCCCTATCCAATTACCCATGACATTTTTCACAGAGCTAGAACAAACAATCCAAACATTTATATGGAGCCACAAAAGACCCAGAATCACCAAAGCAATCCCGAGAAACAAAAACCAAGCAGGAGGCATCACTCTCCCAGACTTCCAGAAATACTACAAAGCCACAGTCATCAAAACAGGGTGGTACTGGTATCAAAACAGACAGAGAGACCAATGGAACAGAAGAGAGAACCCGGAAATAAACCCTGACACCTATGGTCCGTTAATCTTTGACAAGGGAGGCAAGAACATCAAATGGGAAAAAGAAAGTCTATTCAGCAAGCATTGCTGGCAAACCTGGACAGCCACATGCAAAGCAATGAAACTAGAACACACCCTCACACCATGCACAAAAAGAAACTCCAAATGGCTGAAAGACTTAAATGTACGACAGGACACCATCAAACTCCTAGAAGAAAACATAGGCAAAACACTCTCTGACATCAACCTCATGAATATGTTCTCAGATCAGTCTCCCAAAGCAATCGAAGTTAGAGCAACAATAAACCCATGGGACCTCATCAAACTGACAAGCTTTTGCACAGCCAAGGAAACCCAAAAGGAAACAAAAAGACAACTTACAGAATGGGAGAAAACAGTTTCAAATGATGCAACCGACAAGGGCTTAATCTCTAGAACATGTAAGCAACTTATACAACCCAACAACAGCAAAAAAGCCAATCAATCCATGGAAAAATGGGCAAAAGACCTGAATAGACACTTCTCCAAAGAAGATATACAGATGGCCAACAAACACATGAAAAAATGCTCAACATCGCTGATTATAAGAGAAATGCAAATCAAAACTACCATGAGATACCACCTCACACCAGTCAGGATGGCCATCATTAATAAATCCACAAATAACAAGTGCTGGAGGGGCTGTGGAGAAAAGGGAACCCTCCTGCACTGCTGGTGGGAATGTAAACTGGAGAACAGTTTGGAGATACCTTAGAAATCTACACATAGAACTTCCATATGACCCCGCAATCCCACTCTTGGGCATCTATCCGGACAAAACTCGACTTAAAAGAGACACGTGCACCCGCATGTTCATTGCAGCCCTATTCACAATAGCCAAGACATGGAAACAACCCAAATGTCCATCGCCAGATGATTGGATCTGGAAGAGGTGGTATATATACACAATGGAATACTACTCAGCCATAAAAAAGAATGACATAATGCCATTTGCAGCAACATGGATGGAGCTAGAGAACCTCATCCTGAGTGAAATGAGCCAGAAAGACAAAGACAAATACCATATGATATCACTTATAACTGGAATCTAATATCCAGCACAAATGAACATCTCCTCAGAAAAGAAAATCATGGACTTGGAGAAGAGACTTGTGGCTGCCTGATGGGAGGGGGAGGGAGTGGGAGGGTTTGGGAGCTTGGGCTTATCAGACACAACTTAGAATAGATTTACAAGGAGATCCCGCTGAATAGCATTGAGAACTTTGTCTAGCTACTCATGTTGCAACAGAAGAAAGGCTGGGGGAAAAATGTAATTGTAATGTATACATGTAAGGATAACCTGACCCCCTTGCTGTACAGTGGGAAAATAAAAAATATAAAAAAAAAGAGAACCAAAGAAGTTTTGGAAGAGAACAATACAATGACAACTGAATGACTTAATAGAGAGCAACAACAGCAGATTGGAAAAGCAGAAGATATATTTGGTGAGCTAGAAAACAAATAATTTGAAATTTTCCACTCAGAGCAGAAGAAAAAAAGGAAATAAATGAAAATAATCCTAAGGTACTTATGGAACAAAATTAAGCAATATGTTCTACACATTGTTGAGGTCCCAGTTGGAAAAGAGATGAAGAAAGACGTATAAAAATTATTTAAATAAAATATGACTTAGAGGAGAAGATCAAGATGGCAGAGGAGTAAGATGTGACACTCAACTTCTCCAACAAACACATCAAAAAATCTACACGTAGGATGATTCACACAGAACATCTACTGAATGATGGCAGAAGACCTTAACCCTCCAAAAATGGCAAGACTCCCTCCACATAACAGGGTAGAACAAAAGGAAAAAAAGACAAAGAGAGAAAAGTAATCAGGACAGGACTAGCACTTCTGAGACAGAACCATGAAAAAAAGGAAGCCACACCCTGGGAAGCCACCTAACAAACAGGGAGATCTGCTGAGAAGGAGGAACCTCAAAGTCATGGAGAAAAGTGCAGCAGCTGGACTGAGGAGGGCAAAGCTGAGTGAGAGCTGCACAGACCATCTGAACCACTGACAGACACCACAGCCTGAGATGCTCAGGCAGTGGTGGAGAGCTGAGACTCAGGCTTCAGAGGTCAGTTCCAGGGAGAGGACTAGGGTTGGCTGTATTAAGACAGACAGAGGTGTTATGGAGTGGTGCATCATGGGCTGGGGAGTCAAACACCACAGACTGGGAGGTGGAATGCCACAGGCTAGGGAATGGGAAAGGTCTGGGCCTGCAGGAGAAGCAAAGTGCCATTTATTGGAGGGTGAGAGGAAGAGGGGCTAATCTCCATAGGAATCTCTTTCCATGTAAACTTGTGGCATCTCAGAGGGAGGGGAGCCTCTGGTGCAGGCTATGTGTGATGAGGCAACATTTGAGGTATTTTTTAATTTCCATTTGATTTCCTTGCCAATGCATTGGATTCTTAGTGGCATGTTATTTAGTCTCCACGCAGTCACTTTTTTTCTCATTATTTTTCCTGTGGTGGTTTCCAGTTCCATGCCATTGTGGTCAAATGAAATAATTTCTATACTCTTAAATTTGTTAAGGTCAGTTTTTTGGCCCAGTATGTAGTCAATCCTTGAGAATGGTCCATGTGCACTTGAGAAGAATTTATATTCTAATTTTTTTGGATGTAATGTCCTGAAAATGTCAATTGTCTCATTATTCTACTGTGTAATTTAGGATCTCTGTTGCCTTATTGATTTTCTGTCTAGAAGATCTGTCCATTGATGTCAGTGGGGTGTTAAAGTCTCCTACTATGATTATAGTCCCATCAATTTCTCCTTTTATGTCTGTTAGTATTTGTCATAGGTATCTGGGTGCTCCTATATTAGGGGCATATATATTGAGGATTATAATGTCCTCTTCTTGAATGGATAATTTTATCATTAAATTCTGTCCTTATTCATCTTTCTTTATATCCTTCTTTTTAAAGTCGTTTTGTCTGATAAGACTATTACAACTCCTGCTTTCCTGTCTTGTCCATTCACATGAAATATCTTCTTCCATCCCTCACTTCCAATCTATATGTGTCCTTTGCCCTAAGATGAGACTCTTGTAAACAGCATATTGTAGCCTTTTAATTTTTATACAATCTTCCACTCTGTGTCTTCTGATTGGAGCATTCAGTCCATTGCCATTTAAGGTAATTATTGATAAATATGTATTTATAGCCATTGTTTCCCAGCTTATTCTATGTTTATTCTTTGTTCCTTTCTTTTTTGGTTAAATGATTTCCCTTTATTCTATGGTGGTGTATGTTTCTTTTTGTTTTTTGTGAATGTAATGTTTGGTTTTGATTTGTGGTTTCACTCTTTTTAAGTACATTATCCCCTTCCTATATCTGCTTACTTTAGCATGATAGTCATATAGGCTTCAACACATTATTTTTTTTAAAAAAAGTGTCTATATATCCTTACTTTCCCTCCCCACATTCTATGATTTTGAAATCCTTTTTTGACATCTTCATGCTTGTCCATTTGCTGTTCCTTGTGTTTATCATCACTTTTACAGTAGGATCTCCCCACTTTTAGATCTGTATGCTGGCTTATTTCAGTGATTGCTTTCCAATTGTGATTTCCTTCATCCTATTTATTATTACCTTTTTATTCAGAGAAGCCCATTCATTATTTCTTTTAAAAAGGGTTTAGTATTGCTGTACTCATTTAGCTTTTGTTTGAGAAATTATTTATTTCTCCTTCTATTTTAAAGGATATTCTTCCTGGGTACAGTATTCTAGGCTGCAAATTTTTCCCCTTTAGAACTTTTAATATATCTTGCCACTCTCTTCTGGCCTGTAGTGTATATGTAGAGAAATCAGATAATAGCCTTATGGGGGTTCCTTTATAATTAGAGGTAGGTGTTTCTCTTGCTGCTCTTAGATTCCTCTCTTTATCTTTAATTTTGCCTTTTTTTTTAAGTAAGTCTTGGTTTGGGCCTGTGTGGGTTCTAATTGTTTTGGGTCCACTGTGTTTCCTTTATTTTTTTTTTGTCTTTTTTTTGTCTTCTTTCCTTTTCTAGGGCTGCTTCCCACAGCATATGGAGGTTCTCAGGCTAGGGGCCCAATCAGAGCTGTAGCTGCTGCCCTACACCGCAGCCACAGTAATGCCAGATCTGAGCCTCATCTGAGACCTACACCACAGATCATGGCTGTGCCAGATCTTTAACTCACTGAGCAAGGCCAGGGATCGAACCCTCAACCTCATGGTACATAGTCGGATATATTAACCACTGTGCCACAATGGGAACTCCCTTCCTGTACCTTGATATCTGTTTTCTTTAGATTTGGAAAGTTTTCAGACACAATATCTTCAAAAACATTGTTAATTCCTTTTTCTTATTCTCCTCCTTCTGAAATACCTATTATGCATAGACTGGGCCATTTTATGTTATCCTATAATTTCTTATATTTCCTTCATGTTTTTAATTTGGTTTTCTCTGTGCTGTCCTGATTGGGTGAGTTCCATTATTCTATCTTTAAAATCACTAATTCATTCCTTTGCATTATTCATTCTACTATTTGGTGCCTTTAGCTGGTTTTGCATCTCTGCAAATGAATTTTCTACTTTTTCTACTTTTCTCCTTATATTTTCTAGTTTCTTTTTTTATAGGAATCTGCATTACAGTCCCTATCTGCTCTTAATTCATTGATATTCAGCCTTAATTCCTTCAGTATTTACACTATCAAATATTAATCAAGGAAATTAAAGAAGATATAAAGAAATGGAAAGATATTCCATGCTCCTGGGTTGGAAAAATTTATATTGTAAAAATGGCCATATTACCCAAAGCAATCTACAGATTCAATGCAATCCCTATCAAATTACCCATGACATTTTTCACAGAACTAGAACAAACAATCCAAACATTTATATGGAAGCAAAAAAGACCCAGAAATGGCAAAGAAATACTGAGGAACTAAAAAGAAGCAGGAGGCATAACTCTCCCAGACTTCAGGCAATAGTACAAAGCCACAGGCAATAGTACAAAGTCAAGACAGTGTGGTACTGTACCAAAACAGACATACAGACCAATGGAACAGAACAGAGAACCCAGAAATAAACCCAGACACCCATGGTCAATTAATCTTTGACAAAGGAGGCAAGAACATGAAATGGGAAGAAGACAAGTCTTTTCAGCAAGTCGTGCTGGGAAACCTGGACAGCTGCATGCACATCAATGAAACTAGAACACACCCTCACACCATGCACAAAAATAAACTCAAAATGGCTTAAAGACTTAAATATAAGACAAGACACCATCAAACTCCTGGAAGAGAACAGAGGCACATTCTCTGGCATCAACCTTACAAATATATTCTCAGGTCAGTCTTCCAAAGCAACAGAAATAAAAGCAAATATAAACCAATGGGACCTAATCAAACTGACCAGTATTTTCACAGCAAAGGAAACCAAACAGAAAACAAAAAGACACTTCACAGAATGGGAGAAAATAGTTTCAAATGATGCAACTAACAAGGGCTTAATCTCTAAAATATACAAGCAACTCATACAACTCAACAGCAAAAAAGCCAACAACCCAATTGAAAGATGGGCAGAGGACCTGAATAGACATTTCTCCAAACAAGATATACAGATGGCCAACAAGCACTTGAAACAATGCTCAACATCCCCAATTATTAGAGAAATGCAAGTCAAAACTACCATGAGATACCACTTTACACCAGTCAGAAAGGCCACCATTAATAAGTCCACAAATAACAAATGCTGAAGTGAGTGTGGAGAAAAGGGAACCCTCCTGCACTGCTGGTGGGAATGTAAGCTGGTACAGCCTCTATGGAGAACAGTATGGAGGTATCTTAGAAAACTATACACAGGACTACCATATGACCCAGCAATCCCACTCTTGGACAAAACTTTCCTTAAAAAAGACACATTCACCTGTACATTCATTGCAGCACTCTTCACAATAACCAAGACATGGAAACAACCCAAATGTCCACTGATAGGTGATTGGATTAGGAAGGTGTGATATATATACACAATAGAATACTTCTCAGCCATAAAAAAGAACATAATGCCATTTTCAGCAACACGGATGGAACTAGAGACTCTCATCCTGAGTGAAATAAGTCACAAAGAGAAAGACAAATACCTTATGATATCACTTATATCTGGAATCTAATATACAGCACAAAGGAACCTTCCCACAGAAAAGAAAATCATGGACTTGGAGAATAGACTTGTGGTTGCCAAGGGGGAAGGGGAGGGAGTGGAGGGCCTGGGATATTGGGGTAAATAGATGCAGAATGTTGCCTTCAGGATGGATTAGCAATGGAATCCTGCTGTGTAGCACTGGCAACTCTGTCTAGTCACTTGTGATGGAACATGTAATGGGAGAAAAAAGAATGTATACATGTTTGTGTAACTGGGTCACCATGCTGTACAGTAGAAAATATGTATATATTATACATATTTAAATAAATGGTAAAGTGATTTGATTTTTATGGCACTTTAAAAATAAATAATAATTAACTAATTAATAAAGTGATGTTTTTGTATGCATTTGAAGTTAAGTTTTCATGAGCTTAAAAAGAATTTATACATGTATGTGTAACTGGGTCAGCATGCTGTACAGTAGAAAAAATATCTTATCAGGGAAATATCAATTTAAAATGTTTTAAAATAGACTACCATGTCTATACAATATTTACATAAGCCTAAGCTTAACCACACACGAAAAAAAAAATATTGTAGATACAGACAAGATAAATATAAAGGAATCCATGTAAAATATTATGGAAAAGTATTAATTCTCAAATGAAGACAGAAAGAGTTTTAAAAAAAAGAACAACAGAACTAAAAAACAGCTAAAAACAATTAACAAGGTAAAAATACTAAGTCCTTAACATATCAATAATCACTTTAAATATAGATGGGCTCAATGCTCTTATCAAAAGAAATGGAGTGGCCAAATTGGATTAAAAAAGACCCAAGTATATTCTGCCTACAAGAGACTCACTTCAGCTTCAAGACACATAGACTTGAAGAGAGAAAAAATATATTCCAGAAAAATAGTGTGCTGTGCTTGTATCAGACAAAATAGATTTGAATCCAAAGACTTTAAGGAGAGACAAAGATGGTCATTATTTAGTGATAAGGGGTCAATTCATCAAAAATATATAACTGTTGTAAATATGCATACACCCAACATCAGACAAGCTAATATATTAAGCAACGACTAACAGATCTGAAGGGAGTGATAGAACACAACACAATATTAATAGGGGACTTAGTATCCCACTTTCAAAAATGAATATATTACCCAGACAGAAAATCAATAAGAAAACGTTGGACTTCAACTACATTTTGAGTGAAATGGACCTAACAGACATGTAAAGAACATTCATTCCAATAGCAGCACAGCACATTTTCTTCTCAAGTGCACATAAAATATTGTCCAGAATAGATCATATAATAGATTACAAAAAAACATTCAATAATTTAAAGATTTATTTATATTTTTCCATATATTTTCCAACCACAATGTTATGAAATTGGAAATCAATAACACGAGGAAACTAGAAAATTCACAAATATGTGGAAATCAAACAAGTTCCAATGGGTCAAGAAAAAACCCAAAGGAAATAAAAAAATATCCTACAACAAATGACAATGAGAAGAAAAAAATTTATGGGATGCACCACCAGCAGTGCTAGGAAGGAAGTTTATAGTGATAAGTGCTTACAGTAGGAAAAAAGAAAGATTTTGAATAAACAACCTAATTTTTATACTTCAAGGAACTAGAAGAAGAAGAAGAAAAAACTAAACCCAAAGGTAACAGATGGAGGGAAATCAGAGATGAAATTTATAAACAAATAAATAGAACACAACACAAAATATCATTGTTTTTCACCTTAAGCTATTATATTATTATATGTCAATTGTATCTCAATAAATTTGGAAACATAAATTAATTAAAATTTTAAAAGAAAATATTTCAATTGTTTTTTAAGAGGTAAAGAAAATTGGCAAGCCTGTATCTAGACTTTAAATGAGAAGACAGAGCTCAAATCAACAAGATAATAAATGAAAGAGGAGCTATGCAACTGATACCACAGAAATACAAAGAGCCATAAGAAAGTATTATATAAAATTATACACCAACATATTGGACATTCTAGAAGAAATGGATAAACATGACCTAATAAGACTGAATTAGGAAGAAATAGAAATGAGTAACCACTAAAGACATTGAATCAGTTATCAAAACCCTCCCAAAGAAAAGCCCAGGACCAGATGGCTTCACAGGTGAATTCAGCCAAAATTAAATAAATTAATGCCAATTCTTTCCAAACACATCCAAAAAATTGAAGAATAGGGAATATCCCTAAACTAATTTTTTTAAATTGAAGAATAACTGACATACAACATTAGTTTCAGGTCCAAAACATAATGATTTGAAATTTGCAAACATTGCAAAATAATCACTACAATAAATCTAATTAATATCTGACACTGTACGTAGTTACATGATTTTTTTCTTAATGAAAACTTTCAGGAGATATTACCTTAGAAATATTCAAAACTACAATACTGTATAGTCTATTAACTACAGTCACCATACTGTACATTACATCCTCATGACTTATTTATTATATAACTACAGGTTTGCACATTTTGACTCCCTTTGCCCATTTTATCCCCAACTTCCCACCAATGTCCACAACCAACAGTCTGTTTTCTGTATCTATAAATTTGGTTTTTGTTTTGTTGTGTTCCATTTTATATTCAACATATATGTGAAATCATATAGTATTTGTCTTTTTCAGTCTGTCTTATTTCACTTAGCATAATGCCCTCAAGGTCCATCCATTACCTGTGTTGTCTCAGATGGCAATATTTCATTCTTTTATAGCTGAATAATATTCCACTGGTGTGTGTGTATCACATTTTCTTTTCTTTTTTTTGTCTTTTTTTCTTTTTATGGCTGTACCCATAGCATATGGAGGTTCCCAGGCTAGGGGTCTAATTGGAGCTGTAACCACTGGCCTACACCAGAGCCATAGCAATGCAGGATCCAAGCCACATCTGCGATCTACACCACAGCTCATGGCAATGCTGGATCCTTAACCCACTGAGCGAGGCCATGGATCAAACCTGCAACTGCACCATGATGGAAACTCTGTATAACATTTTCTTTATCTATTCATCAGTCCATGGGCTTTTCTTACCCAAGCAAACTTGGATCTGTTTTCTCACTCACAATAAAGCCAAACTACTGACATCAGGTTATGGTAAACCAAAGTGCAGAATTTATTTGTAGGTGCCAAACAATGAGTTCAGATGGCTAATACTCAAAAGACACTAACACCCCCACCCCGACAATGGATTTCAGGGAAAGGATTTTAAAGACAAAGTGAGTGAGAAAATTGTGGGGAACATGATCAACTCATGGACATTATTCTGATTGGTTGATGGTGAGGTAACTGGGAGGCAACCATTAACCTTTTGGTTACAACCTGTCCAGAGTCTATGTGCTTGTGATCGACATACAGTTAAATACTTCCACCTGGTGGGAGTTTCAGTATTTATAAAACAGCTCAAGATTTGGCTCAGAATATTATCTCTAGACCTTGAGGAAGAACTAAAGGTCCTAAACTTTGTTTAATGGACATACTAGTATCAGTTTATCATACTCGTCTGTTTTCCTTTGTTTTTACATTTTTTCCCCTCTGATTATATTTTGTACTTTGGAACTCAGGGAAGGCCTAGGAAGCCAAAATTTTTCTACAAGCATGAAGTAGTTGGAGGACATTTGATGGGGGCCAGGGGGGGTCTGGCCCAGAAAAGCCTCATATAATTCTGTTTGGTTATACTTTGCTGTATACTGTTTCCTCATCTTGGGTATTGGAAACAATGCTGCAATAAACATGGGATGCACTTTTTTATTTTTAGTTCATGTTTCTGTTTTATTTGGATGAGTGCCCAGAAACAGAGTTGCTGGATCATGTGGAATTTTAATTTTTAATATTTTGAGGAAACTTTACACTGCTTTTCATAGCAGCTGCACCAATTTACATTCCTGCCAACAGTGCACAAGGGTTTCATTTTCTTCACATCCTCAGTAACACTTGCTGCTTCTTGTCCTAGGAGGTGGTATTTCTTTTTTGCTGTTGTTGTTTTTAAAAACATTTATTTCAGTATAGTTGATTTACAATGTTGTGTTAATTTTTGCTATTGAGAAAAGTAACTCAGTTATACATATATATTCTTTTCCATTATGGATTATCATAGATATTGAATATTGTTCCCTGTGCTACACAGTAGGACCTTGTTGTTTATCAGTCCTGTATATAATATTTTGCCTCTGCTAATCCCAAATGCCCAATCCTCCATTCCCTCACCCACCCTTGGAAGCCGTAATTCTATTCTCTGTATCTACACATCTGTTTTTTCACAGATATGTTGATTTGTGGTGTATTTACATTCCATATATAAGTGATATAATATGATATATGTCCTTCTCTTCCTGATTTACTTTGTATAGTATGATAATATGTAGGTCCATCATGTTGCTGCAAATGGCATTATCATGTTCTTTTTTAAAGCTGAGTTGTCTTCCATTGAACAGATATAAAACATATTTATCCAGTCATCTGTCAATGGATATTTAGGTTGTTTCCATATCCTGGCTATTGTAAATAGCACTATGAAAATAGGGGTGAGACTTGTGTCAATGCTGATGGTCAAGCCACTAAGTCCAGGGATTGAACCTGCACCCTCATGGAGAGAGTATTGGGTTCTTAAGTCACTGGGACACTAAAAGAACTCCAATGTTTAGACTTTTCTAAATGGGCATTCTATATATATATATATATATATATACATATATATATTACAGTTTATTACAGGATATTGAATATAGTTTTCTATGGTATAGAGTAGGACCTTGTAATCTACCTATTTTCTTTTTTTTTATTTTATTTTCCCACTGTACAGCAAGGAGAAAGGGGATCGAGTTATCCTTAGATGCATACATTTTTTTCCCCACCCTTTGTTCTGTTGCAACATGAGTAGCTAGACAAAGTTCTCAATGCTATTCAGCAGGACCTCCTTGTAAATCTATTCTAAGTTGTGTCTGATAAGCCCAAGCTCCCGATCCCTCCCACTCCCTCCCTCTCCCATCGGGCAGCCACAAGTCTCTTCTCCAAGTCCATGATTTTCTTTTCTGAGGAGATGTTCATTTGTGCTGGATATTAGATTCCAGTTATAAGTGATATCATATGGTATTTGTCTTTGTCTTCCTGGCTCATTTCACTCAGGATGAGATTCCCTAGTTCCATCCATGTTGCTGCAAATGGCATTATGTCATTCTTTTTATGGCTGAGTAGTATTCCATTGTGTATGTATACACCACCTCTTCCTAATCCCATCCTCTGTCGATGGACATTTGAGTTGTTTCCATGTCCTGGCTATTGTGAATAGGGCTGCAATGAACATGCGGGTGCACGTGTCTCTTTTAAGTCGAGTTTTGTCCGGATAGATGTCCAAGAGTGGGATTGCGGGGTCATATGGAAGTTCTATGTATAGATTTCTAAGGTATCTCCAAACTGTTCTCCATAGTGGCTGTACCAGTTGACATTCCCACCAGCAGTGCAGGAGGGTTCCCTTTTCTCCACAGCCCCTCCAGCACTTGTTATTTGTGGACTCATTAATGATGGCCATCCTGACTGGTGTGAGGTGATATCTCATGGTAATTTTGATTTGCATTTCTCTTATAACCAGCGATGTTGAGCATTTTTTCATGTGTTTGCTGGCCATGTGTATATCTTCTTTGGAGAAATGTCTATTCAGGTCTTTTGCCCATTTTTCCATGGATTGATTGGCTTTTTGCTGTTGTTGGGTTGTATAAGTTGCTTACATGTTCTAGAGATTAAGCCCTTGTCGGTTGCATCATTTGAAACTATGTTCTCCCATTCTGTAAGTTGTCTTTTTGTTTTCTTTTGGGTTTCCTTGGCTGTGCAAAAGCTTTTCAGTTTGATGAGGTCCCATGGATTTATTTTTGCTCTAATTTCGATTGCTTTGGGAGACTGACCTGAGAACATATTCATGCTGTGGATGTCCGAGAGTGTTTGGCCTATGTTTTCTTCTAGGAGTTTGATGGTGTCCTGTCGTATATTTAAGTCTTTCAGCCATTTGGAGTTTGTTTTGGTGCATGGTGTGAGGGTGTGTTCTAGTTTCATTGCTTTGCATGCAGCTGTCCAGGTTTGCCAGCAATGCTTGCTGAATAGACTTTCTTTTTCCCATTTGATGTTCTTGCCTCCCTTGTCAAAGATTACTGGACCATGGGTGTCAAGGTTTATTTGCGGGTTCTCTACTCCATTCCATAAAATGGGCATTCTGACCATTGTTAGATGGTTCCTCATTGCAGTTTTGATTTGCATTTCTCTATGTGATGAGTATGTTTTCATGTGAGTATTGGCCATCTGCATGTTTTCTTTTGAGAGATGTCTATTTTATTTTTATTTTTATTTTTTTATTTAATAATTTTTTTTATTTTCCCACTGTACAGCAAGGGGATCAAGTTATCCTTACATGTATACATTACAATTACATTTTTCCCCCAGCCTTTCTTCTGTTGCAACATGAATATCTAGACAAAGTTCTCAATGCTATTCAGCAGGATCTCCTTGGAAATCTATTCTAAGTTGTGTCTGATAAGCCCAAGCTCCCGATCTCTCCCACTCCCTCCCCCTCCTATCAGGCAGCCACAAGTCTCTTCTCCAAGTCCATGATTTTCTTTTCTGAGGAGATGTTCATTTGTGCTGGATATTAGATTCCAGTTATAAGTGATATCATATGGTATTTGTCTTTGTCTTCCTGGCTCATTTCACTCAGGATGAGGTTCTCTAGCTCCATCCATGTTGCTGCAAATGGCATTATATCATTCTTTTTTATGGCTGAGTAGTATTCCATTGTGTATATATACCACCTCTTCCGAATCCAATCCTCTGTCGATGGACATTTGGGTTGTTTCCATGTCCTGGCTATTGTGAATAGTGCTGCAATGAACATGCGGGTGCACATGCCTCTTTTAAGTCGAGTTTTGTCCGGATATATGCCCAAGAGTGGGATTGCGGGGTCATATGGAAGTTCTATGTATAGATTTCTAAGGTAGAGAGATATCTATTTTAATTGGGCAGTTTCATTTTTCTAATTAAGTTACATGAGCTGTTTGTATATTTGGGAGATTAAACCCTTGTTGGTCACGTCATTTGCAAATATTTTCTACCAGTCCATAGGTTGTCTTCATTTTGTTTATGGTTTTCCTCACTATGAAAAAGCCTATAAGTTTAATTAAGTTTCATTTTTGAAAGTTTTCTATTGCCTTTGGAGACTGACCTAAGAAAACATTGTTACGACTTATGTCAGAGAATTTTTTGCCTATAATATTCTCTTCTAGGAGTTTTATGGTAACTTGTCTTATATTTAAGTCTTAAAGCCTTTTTGAAATTATTTTTGTGTATACTGTGAGTGTGTGTTCTAAGTTCATTGATTTACATGTGGCTGTCCAACCTTCCCAAAACCACCTGATGAAGAGACAGTCTTTTTATTCATTGTGAATTTCTGAGGAGGTGATATTTCATTGTGGTTTTGATTTACATTTCCCTGATTATTAGTAATGTTCAGCACATTTGCATATACCTGTTTGCCATCTGTATGTCTCCTTTGAAAAAAGTTTACTTAGATATCTTGTGCATTTTTTAATCAGATTGTTTGCTTGTTTGCGATTTAGTTTTGTGAATTTTTGTATATTTTGGAAATTAACACCTTATCAGATATATGATTCACAAATATCCTCTTCCATTAATTATAGTTTTCTTACCGTTTTGTTAATTGTTTTCTTTGCTGTGCAGAAACATTTTAGTTTGATATACTCTCAGTTGTTTATATTTCCTTTATTGTCTTTGCTTTTGGTGTCAAATTTAAGAAGTCTGACTTTTTTTTTGTCTTTCAGGCCAAACCTGTGGCATATGAAGTTTCCCAGGCTAGGGGTTGAATCTGAACTACAGCTGCTGGCCTACACAACAGCCACAATGACACAGGGTCCAAGCCATGTCTGCAAACTACAACACAGCTCACAGCAATGCCAGATCCTTAACCCACTGAGTGAGGCCAGGGATCAAACCTGTGTCCTCATGGATACTAGTTGGGTTCATTAACCTCTGAGCCACAATGGGAACTCCTCTGATGTCTTAAATTGAAGTCAAGTCTTATGATCTCCAAGTCTAATGTCAAAGAGTTTTCTGACTATGTTTCATTCTATGGCTTTATGGTTTCAGGTCTTACACTTAAGTCTTGAATTCATTTTGAATTAATTTTTGTACTTGGTGTTGAAAAGTATTCCACTTTCATTCTATTGCATGTTGCCATCCAGTTTTCCCACCATGATTTATTGAAGAGACTTTCTCTTCCCTATGGCATATTCTTTGGTTTTTGTCATAAATTACTTGACCATTTATATGAGAGTTTATTTCTGGGTTCTCTATTCAGTTCCATTGATCTAATGTGTCTATTTTTATGCTAGTACCATACTGTTTTGATTAATACAGCTTTGTGTATTGTTTGAAATCTGAGAGCATAATGGATCCAACTTTATTCTCCTTTCTCAAAATTGCTTTGGCTATTTATGATGTTTTATGGTTCTGCACAAATTTTAGAGTTGTTTTTTCTATTTCTATAAAATATGACATCAGAATTTTCATAGAGATTGCATTAAACCTATCAATTTCTTTGGGTGGTATTGTCATTTTAACAATATTAATTCTTCCAGTATATTTTTTAACTTGTTTGTATCATCTCTAATTTCTTTCATTAACATCTTCTAATTTTCAGAGTACATATCCTTCAACTCCTTGGTGAAATTTACTGCTAGGTGTTTTACTATTTTTAATGATTGTGAATAATGTTATTTTCTTAACCTCCCTTTCTGATAGTTTGTTTATAGTGTATAGAAATTCAACAGATTTCTGTAGATTTATTTTTTATCCTGCAACATTACTAAATTCACTTATAAGGTCTAATATCTAAGCTCATTTTATGAGGCACTGTTACCAAGGAAAGATAAGGATATACAAGAAACATACAAGCCAATAACACTAATGAATATACAAGTAAATACTCTCAAGAAAATACTAGCAAACAAAATTCAACTACACAGTTTTAAATAGAATGACATGCTGTGATCAAGTGGTTTTTTTCCCTCTGAAATGCAATGTTTGTTCAACATATGGAAATAAATAAATATACACAGCATAAGCAAAATGAAACATAAAAATCATATTATCTTCCCAATACATATAGAAATAGCATTTTTACAAAATTTAGCTCCTTCCACTATAAAAACTCTCAACAAACAGGTATAGAGAGAACATATCTCAACATAATAAAGGCCATATAATAAAACTACAATAAAATAATACTCATGATAAGTGTGAGTCTTCATACTGAAAGCTTTTCCTCTAAGATCGGGAGCAAGAGAAAGATGCCCACTCATGCCTGTTTTATTCCACCAATTACTGGGGGGCCCTAGCCAGAGCAATTAGGCAAGAAACAAAATAAAACATATCAATATATGTATATGCATGCTGCATCACTTTGTTGTAGAGCAGAAATTATCGCAATCTTGGAGTTCCCGTCGTGGCGCAGTGGTTAACGAATCCGACTAGGAACCATGAGGTTGCGGGTTCGATCCCTGCCCTTGCTCAGTGGGTTAAGGTTGCCGTGAGCTGTGGTGTAGGTTGCAAACTCGGATTGGATCCTGCATTGCTGTGGCTCTGGCGTAGGCTGGCGGCTCCAATTCGACCCCTAGCCTGGGAACCTCCATATGCCGCGGGAGTGGCCCTAGAAAAGACAAAAGAAAAGAAAAAAAAAGAAATTATCGCAATCTTGTAAGTTAACTATACATCAATAAAACTTTTTTAAAAAGAAAAAAAGTTATCCAAATCTGAAAGGAAGAAATAAAACTGTCTTATTTGAAGTTGAAATATTATGTACACATACCCTAAAGATTGTACCATAGAAAGTTAACAACAAATAAGTGCATTCGGAAGTGTTGCAGAGTACAAAATTAATATGCAAAAATCAGTTATGGAGAGTTCCTATTGTGGCTCAGCTGGTTAAGAACTCAACTAGTATCCACGAGAATGCAAATTCCATCCCTGGCCTCACTCAACGGGTTAAGGATCTGGCATTGCCAGAGTGAGCTGTGGTGTAGATTGGAGACATTCTTCAGATTCTACATTTCTGTGGCTGTGGCATAGGCCAGCAGCTGCAGCTCTGATTTGACCCCTAGCCCAGTAACTTCCATATGCCATGGGTGTGACAGTAAAAAGCAAAAAAAAAAATCAGTTTTTCAAGATGATTGAGTAGGGCAACCCTGAGTTCACCTCCCATGGGCACACTAAAAGCAGTAGTATTTAGAGAACAACTATTTATGGGAATGATTTGAAGACTATCAGAAAAGACTCTATGTAACTAAAGATATAAGTGAGATGGGTAGGTGAGGCTGAGATGTATCATCAAGACCCACACTCCTCAGTAGGCCATCCACAGACAGAAGGATAATCACAATTGCAGAGTATATACACCAGGAGCAAGAAAACTAAGCCTCATATTGGACTCCCCAGACCAAGGGTCTTGCACCAAGAAGACAAAGCCCCAGAATATCTTGATCTGTAGGCAGTGGGACTTGTGTACTAGAGATCCAGAAGAAGGCTGTGAGTAACAGATTCTGCTCTTAAAGCATGCATGAAAATTTCATGTGTTCTGAGTCCCATTGCAGAAACAGAGTTTGAAAAGAGCCTGGATAAGACCTATTCATTGATCTTGGAGAGTCTCCTGGAGATGCAAAAGGAAACTGGAATAGCACCTGAATATATAAGTACTGGAAGCAGTAATTTGTATGAGCTCATTCTACAAGGAAGACACTGGTGTTGTAAAATGCCATTTTGGAGACCTCTCTTTAGGCTACTAGTGTAGAGGTTTTCCTACCCGAAGCTGGACACCAACCCCATTCCCCTGGCCCTCACAGGCAGCTGTCTCATTACTCCGACACACCAGGGGGCCAGCAGTAGCACTGAGACCACAAGGAGCCAAAAATATCTCACCACAATTCAGCCCCACCCACCAGTGGTCCAAAGCCAGACCCAGATGCTAAAGACCCTGCAGCTAGCTCACCCTCCTCCCCAATCGGCAGGCCAGCACCAGCTCTGGGACCTCCTGGGTCATGCAGCCAGCCATATTGGGACAGAGCCATACCCACTAATGGGCCAGCAAATGACACCAACCTTCACCCAGTCTCAACAGTCAACTGATGTGGGACACCCCCACTCACCAGGAAGCCAACACCACACTCAAGACCTAAAACAACACATGGTGAGCCAACATATCATACCTGGCATAGAGTGCTACCCACCAGGCCACTGATAACAGCCCTAGGACCCATAAGCCATGCAGCAAGACACACTGGGAAAATGTTCAGCTAAGAATCAGGTGATCACCAACCATGCAACTCTCCAGGCAGCATAGTTAGTTGCACTGACTTGTCTCTGCCCACCAGCAAGCTAGCAGCCACCATATGAGACAAAGCCTTACATCCAACTGGGTTGTGCTACAGACCCACATACCATCATACACATTAGCCACCCCTGAAACAAGAGAAGAGCCTTTTGAGCTCACAAAGGTAGCAAAGCTGAAGCAAATAGATCTGGCAACCAGAAAAGAGTATGCCACTAGGGCCCATAGGATACATAAGACCATTTTTCCATAATCAGGAACCAAAACCAACCTACATAATACATAGAAATAAATACAGAATATTAGGTAAAATGGGAAGACAGATAAATATGATCCAAATGAAGGAGTAAGAAAAAACCCCAGAAGAATAACTAAATGAAGTAAATAAAATGTCTGCATGATTGCTGGAAGATAGGGCAGTAGAGTTCACTGAAACAGAGTAACAAAAACAGAGAAAATAATTTGTAAAATGAAGATAGCTTAAAAGACCTATAGTAGAGCATCAAGGAAAATATCACTCACATTGTATAAGTTCAAGAAGAGAGAGAAAGAGGCAGAAAACATATTTTTAAAATAATAGTATATATTTTCCATAACCTGGGAAAAATAGACATCTAAATCCATAACTCACAGAAAGTTTTAAGATGAACCTAAAGAGGTCCACATAAAGGCACATTAAAATGGCCAAAATTCAAAAATAGTCAATTTTAAGAGCAACAAGAGAAAAGCAACTAGTTGCATACAAATGAATTCCTATAAGATTATAAACTGACTTTTCAGCAAAAAATGTTCAGGCCATGAGGCAATGGTACAATATACTCAAGGTGGTGAAAGGGGAAAAAAAATCCTATAACCGAGAATACTCTACCTGACAAGGATATCAAAAATATGTCAAGAACAGATCAGGGGTTTACAAACAAACAAAACCTTAAAAAAAACCCAAAACCTCGGTACCACTAAAGTGGCTTCACCAAAAAAAATATTACAGGAACTTCTCTGAGAAAAAAGAAGAGAAAAAAATACTAGAAATAGGAAAAAATTAGAAAAGTAAATTTTTCACTGGTAAAGGAATATGTACAACAAAGGTAGTAAATCAACCACTTACAAAACTGGTAAAAAGAGTTGAAAAACAAAGCTAGAAAAGTTATCTGTATCCACAATAAGTCAATAAAGAATTCAAAAAATGAAGGCTTGCAAATTATAATGTCAAAAATATTGAACATGAGGGAAGAGTAAAATGCAGAGTTTGTAGAATGCATTTGAACTTGAGATTCGCAACTTAATCATATATATGCTGTTTCTTTTAATTTTAAAGATTTTTATTTTTTCATTATAACTGGTTTACAATGTTCTGTCAATTTTCTACTGTACAGCAAGATGATCCAGTCACAGATATATATATATAAATACTTTTTTCCTCACATTATCATGCTGCATCCTAAGTAACTATATAGTTCCCAGTGCTATACAGCAGGATCTCATTGCTTATCCATTCCAAAGGCAAGAGTTGGCATCTATTAACCCCAAATTCCCACTCTATCCCACTCCTGACCCCTCCCCCATGGCAACCACAAGTCTGATCTCCAAGTCCATGAGTTTCTTTTCCGTGGAAAGTTTCATTTGTGCCATATATTAGATTCAGGATATAAGTGATATCATATGGTATTTGTCTTTCTCTTTCTGACTTACTTCACTCAGGATGAGTCTCTAGTTCCATCCATGTTGCTACAAATGGCATTATTTCATTTTTTTATGGCTGAGTAGTATTGAATTGTGTATATATACCATATCTTCTTAATCCATTCATCTGTCGATGGACATTTTATTTGTTTCTTGTGTTGGCTATTGTGAATAGCGTTGCAATGAACATGTGGGCGCATGTGTCTTTTTTAAGGAAAGTTTGTCTGGATATATACCTAAAAGTGGGATTGCTGGGTCATATGGAAGTTCTATATTTAGTTTTCTGAGGTACCTGCATAATGTTTTCCAAAGTGGTTGTACCAATTTACACTCCCACCAAGAGTGCAGGAAAGTTCACTTTTCCCACACCCTCTCCAGCATTTGTTATTTGTAGACTTATTAATGATGGCCATTTTGACTGGTGTGAGGTGGTATCTCATGGTAGTTTTGATTTGCCTTTCTCTAATAATTAGGGGTGTTGAGCATTTTTTCATGATCTTGTTGGCCATCTGTATATCTTCTTTGGAGAAATGTCTATTCAGGTCTTTTGTCCATTTTTCAATTGGGTTGATGGCTTTTATGCTGTTGAGTTGTATAAGTTGTGTGTATATTTTAGAGGTAAAACCCTTGTCAATTACATCATTTGAAAATTTATTCTGCCATTCTGTAAGTTGTCCTTTTTTATGGTTTCCTATGCTGTGCAAAAGCTTTTCAGTATGATTAGGTCCCATTGGTTTATTTTCGCTTTTATTTCTGTTGCTTTAGGACACTGACTTGAGAAAATATTTGTAAGGTTGATGTCAGAGAATGTTTTGCTTATGTTCTCTTCTAGGAATTTGATGGTGTCTTGTCTTTTGTTTAAGTCTTTAAGCCATTTTGAGTTTATTTTTGTGCATGGTGTGAGGGTGTGTTCTGGTTTCATTGACTTACATGTGGCTGTCCAATTTTCACACCAACACTTGCTGAAAAGACTCTCTTCCTCATTTATATTCTCACCTCCTTCTTCTAAACTTAATTGACCATAAGTGTCAGGGCATATTTCTGGGTTCTCTATTCTGTTCCATTGGTCTTTGTGTCTGTTTTGGTACCAGTACCACACCCTCTTGATTTCTGGGGCTTTGTAGTATCGCCTGAAGCCTGGGAGAGTTTGCCTCTGGCTTAGTTTTTGTTCCTCAGGATTGCTTTGGCAATTCTGGGTCTTTTGTGGTTCCACATAAACTTGGATTTTTCTAGTTCTGTGAAAAATGTCATGGATAATTTGATAGGGATTGCATTGAATCTGCAGATTTCTTTGGGAAATATGGCCATTTTTACAATATAAATTTTTCCAACCCAGGAGCATGGAATGTCTTTCCATTTCTTTGAATCCTCTTTAATTTCCTTGATTAGTGTTTTATTGTTCTCACCATATAAATCTTTCACCCCCTTGGTCAGCTTTATTCCCAGGTATTTGATTTTGTGGGATGCAATGTTAAAATGTATTGTATTTCTATATTCCTTTCCTAATATTTCATTATTAGTATACAGAAATGCAACTGATTTCTGAATGTTAATATATCCTGCTACTTTGCTGAAGTTGTTGATAAGTTTGAGTAGTTTTGGGGTTGAGTCCTAAGGTTTTCTATATATGGTATCATGTCATCTGCTTGCAGTGACAATTTTACCTCTTCTCTTCCAATTTGGAATCCATTTATTTCTTTCATTTGTCTGATTGCTATGGCTATCCAATACTATGTTGAATATAAGTGATGAGAGTCGGCATCCTTGCCTTGTTCCAGATTTTAGTGGGAAGGCTTTCAACTTTTCTCCATTGAGTATTATATTTGCTGCAGGTTTGTCATAAATGGCTTTGATTATGTTAAGGAATGTTCCCTCTCTACCCACTTTGGCAGAAGTTTTTATCATGAATGGATGTTGGACTTTGTCAAATGCTGTCATGTGCTTTTTCACTTTTCTTTTGTTAAAGTGTTTTCTGATGTTCATTGATTTGTGTATGTTAAACCATCCTTGTGAACCTGGGATGAATGGCATTTAGTCGTTGTATATGATCTTTTATATATATTGTTGGGCTTGGGTGGCTAAAATGTTGTTGAGAATTTTTGAGTATATATTCATCGAAGATATTGGCCTATACTTTTCTTTTTTTGGTAGTATCTGATTTTGGTATTAGAGTAATGGTGGCATCATTGAATGTCTTTGGTAGTGCTCCTTCTTCTTCACCTTTTTGGAAAAATTTAAGGAGAATGGGTATGAGTTCCTCATTGTATGTTTGTACACTTCACCTGTTAAGCCATCTGGTCCTGGACTTTTCTTTGTAGGGGCAAATAAAAACACTTTTTAACTACGATTTCATTTCAAGTGATTGGTCTGTTACATTGATCTATTTCTTCTTGATTCAGGTTTGGCACGCTGTAAGATTCTAGAAAGTTGTCCATTTCTTCTAGGTTGTCAGAATTATTGGTATACCATTGTTCCTATCATGCTCACATGATTTTTTGGATTTCTGTCGTATCTGTTGTGACTTCTCCTTTTTTATTTCTTTTTTTTTTCTTTTTTCTTTTTTTTTTTCTTTCTATTTCCTTGGGCCGCTTCTGTGGCATATGGAGGTTCCCAGGCGAGGGGTCAAATCAGAGCTGTAGCCGCCGGCCTATGCCAGAGCCACGGCAACGCGGGATCCAAGCCGTGTCTGCAACCTACACCACAGCTCACGGCAACACCGGATCATTAACCCACTAAGCAAGGGCAGGGACTGAACCCGCAACCTCATGGTTCCTAGTCGGATTCGTTAACCACTGTGCCACGACGGGAACTCCTCCTTTTTTATTTCTTTATTTTGTTTATTTGGGTTTTTTTCTCTCCTTCTCTTGGTGAGTCTAACCAGAGATGTGTCAATTTTGTTTACATTTTCAAATAAGCGGCTCTTGGTTTTATTGATTTTTTCTATTGTTTTTTAATCTCTATTTTTTTTGATTTCCTCTTTGATCTTTATGATTTCCTTCCTTCTGCTGTCTTTAGGTGTTGTTTGTTCTTCTCTTTCTAATCCATTTCAGTGGTGGGTTAAGTTGTCAACTTGAGATTTTTCTTCTTTTTTGAGGAAGGCCTGTATTGCTATGAACATCCCTCCGAGCACTGCTTTTGCAGCATCCCATTTTGAGTGGTTGTGTCTTCATTATCATTTGTCTCGAGGTAGTTTTTAATTTCCTCCTTGATTTCCTCATTGACCCATTGGTTTTTTAGTAGCATGTTGTTTAATCTCCATGTAGTAGGTTTTTTCTCATTTCTTTTCCTGTGGTTGATTTCTAGTTTCATGCCATTGTGGTCAGAGAAGATACTTGAAATAATTTCTATACTCAAATTTGTTGAGGTTAGCTTTCTTCCCCAGTATGTGATCAATCCTTGATAATATTCCATGTGCACTTGAGAAGAATATATATTCTGGGTTTGTTGGAGGTAACATCCTGATAATATTAAGTCTAACTTTTTTATTGTGCCATTGAGGATTTCCATTGCCTTATTGAATATCTGTCTAGAGGATCTGTCCATTGATGTCAGTGGGGTGTTATAATCTCCTATTATGATTGTATTTCCATCAATTTCTCCTTTTATGTCTGTTAGTTTCATCATAGGTATCTGGGTGATCCTGTATTAGGGTCAAATATTTTGATGTTTATAATATTCTCTTCTTGAATGGATCCTTTTACCATTAAATAGTGTCATTTTTGACTTTCTTTGTGGCCTTCATTTTAAAGACTCTTTTGTCTGGTATGAGTATCGCAACTCCTGGTTTCCTATCTTGTCCATTGGCATAAAATATATTTCCCCATCCCCTCACATTCAATCTATATGTGTCCCTTGCCTTAAGGTGAGTCTCTTGTAGGTTTTTGCTTTTTTACTCAATCTGCCATTTTGTGTCTTTTGATTGGAGCATTCCATCTATTGACAGTTAAGGTAATTATTGATAGACATGTATCTTCTGCCATTTTAATCCTCATTTTCCAGTTCATTCTATGTTTTTTTGTTCCTTTCTCTTTTTGGGGGGAGTTGAATGATTTCAATTAATTTTATGCTTGTGTACTTTTATTTTTTTGTGAATGTAATGTTTTGTTTTGATTTGTGGTTGCCCTCTTTTTAAAGTATGTTAACCCCTTCGTATACCTTCTTGCTTTAGCATGATAGTTATATAGGCTCATACACATTATTTAAAGAAAAAGAACCTGCCTTTTCTTACTTTCCTTCTACACATTCTATGATTTTGAAGTCCTTTTTTAACATCTTCATGTTTGTCCTTTTACTGTTCCTTGTATTTATCATTGTTTCATACTAGCCTTTTTTTCCACTTTTAGATCTGTGTGGTGGTTTATATAAGTGATTGCTTTCCAATGGTTTCCTCCATCCTAATTCTTCTTTTTTTAAATTTAGAGAAGCCCTTTCAGTATTTCTTTTAGAATGGGTTTGGTATTGCTGTACTCTTTTAGCTTTTGTTTTTGGAGAAATTCTTTATTTCTCTTTTTATTTTAAATAATATTCCTACTGGATAGACTATTTTAGGCTGCAAATTTTTTCCTTTCAGAAATTTAAATATATCTTGCCACTACCTTCTGGGGTATAGGGTTTCTGTAGAGAAATCAGCCGATAGCCTTATGGGGAGTTCTTTTATAATTAATGCTTTGCTTTTCTCTTGCTGCCTTTAGAATCCTCTCTTTATCTCTAACTTTGGCATTTATGTCTTGGTGTGGGCCTGTTTGGGTTGAACTTTTTTGGGGCCCTCTCTCCTTCCTATATCTTGATGTCAGTATCCTTTAGATTTGGAAAGTTTTCAGACAGAATTTTTCAAATATATTTTCAATCCCCTTTTGTGTTTCTTCTCCTTCTGGAATTCCTGTTAAGCATATATTGGCCTGCTTTATATTATCCCATAGATCTCTTATGTTGCTTTCATGTTTTTTCATTTGGTTTTCTATATGCTGTCCTGATTGGGTGATTTCCATTATTCTATCTTGCAAGTCACTCATTTCATTCCTCTGCATTATTCATTCTGCTCTTAATTTCTTTAGCTCAGTTTGCATCTCTGCAAATGAATTTTCTTTTTCTTTTTTTTTTTTTTTTTGTCTTTTTGCTATTTCTTGGGCCGCTCCTGTGGCATATGGAGGTTCTCAGGCTAGGGGTCGAATCGGAGCTATAGCCACCGGCCTATGCCAGAGCCACAGCAACGCGGGATCCAAGCCGCATCTGCAACCTATACCACAGCTCACGGCAACGCCGGATCGTTAACCCACTGAGCAAGGGCAGGGACCGAACCCGCAACCTCATGGTTCCTAGTTGGATTCGTTAACCACTGTGCCACGACGGGAACTCCTGCAAATGAATTTTCTATTTTTTCTATGTTCCTCCTTATATTATATATTTCCTTTCTATAGGAATCTGCATTACTGTTCCTATCTCCTCTTGATTCCTTGATGTTCAGCTTTAATTCCTTCAGCATTTTCACTATCTCCCTTTTGAACTCAATGTCTGTCAGACTGCAGAAGTCTGTTTCATTGTTTGGTGCTTCAGGTGAATTCCTCTGTTATTTTAACTGAGAATGGTTCCTAACCTTCCTCAACTTGCTTATGATTTTTCTTTTTCTGTGAGTTTAGAGAAGCCAGACAGTAGTCTTGAAGGGCTACTTCTATGCAAGAGCACCCCTTTGTATTTTGTGGGGGGTTACTATATATTTTTGTTGTGGGAGTTTGGCTATTTGCTGTCTCTTTCTTTGGTGTGAGCAGGCTGTTATCCCCAGGGTGCTGAGTGTGTTTTCAGGGAGAATGAGGCAATGGTTAGGGCTAGTAGTCAGTACCTGGTTATTGGGCTCTTAAAAGCAGCAAGGACCTGCAGGAAGGTGGCACAGGCTACTCCTAGCTGCAGGGCCCTGGGAAGTAGTAATGGGCCTTAAGCAGACTTATAAGGTGCCCAGAGTATTTGGCAATGGCAGCAGCAGGGTGTGTGAGTTCCCAGGGGAGTAAGAGCAACAATAGGTGGTGTTTGATAGTGATGCCTTCCTCTGAGGTATTTGGGGCTGCACGTGGTGCCTCTATGGGAACCCTTAATGGTAGTGGGCCATGACCACCTCTGGAGTCAGTGATAACTGCAGTGGTTTGTCCCTGCCACCTGTAGACCACCAAAGAAGTACCCTGTCTCATCTAGCCCAGATAGAAGGTGCTGCACAGGCTTCTCCTAGTTTTAGAATCCTGGAAAATGGTAGTGATCAAGAATATGGGCACTGCCCAGAGCATTTGGCTGTGGCAGCAGCAGGCCTGGTGTGATCCCAGGGGTGCAAGAGCAACAACCGGTAGTGTTTGTTCATCATAATTCCCTCCTCTCTGGTGCACTCTGAAGTGATTAGGGTTGCAAGTGGTGCTTGTTCATGGACCCCTAGTGGTGGTGGGCCACGTCCACCTCTGGAGTCAGAGATAACTGTGGTGGTTTTCCCCTGATACCTATAGACCATGCAAGAAACACCTCATCCCACTTAGTCCACACAGGAGTTGCTGTACAAGCTGCTCCTAGTTGTAGGTTCCTGGGAATGGACAGTGATCAAGCATCTGAGCACTGCCCAGAGATTTTGGCAGTGGCAACAGCAGGGAAGGTGTGTTCCCAGGGGGGTTTTGCTTGGTTGCAATGCACTTTTTTTTTTTTGCTGACCCCTGAGATGAGTGGGGCTACAGGTGGAGCCCACTCACAGACCCCCAGTGGTGGCAGGCCACAGTTCCCTCTGGTCTTCAAGATGACCTCCACAGTCTGACCCTACTGCCTGTAGATCACACAGAGGCACAACATCGCACTTGCCTCCCACTGCCCTTAGCCCACACAAAAGGTACCTAGCCACACGTAGCCTGCACCAGAGGTGCCCTGCCCTCTGAGAGCCCATGAGCACATGTGCCAGGAGATTCCTATAGAGGTCCACCCTTCACGCTTTTGCCCTTCCAAACAATGGCACCTTGCATCTCCTGTGGGCCAAGACCTTCTCCCAGGTTCCCTCTGCCATGTCATTCCACTCCCCAGCCCATAGCACACTGCTCCCCAACCCATGCTACACTGCTCCTTAGTCCCTTAAGCTGTCCTCACACAGCCAACCCTGGTCCTCTCCCTGGAACTGACCTCTGGAGCCCTGGTCTCAGCATCTGGGCCCACCCAATCATCTCAGGCTGTGGTGTCCAGGGTGGTGGTGAAGATGATCTGTGCTGTTCTCACTCTACTTTGCCCTCCTCAGTCCAACTGCGGCGCTTTTCTTGGCCACTTTGAGGTCCCTCCATCTCAGCTGATCTCCTGGTCAATTAGGTGGTTTCCCAGGGTGTGGGTTCCTTTTCTCTTTCACAGTTCCCTCTCAAGAATGCTATTCCTGTCCTGATTATCTCTCTCTCTATTTTTCTATTGTTCTGTCCAGTTATGTCAAGAGTTTCTTGCCATTTTTAGAGGCTTAAGTTCCTCTGCCAGAGTTCTATAGATGTTCTGTGCAAATTATTTTACATGTAGATGTGTTTTTTTTGATGTGTTTGTGGAAGAAAGTGAGCATGACATCTTACTCCCCTGCCATCTTGATCCTTCTCTCTATATATGTTATGTTTTACCATATATCATGGTAACCACAAACCAAGTATCTAAAATAGATATACACAAAAAAGAGAAAGGAATGCAAACATAATAATAGTCATCAAATCACAATAGAACACAGGAGGAGAAGGGTAAAAAGAACCATAAAACCACCAGAAATCAGTTTTTAAAAGGGCAATAAGTGCATCCCTATTGATAATTGATAATTACTCTAAATGTAAATTAACTAAATGCTCTAGTCAAAAGACATGGAGTGGCTAAATATACTTTTAAAAACCCGATTTCAGATCTAAAGATACACACATACTTAATGTGAGAGAATGGTAAAAGGTATTCCATACAAATGAAAACAAAAAGGAAGCATGAGGAAAAATACTTATATCAGACAAAACAGACTTTTAAACAAAGAGATAAAGAAAGGCATTATGTAGTGATAAAGAAATTACATAGTGACAAATGAAGGCATTATGTAATGACAAAGGAATCAATTCAAGATGATGACAATGGTAAATATATATTCATCCAATGTAGGGACAGCTAAATACGTAAAGCAAATGTATGCATACATAAGGAAGAAATTGACAGTAACATAATAGTGGGGGATTTTAACAACCTACTTGAACCAATGGACAGGTCATGCAGACAGAAAATCTATAAGAAAACACTGGTATTAAATGACACATTAAATCAGTTGGATTTAATTATATATTAAAAAACAAAATTGATAAAACTTGTCAGACTCATCAAGAAAAAAGGCTCAGGGGACCAATATAAGGAATCAAAAAAAAAAGAGAAAGGACAACCAACTTCCAAAAACAGAAAGGATCATAAAAATAACTGTGAACTATATCTAATCACTTGGGATGAATATGATGGGGGATAATGTGAAAATAAAGAATGTGTGTGTATATATATGTATGTATATATATATATATACATATATACATACGTATGTATATGTATGTATGTATGCATACATAATGTGAAAATAAAGAATGTGTGTGTGTGTGTGTGTGTATATATATAACTGGGGCACTTTCCTGTACAGCAGAAATTGACAGAACATTGTAAATCAATATAATAAAAAAATTTCAAAAGAAAAAATAACTATGAATAATTATGCCCCTATAAAATGGACAGTATAGAATAAATATATAATTTCTAGAAAAGTAAAATCTCCCAACTGAATCAGGAAGGATTAGATTATATGAACAGACTGGTTACCAATAATGACATTGAATAAGTAATTTAGAAAACCTCTGGGAGTTCCTGCCATGGCTCAGCGATTAATGAACCCAACTAGTATCCATGAGGATGCGGGTTCAATCCCTGGCCTCACTCAGTGGGTTAAGGATCCAGCCTTGCCATGATTCGTCTCAGACATGGCTCAGATCCCACGTAGTTGTGGCTGTGATATAGGCCAGCAGCTACAGCTCCGATTCTAACCCTAGCTTGGGAGCCTCTATATGCCATGGGTGTGGCCCTAAAGACATAAATAAATAAATAATCTCTAATGAAGTCTGAGATCAAATGGTTTCACAGGTGAATTTTACCAAAAATCCGAAGAATTAATGCCTATCCTTCTGAAACTATTCCAAAAAACTGAAGAGTGAGGAATGTTTCCAAACTCATTGTACAAGGCCAATATCTTCCTGATACCAAAACCAAACAAAGACACCACCAAAAAAAATTACATGGCACTATCTCTGATAGACATGGATGCAAAAACATCAATTACCAAACCAAATTCAAAAATACATTAAAAGTATCATATACCATGATCATCTGGGATTTATTTCAAGGATACAAGAATATTTTTAATATCCATAAATTAATTCATGTAATACACCACATTAAAAAATTGAAGAGTTAAAAATCACATAATCATATAAATATATTATGCAGAAAAAGCTTTTGACAGAATTTAACATTCATTCATAAAAAAAAAAAAACTTCCCATCAAAGTGGATATAGAGAAACAATAGCTCAGCAAAATAAAGGCCATATACGTCAAAACAATAGCCAAAATCAGACTCAACCATGAAAAGCTGAAAATATTTCCTTCTAAGATCTGGAACAACAAAAGGATGTCCACTCTTGCCACTTTTATTTGACATAGTGTTGAAAGTCCTATCCACAACAATCAGATAAGAACAAAAAATGAAACACCTTATTATATATGGAAAATACTAAAGAACTCACTGAAAAACTGTTGACTCATTGATGATTTCAATAAAGTTGAAGGATACAAAATTAATATACAGAAATCCATTGTGTTTTACACACTAATAATCAGAAAGAGAAATTAAGAAAATTTTATTTATAATTGCATTAAAAACAGGAAGGGAACTATCAACACGATACATATTTCTGCTGAATGGAAGAAGGTATTTGCAAATGATATGCTGAATATGTTGTTAATATCCAAAATATATGGGAGTTCCCATTGTGGCTCAATGGTAACTAACACGACCAGTATCCATGAGGACGCAGGTTTGATCCCTGGCCTTGCTCAGTTGGTTAAGGATATGGCGTTGCCATGAGCTCTGGTGTAGGTCACAAATGTGGCTTGGATCCCACGTTGCTTGGCCATGGTTTAGGCCAGCAGCTGTAGCTCCAATGCAACCCTTAGCCTGGGAACTTCCATATGCCATGGGTGCAGCCCTAAATATATAAAAATATATGTGTGTGTGTGTGTGTGTGTAAATTATGCAATGCAATATCATAGAAAGAAAACACGCTTATTAAAGAATGGGCATAAGACATGAAGAGAAGCTACCAAAAATGACATACAGATGGCAAACAAGTGCATGAAATGGTGTTCAACATGACTAATCATCAGGGAAATACAAATCAAAACTGTTATGAGATATCACATCATGCCTATCAGAATGATTACTATCAAAATGAAAAATAATAAGTGTTGGTGAGGACGTGCAGAAAAGAGAACTCTCATGCACTGTTAGTGGGAATATGAATTGGTTAGGCACTCTGAGTTTCCTCAAAAAATTAAAAAGAGATTACCATATGATCCAGCAATTCAACTTCTGGATATTCCCCCAAATAACACAAAAATGCTAATTGGAAAAGATATTCCCATTCTTATGTTCATTGTGGCATCATTTACAATAGCCAGCCCATAGAAGCAACTTGTGTTTATTGAGAGATAAATGGATAAAATAGTTGTTGTATATGTATATGCAACTGAATAATACTCAGTCATAAATACGAAATAAAATCTTACCATTTGAGACAACATGGATGGACCTAGAGGATGTTATGCCAAGTGAAATTAGTCTAACAGAGAAAGACAAATATTAGGATTTCACTTACATGTGGAATCTAAAAAAAAACAACAACACAAAAAAACAAAACAGATGAGCAGGTTTTAAAAAAACAGAAACAGGCTTATAGATTTAAAGAAAAAAATTGTGCTTGGCAGAGAGGAAGGCTGTGGGAAAAGAATTGAAACAGGTGAGGGAGATTCAAAGGTATAAACTTAGATTTATAAAATAGCACGGCGGCGGGTCTGGCAGCTTGAAGCGGGCAGGAGGCGGCTGCCCCATGTGCACGTGTGGAGAAGCGGCGACCCCCGCACGCTGGAGTCTCAAGGCCTCCGTCACCAGTTCAGCTCCCTGCCCTAGGCGAGGAGGTTGGCTTGTGGGGTTGAGTGGCCCCAGCTGAAGGCACGGAGAGCTCAGGGACTGACAACAGTGTTGATGTCGGTGGAGACCTTTTGTCCTTCTGAGTATTATCTCAGGAGTTGGACCATTGTTATCCTTGTAAGAAATACTAAGCTTATTTTGTTCTGTAAAGCAGTTATTTCCTCCTTCTTACTGGTGACTAAAGGTGGGTTGGACAGTTTGAGTACATAGTATTAGCAATACTCTGCTCTCATATTTGAGTTAAACTGCTTTTTAGCTAATGAATGGGCTGGTTGATGGCAGGTTTATTTTTTCCTGCTGTTGATTGTTATTAGTGGCATTATCTTTTAGAGTGTGGGCTGGTGAGATTGATGTTTTTTAATTTCCCAGCTAGAGATGTGGCCTTTAACTTACCTAAAGAGGTTTGTTGTGATTTTTTTTCTCCTGCCTTTCTTCTTCAGTAAACCCACATTAGTTAACTTAAACTTAAAAATGGAGTTGATGAAAATAAGATACCTTTTAAAACTGCACCTCAAAAAATCAAATACCTCGGAATATACCTGACCAAGGAGGTAAAGGACCTCTGTGCCGAGAACTATAAAACTTTCATCAAAGAAATCAAAGAAGATGTAAAGAAATGGAAAGATATTCCATGTTCCTGGATTGGGAAAATCAATATTGTAAAAATGGCCATACTACCCAAAGCAATCTACAGAGTCAATGCAATCCCTATCCAATTACCCATGACATTTTTCACAGAACTGGAACAAACAATCCAAACATTTATATCGAACCACAAAAGACCCAGAATCGCCAAAGCAATCCCAAGAAACAAAAACCAAGCAGGAGGCATAACTCTCCCAGACTTCCAGAAATACTACAAAGCCACAGTCATCAAAACAGGGTGGTACTGGTACCAAAACAGACAGAGAGACCAATGGAACAGAATAGAGAACCCAGAAATAAACCCTGACACCTACGGTCCATTAATCTTTGACAAGGGAGGCAAGAACATCAAATGGGAAAATGAAAGTCTATTCAGCAAGCATTGCTGGGAAACCTGGACAGCTGCATGCAAAGCAATGAAACTAGAACACACCCTCACACCATGCACCAAAAGAAACTCCAAATGGCTGAAAGACTTAAATATACGACAGGACACCATCAAACTCCTAGAAGAAAACATAGGCCAAACACTCTCGGACATCCACAGCATGAATATGTTCTCAGGTGTCAGTCTCCCAAAGCAATCGAAATTAGAGCAAAAATAAACCCATGGGACCTCATCAAACTGACAAGCTTTTTCACAGCCAAGGAAACCCAAAAGGAAACAAAAAGACAACTTACAGAATGGGAGAAAGCAGTTTCAAATGATGCAACCGACAATTGCTTAATCTCTAGAACATGTAAGCAACTTATACAACCCAACAACAGCAAAAAAGCCAATCAATCCATGGAAAAATGGGCAAAAGACCTGAATAGACATTTCTCCAAAGAAGATATACACATGGCCAGCAAACACATGAAAAAATGCTCAACATTGCTGGTTATAAGAGAAATGCAAATCAAAACTACCATGAGATATCACCTCACACCAGTCAGGATGGCCTTCATTAATAAATCCACAAATAACAAGTGCTGGAGGGGTTGTGGAGAAAAGGGAACCCTCCTGCACTGCTGGTGGGAATGTCAACTGGTACAGCCACTATGGAGAACAGTTTGGAGATACCTTAGAAATCTACACATAGAACTTCCATATGACCCCGCAATCCCACTCTTGGGCATCTATCCGGACAAAACTCTACTTAAAAGAGACACGTTCATGTTGCAACAGAAGAAAGGCTGGGGGAAAAATGTAATTGTAATGTATACATGTAAGGATAACCTGACCCCCTTGCTGTACAGTGGGAAAATAAAAAAAAAAGAGACACGTGCACCCACATGTTCATTGCAGCACTATTCACAATAGCCAGGACATGGAAACAACTCAAATGTCCATCGACAGAGGATGGGATTAGGAAGATGTGGTGTATACATACACAATGGAATACTACTCAGCCATAAAAAAAGAATGACATAATGCCATTTGCAGCAACATGGATGGAATGAGAGACTCTCATCCTGAGTGAAATGAGCCAGGAAGACAAAGACAAATACCATATGATATCACTTATAACTGGAATCTAATATCCAGCACAAATGAACATCTCCTCAGAAAAGAAAATCATGGACTTGGAGAAGAGACTTGTGGCTGCCTGATGGGATGGGGAGCGAGTGGGAGGGATCGGGAGCTTGGGCTTATCAGACACAACTTAGAATAGATTTACAAGGAGATCCTGCTGAATAGCATTGAGAACTTTGTCTAGATACTCATGTTGCAACAGAAGAAAGGGTGGGGGAAAAATGTAATTGTAATGTATACATGTAAGGATAACCTGACCCCCTTGCTGTACAGTGGGAAAATAAAAAAAAAAAAAGAGACACGTGCACCCGCATGTTCATTGCAGCACTATTCACAATAGCCAGGACATGGAAACAACTCAAATGTCCATCGACAGAGGATGGGATTAGGAAGATGTGGTGTATACATACACAATGGAATACTACTCAGCCATAAAAAAGAATGACATAATGCCATTTGCAGCAACATGGATGGAATGAGAGACTCTCATCCTGAGTGAAATGAGCCAGGAAGACAAAGACAAATACCATATGATATCACTTATAACTGGAATCTAATATCCAGCACAAATGAACATCTCCTCAGAAAAGAAAATCATGGACTTGGAGAAGAGACTTGTGGCTGCCTGATGGGAGGGGGAGGGAGTGGGAGAGATCGGGAGCTTGGGCTTATCAGACACAACTTAGAATAGATTTACAAGGAGATCCTGCTGAATAGCATTGAAAACTTTGTCTAGATACTCATGTTGCAACAGAAGAAAGGGTGGGGGGAAAATGTAATTGTAATGTATACATGTAAGGATAACTTTATCCCCTTGCTGTACAGTGGGAAAAAAATAAAAAATAAATAAAATCTCACATGCTGAAAAAATAAATGGAGTTGATGTCCTTATAGATCAATGCCCCTAAAAAAACCTGAAGCAGGTGTTGTCTCTTGGACGTATTAAAAAATACTTAAAGGAAGCTTAAATATAATTGTGGCACAATAAATGCCTTTAATGTCAGCTAATGCAGGCTATTAGAAGGTTGGCCACTCAGCATTTGATTTTATATGGAAGAATATCTAGACAGTATTTTTGAAAATAACATAGTTGTGCTATTGCTTATCTGTTGGAGGACATCCAGATTTGCTTATATTCCATGCCTATGATAATGAGTTTAAGGATTTGGGTGAGAGGAAATTGTTAAACATATTGCTTCTATTCTTCGAAAAGTAGAATGCAAATGTCATTGTGACCTCCTCTACTGACAGGACTGGTTTATGCCAGATGATTTTCTGGCACATAGAGAGTGGCTCTAACAGGTTGATAACTTTTTGTAAGATAGAAGACATATGAAATGTTCATGTTTTTCCTCCATAATCCCATCTCCAATATTAAAATTTTTCTGAACTGCCAGTACTGGTGGCCCAATAAATGTTTTCATTAGACTTAAAAACAATGCACAGAGCTTGAATTTTCCATCATTTAACTTTAAAAGGAAGATTGATTCTTAATATAAATTATTAATATAAATATAAACTTTTCTGCATATAAATTCTGGCAGAAAAGTCTCATCGCTCCAGATATGTTGAATGACAAAATTATTTTATGCAATGTTCATGCACGTCTTATAATATTAAGTTCCTATCTTGAGAATGTGAAAATACAAAGTACAATAAACTACAACAGTCTTAGCTGAGTGCCAAGAATAATATGGAAAAGGAAGATAGTTGATGAATGAGTTTATAGGGTTCTAATCTTAAGATAGTAAAAATGTAGAAAGACCATGCTAGATTCTTGGCTATCATTTTCTTAAGCAATCCAAATCTATGCTTAGAAGAAAAGTTTAACATTAAGCACCTTTACCTTCACTGATAAGCTTCAGCTTGCTCTTGCTAAGAGAAGAGGGCTTGAGTTGCAGAAGGCATAATTGGTTTGATGAATTCAGCCTTTTTGTAAACTTCATATATCAAAATAGATTTTGATGTGTAAATAAGTTTTGTGAGATGTCAATCCCGCTATTTCTATAATCATTTCACCTGGACTATCTAATCAGTCCTATGAATGTATCCCTATAATGTGGTCATTGAAAACCAAATAGCTGCCTCATGACAATTAAGTGCATATTATTTATGGAGGGAAAAATATTAAATTTTGAATTGCATGTGTAGGCTCCCTATCATCTTAGTGGTTCTTTTCCCACACTAGTCATTGATTTTAACCTACATCGCAATGTTTGTAAATGGTGGATTGTCCTACATCAAACATATTAAATAATTACGTCCATTTATGGAGGAGGTGGACGTAGAAGAGGTAGAATCTGGGCACTGGTTCATGTGCCTATGAGTCAGTAAAGACTGAAACAATGTCCCATGTTTAGCTGGTTATTTTGAAATATGATAAAAACTATCATTGAGGTAAAACAATTCTATTAACTGGAATATCACAAAATATACCCACCATATTTTTCAGGACTTTTTTTCTTTGGAGCAAATTGGTTAAAATTACACTGCATGATAATTGCATTTAGGTTCTAAAGAAAAGAATCTGCAGAGAAATCTATGCAATATATAATTTGTCCAGATTAATTTTCATTTGGGGAAAGAAGTTCTGAAATATCCTCAAAACAGTTTACTTATCAATTGAAAGTCCTCCAAAAATAGAACTATTGAAAAACTGGTATGTGGGGTGGAAAAAAAAAGCTCCCTCAGTTTTTTGGAGGTAATGACTTTAAAAATACTTAAATAGCTAAGATTTAAACTTGTTGATTTTAACATTGCTTTTACATCTGAAATAAACTTGTACAATGTTCTGATAGTTTATATATATATATTATATATATACATGTGCACACACATATATATAAAACTACCATATAATATTATATATATATATATATATATATATATATATATATATATATATATATACACAAACACAAGTCATTGAGGTGTATCATAGAGCACAGGGAATATAGTCAATAATATGTGAGAGGGAGAAATATGGTGGAGTAGTAGGAAGTGAGGCTGACTGACTCCAACAAATACATTGAGAATGCATCTGTATATGGAACTATTCACACAGAAAATTTGCTAAATGCTGACAAAAATTCTGACAGAGCAAGAAAAACTTCAAAAAATGGAATAGGACAAAATCAAGAAGAAAAAGAAGAGAAAAAGAGGAAAATGGGACATGACCCCTAGAAGGGACCTAGAAAGAGGAAAAGCTCCTGCACTCTGGGAGGTTCCCCCACCAGCAAGAACTGTACTCTGAAAACTATAAGACACTGATGAAAGAAATCAAAGATGACACAAACAGATGGAAAAATATACCATTCTCTTGGATTGGAAGAATAAATATTATCAAAACGTACTTCCAAGGCAATCTACATATTCAATGCAATCCCTATCAAATTACCAAGGACATTCTTCACAGAACTAGAAAAATATATTTTACAATGTGTATGAAACTCAAAAGACCCTAAATAGCCAAAGCAATATTGAAAAGAAAAAACAGAACTGGAAGAATCAGGCTCCATGACTTCAGACTATATTACAAAGCTACAGTGATCAAAACAGTATGGTACTGGCACAGAAACAGAACTATAGATCAATGGAACAGGATAGAAAGCCCAGAAATAAAACCAAGCACCTATGGTCAACTGATGTATGACAAAGAAAACAAGAACATACATATGCTGTCTACAAGACACCTACTTTAATTCTAGAGACACATACAAACTGAAAGTGAGAGGATGGAAGAAGATATTCCATGCAAACAGAAATCAAAAGAGAGCTGGAGGGAGTTCCCACTGTAGCTCAGTGGGTTACAAACCAGAATAGTATCTGTGGGGATTCAGGTTCAATCCCTGGCCTCCCTCAGCAGGTTAAGTATCTGGCATTGCAGTGAGCTGTGCTGTAGGTTGCAGATGTGTCTTGGATAACATGTTGCTGAGGCTATGGTATAGGCTAACACCTACAGCTCCGATTTGATACCTAGCATGGTAACTTCCATATGCCACATGTGTGGCCCTAAAAAGAAAAAGGAAAGAAAAAAAAGAGAAAGCCAGAGTAGTCATAGTCATATAAGACAAAATTGATTTTCAAATAAAGATGATTACAAGAGACAAAGTAGGTCATTACATAATGACCAAGAAGCATCAATCCAAGAAGATATAACAATTGTGTGTTATATATATATAGGCACTCCAAAATAAGAGATTCAGATTATATAAGGCAAATCCTTACAGCCATTAAAGGAGAAATTGACAATAAACAATAATAGTGGGTGAGTTTACCACTGCACAAACAGCAATGGACAGATCATCCAGACAGAAAACCAATAAGGAAACACAGGCCTCAAATGATGCATTAGTCCAGATGGACTTAAATGACATTTATACAACATTCTATCTGAAAGCAGGAGAATATACATTCTTCTCAGGCACACACAACACTCTCCAGGATAGATCACATACTGGGCCACAAATCAAGCCTCAGTAAATTTAAGAAAATTGAAATCACCTCAAACATTTTCTCTGACCACACGGCTATAAGGACAGAAATCAATGACAAGAAATAAACTGCAGAAAATACAAACACATGAAGACTAAACAACCAATAAAGAAATCAAAAAAGAAATTTTTTAAATACCTAGAGACAAATGAAAACACAATGATCTAAAACCTATATGATGTTTGAAAAGCAGTTCCAAGAGGGAGATTTATAGCAATACAAGTTTACTTCAGGAAACAAGAAAAATCTCAAATAAACAACCTATCCTTATACCTAAAGCCACTAGAGAAATAACAAACAAAACTCAGAGTTAGGTGAAGGAAAGAAATCATAAAAATCAAGACAGAAATAAATAAAATAGAAATGAAGACAACAATATAAAAGATCAATGAAACTCAAAGCTGGGCCTTTGAAATGATTAACAAAATAAATCATTATGAAAATAACGGAGAGGGCTCCAATCAATAAAATTAGAAATGAAAAAGGAGAAATGTCTATTCAGGTCTTTTGCCCACTTTGTCAATTGGGTTGTTGGCTTTTTTGCTATTGAGTTGTATAAGTTGTTTATATATTTTAGAGATTAGGCCCTTGTAAGTTGAATCATTTGAAACTATTTTCTCCCATTCTGTCTTTTATATATATATATAAAAGATTTAAGAAAAGAAAAGAAAAGAAAAGAAAAAGGAAAATTTACAACAGACATCACAGAAATACAAAAGGTGTAAGAGGGAGTTCCAGTCATGGCTCTGTGATTAATGGATCCGACTAGGAACCATGAGGTTGTGGGTTTGATCCCTGGCCTCATTCAGTGGGTTAAGGATCTGGCATTGCCTTGAGCTGTGGTGTAGGTTGCAGACATGGCTCAGATCCTGCATTGCTGTGGCTGTGGTGTAGGCTGGCGGCTATAGCTCCAACTAGACCCCTAGCCTGGGAACCTCCATATGCCATGGGTATGGCCCTAGAAAAGGCAAAAGACAAAAAAAAAGATATAAGATACTAACTAGTACAAGCAACAATAATGCCAATAAAATAGCCAACCTAGGAGAAATAGAAAAATTCTTGGAATGATACAATCTTCTAAGTCTGAACTAGGAAGAAATAGAAAATATAAATAGACCAATCAAAAAATACTGAAATTGAAAATGTGATTCTAAAACTTCCAACAAACAAAAGTCCAGGACAAGATGGATTCACAGGCAAATTCTATTAAATGTTTAGAGATGAGTTAAGAGACTTCTGAAACTATTCAAAAAGCTGCAGATGAAGAAATACTCTAGACTCATTCTATGAGGCCACCATAAACCTGATAACAAAACCAGACAAAGACGTCTCAAAAAGGGAAATTACAGGCCAATAAAACTGATGAATATAGATGCAAATTTCATCAACAAAATACCAGCAAACTGAGTCCAACTATACAATAACAGGATTATATACCATCATCAAGTGTAATTTATCCTAGCGAGGCAAGGATTTTTCAGTATCCACAAGTCAGATTAAGAACCCAACATAGTGTCCATGAGGATATGGGTTTGATCCCTGGACTCACTCAGTGTGTTAAGGATCAGAGGTTGCCACGAGCTAAAGTGTAGGTTGAAGATGTTGCTCAGATCTGGCTTTGCTGTGACTGTGGTGTATGTTGGCAGCTGCAGCTCTAATTCAGCCCCAGCCCACGAACATCCATATGCCACAAGTGAAGCTGGAAAAAAAATCTGCAAATCAGTGTGATACACACACTAACACACTAAAAAGTTGAAGAATAAAAAACCATCACAACAGATGTGGAAAAAGCTTTTGACAAAATTCACCACCCATTTATGATAAAAACCCTCCAGAATGTGGGCGTAGAGGGAACCTACCTCAACAAAACAAAGGCCCTATATGACAAACCCACGGATAACATCATTCTTCAACTGTGAAAAGCTGAAAATTTTTGCACTAAGATTAAGGACAAGCCAAGCCTGTTCACTCTTGAAACCTTTATTCAACATAATTTTGGAAGTTCTATCCACCGCAATCAGAGAAAAAAAAGAGAAATAAATGTAATCCAGGTGGTATCAAGATGTCAACGGAGTAGCAGGTGGAGTTCACCTTCTTCCACAAACACATTTTTTAAAAATCTACATGAAGTATGATCCTCACAGAACATCTACTGAATGCTGACAGAATACCTCAGACTATCAAAAAGGGCAATAAACCCTCCACATAACTAAAAAGGAAAAAAAGTAGAGAAGAGAGAAAAAGGAATCAGGATGGGACCAGAACTCATGACAGGGAGCTATGAAAGAGGAAAGGAATCCACACACTGGGAGGCCACCTAACTGGCAGGAAGGAAAGCCAGGAGAGAGGGGAAGCCACCATCTCAGAGAAAAGCACAATAGCAGATCTGAGGCAGGCAAAGCAGAGAGAGAGAGAGAGACAGAGAGAGACAGAGACAGAGAGAGAGGGACAAATGATTCATACTACTGCCTGGGGCTCTGCAGCCTGAAACACTAAGGCCAGAGTTGGATGCTGAGGCCCAAGTTTTAGAAGTCAATTCCGGGGAGAGGAGGAGGTTTGGATGTGTGGAAACAGTCTGAAGGGAATAAGGGATTAGTGTCCCATAGCCAAGGGAGCATGGAAGGAAGCCTGGGCCCTACACAGAATCACTGTTGTGAATAGTGAGGGTAGGAGGTGTTACCACCATAGGAACTTTTCTCTATACACATGTGCTAGTTTTCACATGGCAGTGTGCCTATTGAACAATCTACAGTTGGGGTGTGCAAAGCACACCACAGCCTTCTCAGACTCCCAGAGGTAATGGGCCATAATTACTAAGGTTCCTGTAACCAAGCACCACATGTGGCCCTAGTCACCTCAGGGGTCGCAGCCACAGAAAGCCATTCAACTTAGTCTTGTCCATTGCCCCCACTTTCCTATTAATGCACACTTCCCACCATTCCCAATGACAAGAATTCTGGACATAGCTCCCATCTCCCTGAGAGTCACCTCTACTATCAAGGGCCCAGCAAACAGGCACCACCTGCAGGAGCCACCTATTGCCCATTATCCCTGGAACTACACACAGGTCATGCACCTGCACATGCCCTATCAAGAGGATAATGGCCTGCACAAACTGAGGTAAAAGACAGCAAGCATCCAAATTAAAGCAGCACTCACAACAATAAAAACATATAGTAAACCCTCACAGGACACTGCTACATATAAATAGACCTCCAAGACTACAGTAGATGATTATTTTCCCTAAACTCAGAATAAGAAACATAAAAGCAAAACAGAGAAGCATAGGAGCCATTCCCAATTTTTAAAAAGGAGGGGAATTCTCCTGAATGACTGAACATTGTAACAGAGCTTTGCAGTCAAACAGACATCAAATTTTAAAAAAAAGTTATGAAAATACTTATAAAAATACTGAAGGACTTGCTAATGGCTAACAGCTGTAACACACATTACTTTAAAAAGGAACTAAAAACTATAAGAGCCAAGAAAAATGAGAAAATTCATTTGAAGAGACTAAACGTGAGTTAACAGCATTGAAAAGCAGAATGAATAGTGCAGAAGAATGAAAAAGTAACTTGGAAAATAACATAATGTAAATCACAAAAAAAAAAGGACATTAGACAGAAAGCCAAATGACTATCAGGCTAAGCAAGCAGATATATGAATGGGATACCACAACTCAAAACCAAACAAAACTTTCATAAAAACCAAAAACTAGAGGACATAATGATAAAAGGAAATCAGCAAAGCAAAAAGAAAAAAAGAAAGGAACTAAGGAGAAACATTGAATCATCAGGAACATAAGGTTTAAAATGGCAATAAATACATATTTATCAATACTTACCTTAAATATCAATGGGCTGTATGCACTAGTCAAAAGTCATAGAGTGGCAGACTAGATTTAAAAAAGAGCCTACAATATGTTGCCTACCAGAGACTCCATCTTAGAACAATATGCACATATAAATTAAAAGTGAATTTGTCAATTTTGTTCACCCTTTCAAAAAACCAACTCTTGCTTTTGTTGATTTTTTTTCTATTGTTTATTAAATCTCTATTTTATTGATTCCTTCTCTAATCTTTATGATTTCCTTCATTCTGCTGACTTTAGGTTTTGTTTGTTCTTTTTCTAATTCTTTTTGGTGATGTGTTAAGATGTTGATTTGAGATTTTTCTTCTTTTTTGAGGAGGGCCTGTATTGCTATGAACTTCCTCCAAGAAATGCTGTTGCAGCTTCCCATAGATTTTGAATGGTTGTGTTTTCAGTATCATTTGTCTCAAAGTATTTTTTTTGCATCAACCCATTGGTTTTTTAGTATCATGTTGTTTAGTCTCCATGTAGTCAATGTTTTCTCCTTTCTTTTCCTCTGGTTGCTTTCTAGTTTCGTGACATTGAGATCAGAAAAGATGCTTGAAATAATTTCTATATTCTTAAATTTGTTGAGGTTAGTTTTGTGCCACAGTATGTGGTCAATCCTTGAGAATGTTCCATGTGCACTTGAAAAGAATGTATATTCTGATTACTATGAAGATAATGTCCTGAAAATATGAATAAAGTCTAACTTTCCTATTTTGTCATTTAGAATCTCTGCTGCCTTATTGATTTTCTGTCTATTGATGTGAGAATCTGTCCATTGATGTGAAAGGGGTATTAAGATCTCTTACTATTATTATATTCCCTTCAATTTCTCCTTTTACGTCTGTTAGTATTTCTTGTGTGTGTTTGTGTGCTCCTATATTAGGGGCATATGTATTGAAGAGTGTAATATCCTTTTATTGAATGGAACCTTTTATCATTAAATGGTGTCCCTCTTTGTCTTTTTTAAGGCCTTCATTTTAAAGTCTATTTTGTCTGATATGGGTATTGCAACTCCCACTTTCTGGACTTTTCCATTTGCATGAAATATCTTTTTCCATCCTCTCACTTACAAATTTTATGTGTTCTTTGCCTTGAAGTGAGTCGCTTATAAGCAGCTTGTTTTTTTATCCAGTCTGACACTCTAAGTCTTAATTGGAACATTCAGTCCATTTACATTTAAGGTGAATAACGATAGATATGTATTTATTGACATTTAAAACCTTGTTTTCCCTATATCCAATATTCTGTGATAATCTATATGGGAAAAGAATCTGAAAAAGAATGCATGTTTGGAGAATTCCCATCGTGGCTCAGTGGTTAACGAATCCAACTAGGAACCATGAGGTTGTGGGTTCAATCCCTGGCCTTGCTCAGTGGGTTAAGGATCCGGCATTGCCATGAGCTGTGGTGTAGGTTGCAGATGTGGCTTGGATCCCGTGTTGCTGTGGCTCTGGTGTAGGCCAGCGGCTATAATTCTGATTTGACCCCTAACCTGGGAACCTCCATATGCCACGAGAGCGGCCCAAGAAAATGGCAAAAAGACCAAAAAAAAGAATGCATATTTGTACATGGATAATATAATTATTTTATTGTACAGCAGAAATTATCACAACATTGCAAATCAACTATACTTCAATAAAACTTTTTCAAAAAGGAAGAAAAATAAAACATTGTTTTGCAATTGATTTTATGTTTCTCCTTTATTCCTTTCTAATTTGTTTTGAAGATATCCTTTTACTTTATCCTTCTGTCTTCTTCTTTTTTGTTTTTGTGAATGTATTGTTTGGTTTTGATTTGTGGTTGCCCTGTTTTTCACATATGTTAACCCCTACCTATATCTGCTTGCTTTAGTGTGATAGTCATATAGGCTCAAACACATTCTTTTTAAAAAAAAAGTTAAGATTTTCTTATTCTCCTTCCTCACTTTTTATGATTTTGATGTCCTTTTTTACATATTACTATTTATCATGTGGCTGTTCCTTGTGTTTATTGTTGCTTTTACAAAGAGTTTTTATTTTCCTTTGATCTGTGTATTGGCTTAAGTGATTACATTCCATTTGTGATTTCCTCCATCTTCTTGTGATTTCCTATATCTTCTTACTCCTTTCCTATTTAGAGGTATACCTTTCAGTACTTCTTTTAGAATGGGTTTAGTATTTATGTATTCTTTTAGTTTTTGTTTGTAGGAGAAATTCCTTTTATTTTAAATGATATTCTTGCTGGATAGAGTATTCTAGGTTGCAATTTTTTCCCTTTTAGAATTTTGAATGTATCTTACCACTCTCCCCTGGCCTTTAATGTTTCTGTAGAGAAATAAACTGATAGACTTATAGGGGTTCCCTCATATTTATTCTTTTTTTAATGCCTTTAGAATCCTCTCCTTAGCTTTAATGTTGCCACTTTTATTATAATATGTCTTGGCATGTGTCTGTTTGGATTCAACATATTTGGGGCTCTCAGTACTTCCTATATCTAGATGTCTGTTTCCTTTAGATTTGGAAAGTTTTCAGCCATAATTTCTTCAAATATATTTTCAATCCTTTTTTTTTCTTCTCCTTCTGGAATCCCTGTTATGCATAGATTTGCCCACTTTATATTACCCCATAGGTCTGTTATTTTGTGCTCATATTTTTTCATTTGGTTTTCTATCTGCTGTACTGATTGGATGATTTCCATTATTCTATCTTCCAAGTCACTAATTTGTTCTTCTGCATCATTCATTATGCTCTTCAATGCCTTTAACTCAGCTTTTTTCTCTGCCAATGAATTTTCTAATTTTTCTTGGTTCCTCCTTATATTTCCTAGTTCCTTTCTGAAGTAATCTGTATTGTTGTTCATATCCATTCTTAATTCCTTAAGAATTTTCACTATCACCTTTTGGAACTAGGTGTCTGTGAGCCTGAAGCAGTCTGCTTCATTGCTTTCTCCTTCAGGAGAATTCTCATATTCTTTTAAATGGAAATTTTTCCTGAACTTCTTCATTTTTATTCTATTTTTCTTTTTTGCAACTTTAAGGAAAGCAACTACTGTAGTCTTGGAGAGGTATTTGTATGCAAGAGTGCCCCTGGGTATTTTGTCAGGGCTTACATTTTGGGGGTGGGGGCATAAGGGCTGCTTTTGGCTGGATGCTTGGTGTGTCTTTCCTCAGAGTGTGCAGGTTGTGCTGCTGCTTGGCCTGGGCATGCTTCCCAGGAGATGGTGGCAATGGGTATTGCCTATAGCCAGTGTCTGGCTGCTGGGACTTTGGCAGTGGTGAGGACCCATGGGAGCAGGGTCAGAGGCTGCTCCTGGTTGCATGGCCCCAGGAAGTGGCAGTGTCACTCAATCAGCTGTAGGCAGAGCCCGGAGTCATTGGCAGTGGCAAAACCAGGGCATGTGTGTTCCCACAAAGTGAGAGCAACAACAGGTGGGGTTTGGTTGCAGTACCCTCCTCTCTGGGAACCCCTGAGGTTTCTGGGACCACAGATTGTGCCTGTTAATGGACCCCTATTGGTGGTGGGCCATGCCCACCTATGAAGTATGAGATGGCTGCAGTGGTTTGCCCTTGCAACCAGAGAACCTGCACAAGAGGGGCCCCACTCTCGACAGCTTGCACAAGAAACATCTGGTAACCCAAGGGCCCATGCGAGAGGCACCCTACCACTTGAAGCCTGTGTAAGAGGAACCCTGCCCCCTGACAGACTATATGTGTTCAGAAAAAGATATTCCAATGGAGGTCCCACAACTCCTCTTCTCACCCTTCCCAAAAATGGTTCTTGCCCCTCCTGTGGACAAGGACTCCTCCAATGCTCCCTTGGCTGTCACACTTTGCTCCCCAGTCCATGGAGCACCAGTCCCTAGCCCCTTAGGCTGTCTCCACACAGCAAACACTAGTCCTCTCCCAAGAACTGACCTCCAGAGCCTGAGTCTCAGCATCCAGCCCCTTCCCAAGCATCTCAGGAGGTGGTGGTACTGATGGTCTATATGTGTCTCTCTCTCTCTGCTTTGCCCTCCTCAGTCTGGATGCTGCACATTTTTCTGGTGCTCTGAGGTTCCCTCTCCATCTTGGTTGATGTCCCCATTAAATAGGTGGCCTTCCAGGGTGTGGATTCCTTTCCTATTTCACAGCTCCCACTCAGGAGTGCTGGTCCTGTCCTGATTCCTTTTTTTTTTTTTCAACTTCTCTTTTTCTCTCACTTTTTTTTTGGCTTTTGTTCTACCCAGTTATTTAGAGAGTTTCTTGCCCTTTTTGGAGGTTTCAAGTCTTCTGCCAGCATTTATTGGAAGTTCTGTGAGAATCATTCTACATGCAGTTTTTTTGTTTTTTATTTTTGATGTTGTTGTGGGAGAAGGTGAGCACCATGTCTTACTCCTCTGCCATCTTTAGCCTGCTCCTGGTTCACTATTCCTCAGATCTGAAGATTAATTTAGTACTGTGTTTGAATTCCTTGTGTGTTTGTGTGTGTATATACCTAGTATAGATTTTTGGTTTATAGTTATCATGAGGATTTGAAAGCAGACTATATAAATACATATTTTTTAATTATTTAAATTAGAGTATAGATTATTTATAGCATCATATCAATATCTGCTGCATAGCACAATGACCCAGCCACACACACACACACATATTTTTTTTTCACACCATCTTCCATTATGCTCTACCCCATGAGACTTGACATAGTTCCCTGAGCTGTACAGTAGGACACCATTGATTATCCATTCCAAATGTAGTAGTTTGCACCTACCAACACCAAACTCCCCATCCATTCCACTTCCTCAAATCTCCCCCACCAGCAACCACAAATCTGCTCTCCCTGTCCGTGATCTATTTCTGCTTTGCAGATAGTTTCACTTGTACCATATTTTAGATTGTCCATAAAAGTGATATATGATATTTGTCTTTCACTTTCTAACTTCACTCAGTACTAAAATCTCTATTTGCATACATGTTGCTACAAATGGCATTGTTTTGTCCTTTTTATGGCTGAGTAGTATTCCATTGTATCTATGTACCACATCTTAATCCATTCATCTCTCAATGGACATTTAGGTTGTTTCCATGTCTTGTCTATTATGAATAATGTGGTAATTAACTTAGGGGTATACGTATATTTTTGAATGAAAGATTTGTCCGGTTACATGACCAGGAATAGGACTGATATATCATATGGCAGTTTTTTTGGGGGGGAAGTTTAGGGCCATTCACTACATATGGAGGTTCCCAGGCAAGGAGTCGAATGGAGCTGTAGCCACTGGCCTACAGCCATAGCAATGCAGGATCCAAGCTGCATCTTTGACCCACACCACAGCTCACAGCAACCAGATCCTTAACCCACTGAGTGAGGCCAGGGATCAAACCTGTGTCCTCATGGATACTAGTCAGATTCAATTCCCCTGAGCCACAATGGGAACACCTAGCAGTTCTATATTTAGTTTTCTGAGGAACCTCCATACTGTTTTCCATAGTGGTTGTACCAATTGACATTCCCACCAACAGAGTAGGAGGGTTTCCTTTTCTCTATACCCTATGCAGCATTTGTTATTTATTGACTTCTTAATGATAGCCATTCTTACAGATGTGATATGGTACCACAGTGTAGTATTAATTTTCATTTCTCTAATAATTAGTGATGTTGATTATTTTTTAGGTGCCTGTTGGTCATCTGTATGTCTTTTTGGAGGAATGTATCTTTAGGCTTTCTGCCTATTTTTTGCTTGGATTATTTGCTGTTTTGTCATTGAGTTGATGAGCTGTTTGCATATTTTGGAGATTAGGCCCTTGTCTGTCCTTCATTTGCAAAGATTTTCTTCCATTCTTTAGGTTGCCTTTTGTTTTTTTTAATGCTTTCCATTGCTGTGCAAGAGGTTTTGAGTTTATTTAGGGCATTTTTTAAATTCATGGTTTTATTGTCATTATTCTAGGAGGTGCATCAAACATGATTTTGCTGTGATTTATGTCAAAGAGTGTTCTGCCTATGATTTTCTCTAGGAGTTTTATAGTATCTGGCCTTGCATGTAAGTCTTTAATCCATTTTCATTTTGTTTTTGTGTATGGTGTTAGAGTGTTCTAATTATATTCTTTTACATAGAGCTCTCCAGTTTTCCCAGCACCACTTAGTGAAGGGGATATCTTTCTTCCACAGTATGTTCTTGCATCCTTTGTCATGGATTACTTGACCACATGTGCTTTTGTTTATTTTTAGCCTTTCTTTACTGTTCCATTGATCTATATTTCTGTTTTTGTGCCAGTACCATACTGATTTGATAACTGTAGCTTTGTAGTATAGTCTGACATTAGGGAACCTGATTCCTCCACTGTGATTTTTGTTTTTCAGTGTTGCTTTGGCTATTCAGGGTATATTATGTTTACATACTAATTTTGAAATATTTTATTCCAGTTCTGTGAAGAATGACCTTGGTAACTTGATAGGAATTGCATTGAATCTGAAGATTGACTTAGGTAGTATAATCATTTGGGCAATATTGATTCTTTCAATTCAAGAGCATGGTTTATCTTTCCATCTGTGTTTAGATAACAGTGTCTTATAATTTTCAGAGTACAGGTTCTGTCTATTTAAGTAGGTTTATTCCCAGATATTTTATTCTTTTTGATGAATAGCATATGGGATGATTTCCCTAATTTCCCTTTCTGATCTTCCATTGTTAGTATATAGAAATGCAATCAATTTCTGTGTATTAATTTTGTACCATGCAACTATATCAAATTCACTGATGAGCTCTAACAGTTTCTGGTAGTATCTTTAGGATTTTGTAGGTATGGTATCATGTGATCTGCAAACAGTAATATTTTACTTCTTCTTTTACAATTTATTTGTTTTTCTACTCTGAGTGGCATTTCTAGGACTTCCCATTACTATCTTTAATAAGAGTGGTGAAAGAGGATATCCTTGTTGTGGTCCTGATCTTAGCGGAAATGTTTTCAGTTTTTCACCATTAAGAATGATGTTTGCTATGTAACATTTGTCATGTATTGCTTCTATTGTGTTGAGGTAGGATCCCTCAATGCCAAATTTCTGGAGAGTTTTTGGAGAAATGGATATTGAATTTTGTAAAATGCTTTTTTTGCTTCTTTTGACAGGATCCAATGGTCTTTATTTTTCAATTTGTTGATGTGGCTTGTCACACTGATTGCTTTTCAGATATTGAAGAATCCTTGCATCCCTGGAATAAATCCCACTAGATCATGGTGTACAATCTATTTAATGTGTTGTTGGATTTGGTTTTTGAGGATTTCGTTGAGGATTTTTACATCTATGTTCATCACCGATATTGGCCTGTAATTTTCTGTTTTAGTGGTATCTTTGTCTGGTTTTGGTATCAAGGTGATTGTGGCCTCATAGAATGAATTTGGGAGTGTTCCTTCCTCTTCAATTTTTTGGAAGAGTTTTAGAACAGGTGTTAACTGTTTTCTGAATGTTTGGTAGAATTTGCCTGTGTAGTCATCAGGTCCTGGACTTTTGGTTTCTGAAAGTTTCTTAATCACATTTTCAATTTCAGCACATATGATTGGTCTATTCAAATGTTCAATACCTTACTTGGTTCAGTGTTGGTAAGCTGTACCTTTTTAAGAATCTGTGCATTTCTTCTAGGTTGTCAATTTTAATGGCATATGGTTGCTTATAGTAGTCTCTTATGATCCTTTGTATTTCTGTGGTGTCAGTTTTAATTTCTCCTTTTTAATTTCTATCTGTATTGACTTGAACCATCCCCACCCCCTTTTCTTGCTGAGTCTGGTTTAAGTTTTATCAATTTTGTTGATATTTTCAAGGAACCAACTTTGTTTCATTGATCTTCATTATTTTCTTTGTCTCTTTTTCTATCATTTCTTCTCTGACATTTACAATTTCTTTTCTTCTACTGATTTTGGGCTTTGTCTGTGCTTCCTTCTCTAGTTGTTTTAGGTGTAAGTTTAGGCTCTTTATTTGAACTTTTTCTTCTTTCCCCATGCTTGCTAGTTTTAATATCATATTTGTCAATGGATGATTTTCTATCTTTATGTTATCATTGCCTTTACCAGTGAGTTTTCTCATTTGAAATTTTCTTGTTTCTGGTTGTGACCTTTTTTTTTTTCTTTTCTGCCCATAGACATTCTTTTAGTAGTTGTTGTACAGCTGGTTTGGATGGACTTAATTCCCTTAGCTTTTGCATGTCTGAAAATCTTTTAATCTCTCTATCAAATCTGAATAAGAGCTTTGCTGGGTAGAGTATTCTTGATTCCTATCCTTCATCTCCTTAAGTGTATCTTGCCACTTCTTTCTTGCTTGCAGTTTCTGCTGGAAAATAAGCTGTTATCCCCATGGGGGTTCCCTTGTATGTTATTCATTGCTTTTCCATTGTGGCTTCTAATATTTTTTCTTTATAATTAATTTTTGTTAACTTTATCCATATGTGTTTCACTGTGTTTCCCCTTGAGTTTATACTCTATGGGATTCTCTTTGCATCCTCAATGTGAGTGTTTCCCTTCCTTTATTAGGGAAGGTTTTGTCTATAATCTCTTCAAATATTTTCTCCCGCCCTTTTTCTCACTCTTCTCCTTCTGGAACTCCTATGATGCAAATGTTGGTACATTTAATGTTGTGCCAGAGGTCTCTAAGACTCTCCTCAATTCTTTTCATTTCTATTTTCTTTAGTATTTTCTGTGGCAGTGTTTTTCATCACTCTGTCTTCCACTTCACTATTCATTCTTCTGCCTCCATTATCCTGCTATTGATTCTTTCTAGTGTGTTTTTCATTTTCGACATGATGCTATTCATCTTAGTTTGCTTATTCTTTAAATATTCTAGTTTTTTATTAAACATTTCATATAACTTCTCTATCTGTGTTTCCATGCTTTTTCCTGGATTTTGAAGCATCTTTACTATCATCACTCTGAATTCTTTCTTCAGACAGACTGATTATCTCCTCTTCATTTGGTGTGTGTGTGTGTGTGTGTGTGTGTGTGTGTGTGTGTGTGTGTGTGTGTGTGTGTCTTGTTCCTTTTCATGAAAGCTATTTCTTTTTTTTTTCCTTAGGGCCACACCTGTGGCATATGGAAGTTCCCATTCCAGGGGTCAAAATAGAACTGTAGTTGCTGGCCTACACCCCAGCCACAGCAATGCAGGATCTGAGCCATGCCTGTGACCTACACCACAGTTCACAGCAATGCCAGATCCTTAATCCACTGAGTGAGGCCAAGGGTTGAACCCAAATCCTCATAGGTCCTAGTTGAGTTAATTACCACTGAGTCACGATGGGAACTCCCTGAAAGACATCTCATGATGTCTAACTTTATATGTTTATTGTCCCCTTGACAGCAAGTATGAAGATGCAGCAGCTGGTGCCAAGTCCTGGAGTTCTCAGGGGTGGTAGTGACTCATGTGTACCCAAAGCACATGATTGGATCAGTGGTATCAGGCTACCTCTCCTGGAGCCAGGTGTCTGCTACCCATGGGGTCTGTGAGAGAAGTGGAAGTGGTTCACAGTTCACAGGATTATTTTTAAAGGGGGGAGGGCAGCCATGTCTCCTGTGATCCCTCCTGATACCTTGTAGCTCTCAGGAGCTTTTCTTATTGCAGACGATGTCAGCAGATGCTTCTTCCATCCCTCCCTTTGCTGGGGAGGGCTTCAGGACTGCTGTCTCTATCTTCAGGACCAGGCACATATTTGTAGTCACTCCCTTTGTTGGCTGCACTAGGTAGCATTCTCTGTAGCCTCAAGAGCAGGGGCTGGTCCATAACTGTTGCTAAAATTATCTCTGTAGCTGTAGGTCCTTAGCCTTTCATGTGGCCTTTCCCCCTACTGGGTGATGGTAGTATGCTTCCTGTAGCCTGAGTGGAGTAGAATGTGCTCCAGTGGGCCCTGCACATCTCTTTTGACCAGCAATGCAACATATGCCTCTTTCACATTCCCCTGTCTGGTTTCTAGGGGGGATTGGGGAGCTCATACTATTCTGAGATCACTCCACCCACCTTCCTGGTCCTTTTGCAAATCCTGGACAATTTGGACTGTTTCTGCTTTCTCTGTGCCCAGCCACAGGGCTGATTGTGGCTCTCCATCTGTGCACTGGGCCATTTAAGGCTCGTGGAGCTGTTTGTACCATTTTTGCAATCACTTTGGCCACCCACTGGGCTGTTCATGGCTCCTCCCACTGGTCCTTTTGCAACTCTCAGCACAGTCTGTGCTGTTTCAGTGATCACTTTTCTGCACCACTTCACTTTTCCTGCCCACCTGGCCATTCGTGGCTATTTACTGCCTGCTGGCTCATCTCTTAGTTTCAAATGCATTTCAAATATCCTACATTTGTACATTTCTCTCACAATTTCTGCTTTTGATGTCATATTTGCATATGGATAATTTCCTACATTTATTATGTTTGCCTTCACAATGATTTTTCCCATTTCATAATTTTCTCTCTCTCTCTTTGTCTGGTTAGGGCCACACCCATGGCATATGGAGGTCCCCAGGCTAGGGGTCAAATCAGAGCTAAAGCTGCCAACCTATACCATAGCCACAGCAATACCACATTCAAGCCTCATCCGTGACCTACACCACAGCTGATAGCAATGCCAAATCCTTAACCCACTGAGCAAGCCAGGGATCAAACCTTCATCCTTATGGATACTAGTTAAGATTCATTCCCACTGAGCCAAAATAGGAACTCCAATTTTCTCTTTTTCTATTTGTGGCCTTTTCTTTTCTACTTTAAAGTACTTTAACGTTTGTTGTAAAGCTGGTTTGGTGGTGCTGAATCCTTTTAGCTTTTGATTGTCTGTAAAGCTTCTCTGATTTCCACAGAAAATCTGAACAAGAGCCTTGCTGGGTAGAATACTCTTGGTTGGGTTTTTTTATCTTGCATCATTTTAAATATATCATGCCAAGCCCTTTTTTCCTGCAGTGTTTCTTCTGAAAAATCAGGTAATAACCTTATGTATATTCCCTTGTATGTTATTTGTTGTTTTTCCTTCATTGCTTTTAATATTTTCTCTTTGTCTTTAATTTTGGTCAATTTGATTACTGTGTTTCTTGGCATACTCCTACTGGGTTAATCGTGCATGAAACTGTGAAATTCCTGGACTTCGGTGACTATTTCCTTTCACATTATGGAGCAGTTTTCCATTATTATCTATTCCAATATTTTCTCAGGAATTTCTCCCTTTCTTCTCCTTCTAAGACCACTATTATGGGAATGTTAGTGCATTTAATATTGTCCAAGAGGTCTCTTAAACAGTCTTCATTTATTTTAATTCTTTTTTATTTTGTTCCATGGCAGTGATTTCACATTCTGTCTTGAAGCTCACATAATTGTTCTTCTGCCACATTTATCCTATTTTATTCCTTCTAGTGTATTTTTCATTTCAGTTATTGTATTCTTCAACTCTGTTTAGCTGTTCTTTATAATTTCTAAATCTTTTTTAAAAAATTTCTTGCAACTTTTATAATGTGCATCCATTATTTTTCTGAGATCTTGCATCATGTTTTTGTGAGAAACATTGAATTTATTTAAAAGTAGACATAAAACTAAACAACTGTGTAAATTAAATATTCTTCTTGCAGCCAAGTAAATTAAAAAGTGGGAAAACATTTGGGATTATATGTTTTTCCATTGTTCCAAGAGCAGACCTTTAACCTGTTGTTGAAATGATGATACACAGTTTAAAATATTAAACAGGAATGATAATTGAACATAGCTCCAATTAAAAATATAGGTAAAATGCTTTTTCCATTTGACATAAGTGTGGATATGAGCATACTTAGATTTAATGCATTTGAATTAGATTTGCCAAATTTTGGAGAAATGACCCTTAGAGAAGCAGTCTTCTGAACCTTGACATCCAACAGAAGATCAATCACTAATTCTGACATTCACTTTTCCTAAAATTTTGAAGTTAGATCAAATATATCTTTGAAGACATGAAAATCAAAAATCCATCAAATTGATTCCAGACATGTTAGAAGGGATATATAATAAAACATAATATGCGATTCTTAACAGAATGTTGAATCACAATTGGTAAAACATTCCTATCATGTTTCAGATTGCTCCAAAGCTTACTTTTAAATTTTTAAACAAAACTGGTGTGCCTTGTCTATTTTTCACTTTTACAAATCTACTTGGATAATACGCTGTACCTAGAAATCCTGTTACTAGAGATGCCTGTTTCTACCAGGCATCGTAGAAAAAGAAAAATCAGAAAGGAAAATGAGTAGTTCAGGGTTATTAATTCCAATAGAGTGTTATCTAATTGGTAATATTTTGTTGCTAAGTAGTATGCTATGAAATAGCTTCAGTTAAGATCAAGAAAGGTATTTATAGGGTCACATGCTAAACCACTAGATTTTGTCAGGCCTCACTTTTCAAGGCTGAGTTGGAGTATGTCAACTGCATGGTGGGCCTTCTAATCCAACCCATTTGCCATGGGAGGAATTAGATAAGGAATGATATAACCAATTGTGGGAGGGTTAGAATATCCTTGGTTAAGGGTGAGTTTTTTTAAATTACTTAATGAATTTGATTACATTTATAGGTGTACAATGATCATCACAACCCAGTTTTACAGCATTTCCATCCCAAACTCTCAGTGCATACCCCTACCATGCAACCTGTCTCATTTGGAAACCATACATTTTTCAAAGTCTGTGAGTCAGTATCTGTTCTGCAAAGAAGTTCAGTCTGTCCTTTTTTCAGATTCTACATGTAAATGATAGTATTTGATGTTGGTGTCTCATTGTCTGACTGACTTGATTTAGCATGATAATTTCTATGTCCATCCATGTTGCTAAAAATGCAATTATTTCATTCCTTTTAATGGCTGAATAATATTCCATTGTGTATATGTACCACACCTTCTTGATCCACTCCTCTGTCGAAGGACACTTATGCTGTTTCCATGTCTTGGCTATTGCATATAATGCTGCAATGAACATTGGAGTACATGTGTCTTTTTGAGTCATGGCTTTCTCTGGATAGATGCCCAGGAGTGGGATTGCTGGATCAAATGGTAGCTCTATTTTTAGTTTTCTGAGGCATCTCCACACTGTTTTCCACAGTGGTTGCGCCAATTTACATTCCCATCAACAGTGTACTAGGGTTCCTTTTTCTCCATACCCTATCCAGCACTTATTGTGTGTAGACTTTTTGATGATGGCCATTCTGGCCAGTGTAAGGTGGTACCTCATAGTGGTTTTGATTAGCATTTCTCTAATAATTAGGAATGTTTAACATCTTTCCATGTGTTTTTGGCCATCTGTATGTCTTCTTTGGAGAATTGTCTATTTGGATATTCTGCCCTTTTTTTTTTGTCTTTTGTCTTTTGTCTTTTGTCTTTTTTGTTGTTGTTGTTGCTGTTGTTGTTGTTGCTATTTTTTGGGCCGCTCCCACGGCATATGGAGGTTCCCAGGCTAGGGGTTGAATCGGAGCTGTAGCCACCGGCCTACGCCAGAGCCACAGCAACGCGGGATCCGAGCCGCGTCTGCAACCTACACCACAGCTCACGGCAACGCCGGATCCTTAACCCACTGAGCAAGGGCAGGGACCGAACCTGCAACCTCATGGTTCCTAGTCGGATTTGTTAACCACTGCGCCACGACGGGAACTCCTATTCTGCCCATTTTTTAATGGGGTTGTATTTTTGGTATTGAGTTGTAGGAGGTGTGTATAAATTTTGGAGATTAATCCCTTGTAAGTCAGTTCATTTGCAAATGTTTTCTCCCATCCCGTGGTTTGTCTTTTCACTTTGTTTAGGTTTTCCTTTGCTGTGCAAAAACTTTTAAGTTTAATTAAATTAATTAATTAATTAATTATTTCTTTTATCTTTATCTTTTATTTTATATCTATATGAGATGATGGATGTTCATTAAACATATGTGGTCATCATTTCATGATGTATTGATTGATTGATTTGTATTTTTATTTTACTTTATATATTTTAATTGTTATTTCCACAGTACAATTTTTTCCTACTGTACAGCATGGTGAACCAGTTACACATACATGTATACATATTTTTCTCACATTATCATGCTCCATCATAAGTGACTAGACAGAGTTCCCAGTGCTACACAGCAGTATCTCATTTCTAATCCATTCCAAAGGCAAGAGTTGGCATCTATTAACCACAAGCTCCCAATCCACCCCACACCCAAGCCCTCCCCCTTAGAAACCACAAGTCTATTCACCATATGGGTTTTATTCTTCATGATTTTCTTTTCTGTGGAAAGGTGCATTTGGGCTGTATATTAGATTTCTTTGTTTTTATTTTCATTACTCTAAGAGGTGGATCTGAGAAGATGTTGTGGTTGTTTATGTCAGTGTTTGGCCTATACTTTCTCTAAGAGTTTTATAGTATCTGGACTTACATCTGTCTTTAATCCATTTTGAGCTTATTTTTGTGTATGCTATTAGGAAGTGTTCTAATTTCATTCTTTTACATGTGGCTGTCCAGTTTTCCCAGCAACACTTATTGAAGGAACTGAATTTTTGTCCATTCTATATTCTTGCGTCCTTTGACATAGATAGTTGCCTATAGGTGTGTAGATTTAATTCTGGGCTTTCTATCCTGTTCCCCTGATCTAGATGTCTGTCATTGTGCCAGTGCCATATGGTTTTTATGTCTGTTTCTTTGTAGTATAGTCTGAAGTGAGGAAGCCTGATTTCTCTGGCTCCATTTTTCTTTTTCAGGATGTCTTTGGCTATTCTGGGTCTTTTGTGATTCCAAACAAACTTTAAAATATTTTGTTCGAGTTCTGTGAAAAATCTGCTTGGTAATTTGATAGGGATTGCATTGAATCTGTAGATTGCCTTGGGTAGTATAGGCATTTTGATAATATTGACTCTTCCCATCCAATAGCATGGTATGTCTTTCCATCTGTTTTTGTCATCTTTGATTTCTTTCATCAGCATCTTATACTTTTCAGAGTACAGGTCTTTTGTGTCTTTAGGTAGCTTTATTCCTTAGTATTTTATTCTTTTTGATGCAATGATAAATGGGATTGCTTCCCTAATTTCTCTTTCTGATCTTTCATTGTTAGTGCATAGAAATGCAGTTGATTGCTGTGTATTAATTTTGTATCCTGTGATTTTGCCAAATTATCAATGAGTTCAAAAAAATTTTTGGTGGAGTCTTTAGGATTCTCAGGGTATAGTATCATGTCATCTTCAAATAGTGATAGTTTTATTTCTTCCTTTCCAATTTGGATTCCTTCTATCTCTTTTACTTTTCTGATTGCTGTGGCTAGGACTTCCAAAACTATGTTGAATAATAGTGGCAAGAGCGGATATCCTTGTCTTGTTCCCGATCTCAGTGGGAATTCTTTCAGCTATTCACCATTGAGAATGATGTGTGCTGTGGGCTTGTGATATATGATCTTTATTATGTTGAGGTAGGTTCCCTCTATGCCCACTTTCTGAAGGGTTTTTATCAGAAATGGGTGTTGGATTTTGTCAAAGGATTTTTCTGCATCTTTTGAGAGGGTCATATGGGTTTTATTCTTCAGTGTGTTAATGTGGTGTATCACACTAACTGATTTGAGGATATTGAATGATCCTGGCATTCCTGGGATAAATCTCACTTGATCATGATGTACAATCCTTTTAATGTATTGTTGGATTCGGGTTGCCAATATTTTGTTGAGGATTTTTGCATCTGTATTCATCAGTGACACTGGCCTGTAGTTTTCCTTTGTTGTGGTATCTTTGTCTGGTTTTGGTATCATGGTGATGGTGGCCCCATAGAATGAATTTGGAAGTGTCCCTTCCTCTGCAATTTTTTTGGAATAGTTTTAGAAGCATAGGTGTTAGCTCTTCTCTAAATGTTTGATAGAATTTGCCTGTGAAGCCCTCTGGTCCTGGACTTTTGTTTGTTGGAAGTTTTTAAATCACAGTTTCAATTTCAGTACTTGTGATTGATCTGTTCATCTTTTCTATTTCATCCTGGTTTAGTCTTGGAAGATTGTATTTTTCTAAGAATTTGTCCTTTCGTCTAGGTGTTCCATTTTATTGGTGTATAATTGCATATAGTAGGCTTTTATGATCCTTTGTATTTCTGTGATGTCCGTTGTTACTTCTCCTTTTTCATTTCTAATTTTATTGATTTGAGTCCTCTCTCTTTTTTGCTTGAGAATTATGGCAAAGGGTTTATCAATTTTGTTGATCTATTCAAAGAACCAGCTTTTCGTTTCATTGATCTTTTCTATGGTTTTCTTTGTTTCTATTTCATTGATTTCTGCTCTGATCTTTATGATTTCTTTCCTTCTACTAACTTTAGGTCTTGTCTGTTCTCTCTTGAGCTGCTTTAGATGTAAAGTTAGGTTGTTTATCTGAGCCTTTTCTTGTTTCCTAAGGTTGGCTTGTATTGCTATAAACTTTCCTCTTAGAATGGCTTTGCTGTATCCCATATGTTTTGGACTATCATAACTTTGTTGTCAATTGCTTATAGGTATTTTTTATTTTCCTCTTTGATTTCTTCAGTGATCCATTAGTTGTTTAGTAGCATGTTGCTTAGTCTCCACGTGTTAGTGTTTTTTGCAGTTTTTTTCCTTGTTGTTGATTTCCAGTCCTATAGTGTTGTGGTTGGAAAAGATGCCTGATATGATTTCAATTTTCTTCAAGTTACCGAGCCTTGATTTGTAGCCCATGATGTGATCAGTCTTAGAGAATGTTCTGTGTGCACTTGATAAGAATGTGTACTCTGCCGCTTTTGAATGGGATGTCCTGTAAATATCTATTAAGTCCATCTGGTTTAATGCTTCATTCAGGGCCTGTGTTTCCTTATTGATTTTATGTCTGGATGATCTGTCCCTTGCTGTAAGTGGGGTGTTAAAGTCCCCACTATTATTGTGTTATTGTTGATTTCTCATTTTAAGGTTGTTAGCAGTTGCCTTATATATTGTAGAGATCCTATGTTGTGTGCATAGAAATTTTAAATTGTTATATCTTCTTCTTGCATTGATCATTGATCATTATGTAGTGTACTTCCTTGTCTCTTAACACATTCTTTGTTTTAAGGTCTATTATATCTGATAAGACTATTGCTACTCCAGCTTTGTTTTGATTCCCATTCACATGGAATATTTTCTTCCACCCTCTCACTTTCAATTTGTATGTGTCCCTAGAAGTGAAGTGGGTCTCTTGAAGAGAGCATATATATGGGTCTTATTTTTGTATCCATTCAGCCAGTCTATGTCTTTTAGTTGGGGTTCTTAGTCCACTAACATTTAAGGTAATTATTGATATGTAAGTTCTTATTACCATTTTATTAATTGTTTTAGACTTGACTTTGTTGCTCTTTTTTCTTTCCTTCTTCTCTTCTTCTATCCTCTTGTGGTTTGATGACTATCTTTAGTGTCGAATTTGAGTTGATTTTTCTTCTTTGTGTGTGTATCAAGATTCATTGTGTGTGTATCAAGAAGTTTTTGATACAGGAATATAACTGTTTTAAGTTGTTGGTCTCTTAATTGCAAGTACATCTCCAGTATTCTGCATTTGTACCCACCTCTTCTCATTATTTCTTATTTTGAGAGCATAATTGTGCATGGATGATTTCATATATTTATTGTATATATGCCTTCACTGGTGAGCCTTGTCATTTGTGGTATTTTTGTTTCTGATTGCGGCCTTTTCTTTTCTGCCTGGAGAAGTTCCTTTAGTATTTGTGGTAAAGCTGGTTTAGTGTTGCTGCATTCTCTCAGCTTTTTCTTCTCTGTGAAGCTTTGGATTTCTCCTTCAAATTTAAATGAGAACCTTGCTGGGTAAGGTAATCTTGGTTGGAGGTTTTTTTCCTTTCATCACGTTAAGTATATCATGCCACTCCCCTCTGGCCTGCAGAGTTTCTGCTGAATAATCTTCTGATAACCTTATTGGGATTCCCTTGTATGTTATTTGTTTCCTTTCCCTAGCTGCTTTCACGATTTTCTCTTTGTCTTGAATTTTGGTCAGTTTGCTTAATGTGTGTCTCAGGGTGTTCTTCCTTGGGTTTATTTTATATGGTACTCATTGTGCTTCCTGGATTTGAGTGAGTGGTTCCTTTCCCATGTTAGGGAAGTTTTCAGCTATTATCTCTTTGCATATTTTTTCTGTCCCTTTCTCTCTCTCTTCACCTTCAGGCATCCCTATAATATGGATGTTGGTGCATTTAATGTTGTCCCAGAGTTCTCTGAGACTCTCTTCATTTCATTTAAATCTTTTTCCTCTTTTCTGTTCTGCATCTATGATTTCCACTAGTCTGTCCTCCACTTTGCGTATTCGTTCTTCTGCCTTCTGTATTCTGCTGTTGGCTGCTTCTAATGAAGTTATTGTATTTTGCATTTCTTCTTGCTTACGTTTTACATCTTGCATTTCTTTGCTCAGTGTTTCCTGTAAAATATCAATCTTTGCCTGCAGTTTATTTTCAATGTCTTGCATCATCATCAGCATCAACTGTCTAAAGTCTTTTTCCTGGAGGCTGAGAATCTCCTTATCACTTAGCTGTTTTTCTGGGTTTTTTTCTTTCTCCCTCATCTGAGTTATAGTTCTCTGTCTTTTCATTTTTATAGGTTTTTGGTGTGGTGACCGTTTTGCAGACATTAGAGTTGTAGACCCTCTTACTTCTGGTGTCTGTCTCCCTTGTGTCTGAAGTTGGTATTGGGGCTTTCTTAGGCTTCCTGATAGGAAGGACTGGTGCCAGCCCACTGGTAGGTTGGCCTGATTCCTATCCCTCTTGTGGGTGGGGCTTTGTCTTTGGGTGAGATTAGAGGTGGCTGCATGCCTGGGGGATCTTTAGACAGCCTGCTTACTGATGGTGGGTCTGTGATCCCACTTGGATTGTTGTTTTGCCTGGGGCTTCTCAGCACTGATGGGTGGGGCCAGATTATCCAAAAATAGCCACCTCCAAAGAAATGGATGCTGATGAACATTCCCAAGAGCTTGGCCTCCAATGCTCTTCCCCCACAACAAGCCACAGACTCCCCCTGTTTTCCCAGGAGATCCTCCAAGAACTGCAGTCATGTCTTTCCCAGATTCCTATAGAGAATTTACTTTGCCCTGGGACCCAGTGCACGTGAAATTCTGTGTGAACCTTTTAAGAATGTGGTCTCTGTTTCCCCCAGTCCTGTGGAGTTCCTGTGCACAAGCCCTACTGGCCTTCAATGCCAGATGATCCAGGGGCTCTTTCTCCCATTGCCAGATCCCCAGGGGTGGGGATTTGACATGGGCCCAGAACTCTCACTCCTGTAGCTGAGTCTCTGTGATACAGTTACTTACCAGTCTGTGAGGCTTCCCACCCAGGAGGTATAGGTTTGCTTATATCACATAATCGCCCCTCCTACCTCTTGATGTAGCCCTTTCTTCATCTTCTGGAGTAGGATATATTTTTGAAAGTTTCTGGTCCATTTGGTTGAAGGCTGCTCAGCATTTGGTTGTAATTTTGTTGTTTTTGTGAGAGAAGTTGAGCTCCAGTCCTTCTATTCTGCCATCTTGATCCCCTTGAATTATCTTTATGATCATTACCTTGAAGTCTTTCTCTGGTTGATTTCCTTTGTTCTTCTGGGGTTTTACATTTTTCATTCATCCAGAGAGTATTCTTCTGCCATTTCATTTTGTTTAAATTTCTGTGTTTGCATGCTCAGTTCCACATGCTGCCAGATTTTGTTCTTTCTTCTGGTGTCTGTCCCCTGATGGATGAAGCTGGTCTAGAAATTTGTGCAGGCTTTCCAGTGGGATGGGCCAGTACCTGCCCTCTGGTGGGTGGACCTTGTTCTTGGTCCTCGGGTGGACAGGGCCATGTCAATTTTGTGTCTAGAGGTGGCCATTAGGCCACTCAAGACATCTTTAGGCAGCCTGTATGCTGACTGGTAAAGTTGTATTCTCCCCCTTTTGGTTGTTTGACCTAAGATGTCCCAGCACTAGAGCTTATAGGCTGTTGGGTGGGGCCAGGTCTTGGTGCTGATAACCCAAGCAAGATGTCTGCCTCCTCAAAAGGAGCTTAACATTCCCTGAAATCACCACCAATGTCCACATCCCCAGAGAGAACCACTGTTACAACCTGTCTCCCAGGAAAAACCCTCCAAGACCAACGGGTAAGTCCAGAACAGTCTCCTGTAAAGTCACTGCCCTCACCATGCGTCCCAGTATATGTGAGACCTTTTGTTCACCTTCCAAAAGTGGAGTCTCTCATTCCCCCAGTACTGTGAAGCTCCTGCAACTAATCCCTGTTGGCTTTCAAAGCAAAATGCTTTGGAGTTCTCACTGTGGTTCAATGGGATTGGTGGCATCTTTGCATCACTGGGATGCAGGTTTAATTCCTGGCCTGTACAGTGGATTAAGGATCTGGCATTGCTGAAGCTGTGCAGTAGGTCACAACTGAAGTTCAAACCTAATCTCTAGCCAGGTTACTCAATGTGCCCTGGGGCAGCCATAAAATTTTTTAAAAAAAGCCAAATGCCTTGAAGGTTTCTCACCCAATGCTTGACCCCCAGGCTGGGGAACCTGTTGTGGGGCTTAGAACTCTCATTCCTGTTAGACAGCTTCTGTGATATAATTGTTCTCCAATTTGTGGATTTCCCACCCAGGGGATATGGGCTTTGATTATATCATGAATGATATACCTCCTACCATCTTGTGGTTTCTTCTTTATATCCTTGCATGTAAAATTTATTTTTTGGCAGGTTCCAGTCTTTTTTTATTAGTGGCTGTTCAGCAGCTAGTTGTGGTTTTGGTATGAGCATGAGAGGATATGAGCCCAAGGTCCTTCTACCCTACCATCTTGAAAGTTCACACACTAATGTAAATTTTGGATTATAAGGATTCAATGTAAATTAATCAGTAGTGACAAATCCACCACTTTGATGGGTGATATTGATGATGGGGGGGGTTAGTGCATGTGTTGGGGCAGGGGATATATAGGAAATATATATGTTACACTCAATTTTTCTGTGAACCAAAAACTACTCTAAAAATAGTCATTACATTAAAAATAACCTTTTAAAGATGGAGGAAATCCTGTCTACACTACAGCATGAATGAACCTTGAGGACATTATACTAAGGGAAACATGCCAATCATAAAAAGACAAATACTTTGCAATTATACATATATGAGTTATCTAGTGTAGTCAATCTTATAGAAACAGAAAGTGAAATGGTTTATGGCAGGGGCTGGGAGTAGTGGTAAATGAATTGATGTCTCATGCATATAGAATTTTTTTTGTACGATGAAAAGAGTTTTATAGATTGATTGCACAACAATATGAATATACTTAATACTGCTGAACTATACAGTTAGAAATATTTAAGACAGTCAATTTTACATTGCACATATTTTACCACAATTTAAAAAGGAAAGATAGTCTGATACATGGATAAAACGTGAAAATAGGAGTTCCTGGAGTTCCCATTGTGGCACGGTGGTTAACGAATCCAGCTAGGAATTGTGGGGTTAAGGGTTAGATCCCTGGCCTTGCTCAGTGGGTTAAAGATCTGGTCTTGCTTTGAGCTGTGGTGTAGGTCACAGATGTGGCTCGCATCCTGCATTGCTGTGACTCTGGCATAGGCCAGCGGCTACAGCTCTGATTAGATCCCTAGCCTGGGAACCTCCATATGCCATGGGAGCCACTCAAGAAAAAGCAAAAAGAAAAAAAAAGAAAAAAAAAGAAAATAGGAGTTCCTACTGCAGCAACATCTCTGGAGTTCTAGGACAAAGATTCAATCCCTGTCACAGCACAGTGGATTAAGAATCCAGAATGCCCCTGGAGTATGTTGCAACCGAGGCTCAGATAAGATCCTTGGCCCAGAACCTCCATATGCAAAGAGGTGGCTGAGAAAGAAAAAGAAAACCTTGAAAATATTATATCAAGTGAAATAAGCTGTACACAAAGACAAATACTGTGTGATCCCACAGATATGAGGTATATAGAGTAATTTGATTCACAGAAACAGAAAGTAAAATGGAGGAATGAGTTATTGATTTATGAGTACAGCATTTAAGTTTAGGAAGATGAAAAATTCTGGGGGTGACTGGTAGTGATGGTTACATATTAAATATATGAGAATGCACAATTATTAATGGTTAAATAGTAAATTTTATATTACATATATTTTAGTGGGCTGGCTTTCAGCTTTTCTCCATTGAGTATTATATTTGCTGTGGGTTTTTCATAAATGGCTTTGATTATGTTAAGGAATGTTCCCTCTATACCCACTTTGCTAAGAGTATTTATCACGAAGGGATGTTGGACTTTGTCAAATATTTTTTCTGCATCTATTGAGATGATCATATGATTTTTGAGTTTTCTTTTGTTAATGTGGTGTATGATGTTGACTGATTTGCATATGTTGAACCATCCTTGTGAAGCTGGGATGAATCCCACCTGGTCATGGTGTACGATCTTTTTGATATGTTGCTGGATTCAGTTGGCTAAGATTTTGTTGAAAATTTTTGTGTCTATATCCATGAGAGATATTGGCCTAGTATCCTTTTTTGGTTATATCTTTGTCTGGTTTTGGAATGAGGGTGATGGTAGAATCACAGAATGTCTTTGAGAGTGTTTCTTCTTCTTCAACATTTTGAAAAAGTTTAAGGAGGATGGGCGCCAGTTCCTCTTTGAATGTTTGGTAGAAATCACCTGTGAAGCCATCTGGTCCTGGACTTTTATTTGTAAGGAGTGTTTTTATGACATATTCAATTTAATTTCTAGTGATTTGTCTGTTCAGTTGATCTACGTCTTCTTGATTCAGTTTTGGCAGGCTGTAAGTTTCTAGAAAGTTGGCCATATCTTCTAGATTGTCAAATTTGTTGGCATATAATTGTTCATAGTATTCTTATATGTTTTTTTGTATTTCTTCAGTATCTGTTGTGATTTATCTTTTTTCATTTCGAATTTTGTTTATTTGTGTTCTTTCTCTCCTCTTCTTGATGAGTCTAGCCAGAGGTGTCTCAATTTTGTTTACTTTTACATACAACCAGCTCTTGGTTTATTGATTTTTTTCTATTTTTAAAAAAAAATCTCTATTTTATTATCTTTATGATTTCCTTCCTTCTGCTGGCTTTAGGTCTTTTTTGTTCTTCTTTTTCTTTATGATTTCTTTGATCTTTATGATTTCCTTCCTTCTGCTGACTTTAGGTCTTTTTTGTTCTTCTTTTTCTAATTCATTTAGGTGGTGGGTTGTCAGTTTGAGATCTTTCTTCTTTTTTGAGGAAGGCCTGTATTGCTATGAATTTTCCTCTGAGCAGTTCTTTTGCTTCATCCCATAGATTTTGAATGGTTGGGTCTTGATTTCCTCATTGATGCATTGGTTTTTTGGTAGCATGTTGTTTAGTCTCCATGTAATTGTTTTTTTCTCATTTCTTTTCCTGTGGTTGATTTCTAGTTTCATACCACTGTGATTAGAGAAGATACTTGAAATAACATCTATACTCTTAAATTTGCTGAGGTTAGCTTTGTGCCCCAATATGCAATCAATTCTTGAGAATGTCCTATGTGCACTTGGTAAGAATGTATATTCTGATTTTTTTATTGTAATGTCCTAAAAAAGTCAATTAAGTCTAATTTTTCTATTGTGTCATTTAGGATTTCTGTTGCCTTATTGGTTTTCTATCTAGAGGATCTGTCCATTTATGTGAGTGGGGTGTAAAAGTCTCCTACTATGATTGTATTCCCTTCAATTTCTCCTTTTATATCTCTTAGTATTTGTTGGAGGTATCTGGGTGCTCCTATAGTAGGGGCATATTTGTTGACAATTGTAATATCCTCTTCTTTGAATGGATCCTTTAACCATTAAATAGTGTCCTACTTTGTCTTTCTTTATGACCTTCGTTTTAAAGTCTATTTCATCTAAGTATTGCAACTCCAGCTTTCCTGTCTTGTCCATTGACATGAAATATCTTTTCCCATCCCTTCACTTTCAATCCATATGTGTCCCTAAGGTGAATTTCTTGTAGGTAGCAGATTGAAGATTTTTGCTTTCTTGTTCAATCTGCCACTCTGTGTCTTTTGATTGGAGCATACAGTCCATTGACATTTAAGGTGATTATTGATAGATATGTATTCAGTGCCATTTTAAACCTCATTTTCCAGTTGATTCTATGTCTTGCTGTTCTTCCTTTCTTTTTTTTCTTTTTTTTTTTTTTGGATGTATGGTTTCCATTTATTTTATACTTGAGTACTTTTCAGTTTTTGTGAATGTACTGTTTGGTTTTGATTTCTGGTTGCCCTGTTTTTTAAGTATGTTGACCCCTTCCTATATCTACGTACTTTAGCCTGTTTGTCATAAAGGTACAAACACATCATTAAAATTAAAAAAAGGAAAAATCTATATTTTCTTACTTTCCCCACATTGTATGATTTGATATCTTTTTTTCCAAAGTCTTCATGTTTATATCTGTATGCTAGCTTATTTCAGTGATTGCTTTCCAATTGTGGTTTCCTCCATCCTAATTCTTCTTACTTTTTTTTATTTAGAGATGCCCTTTCAGTATTTCTTTTATTATTTTATTTTATTTTATTTTATTTCTCAAATGAATTTATCACATCTGTAGTTGTATAATGATCATAACAATCTTATTTCACAAGATTTCCATCCCACAGCCCAAGCACATCCCCCCACCCCCCAAACAGTCTCCTCCAGAGACCATAAGTTTTGACAATAAAAACAAAAATAAACAAATGGGACCTAATCAAATTTCATAGTTTCCGCACAGCAAAGGACACCCTAAACAAAATGAAAAGACAACCCACAGTATGGGAGAAAATATTTGCTAGTGAATCAACTGACAAGGGATTAATCTCCAAAATTTACAAACAACTTCTGCAGCTCCATACCAAAAAAACGAACAACCCCATCAAAAAATCGGCAGAAGATCTAAACAGAGAGTTCTCCAAAGAAGACATATACATGGCCGAGAAACACATGAAAAGATGTTCAACATCACTCATCATTAGAGACATGCAAATCAAAACCTCTCTGAGGTACCACCTTACACCAGCCAGATGGCCATCATCAAAAAGTCTACACACAATAAGTCCTGGAGAGGGTGTGGAGAAAAAGGAACACTAGTACACTGTTGGTGAGATTGTAAATTGGTGCAACCACTGTGGAAAGCAGTAGGGAGATGCATCAGGAAACTACAACTAGAACTACCATTTGATCCAGCAATCCCACTCCTGGGCATCTATCCAGAGAAAACCATGACTCGCAAAGACACATGTACTCCAATGTTCATTGCAGCACTATTTGCAATAGCCAGGACATGGAAACAACCTAAATGTCCATCGACAGAGGAGTGGATCAAGAAGGTGTGGTACATATACACAATGGAATATGACTCAGCCATAAAAAGAACACACTACCAGCATTTTTAGCAATGTGGATGGACCTAGAAAAAATCATGCTAAGTGAAGTAAGCCATTCAATGAGACACCAACATCAAATGATTTCACTGACATGTGGAGTATGAAAAAAGGACAGACTGAACTTCTTTGCAGAACAGATGCTGACTCACAGACATTGAAATACTTATGGTCTCAGAATTTCTTTTAGAATGGGTTTCCTTGATGTATTCTTTTAGCTTTCGTTTGTTGGAGAAATTCTTTATTTCCCCTTCTATTTTAAATGATATTCTTGCTGAATAGAGTATTATAGGTTGCAAATTTTTTCCTTTCATAAATTTAAATGTATCTTGCCACTCCCTTTGACCTGTATTTTTTCTGTAGAGAAATCAGCTGATAGCCTTATGGGGGTTCCCTTATAATTAATGCTTTGCTTTTCTTTTGCTGCCTTTAGAATCCTCTCTTTATCTTTAACTTTTCCATTTTTATTAGAATATGTCTTGGTGTGGGCCTGTTTGGGTTCAATTTGCTTGAGGCCCTCTGTGCTTTCTGTATCTTGATATAAGTATCCTTTAGATTTGGAAATTTTTCAGCCAAATTTTCTTCAAATATATTTTCAATCCCCTTTTCTTTTTCTTCTCCTTCTGGAATTCCTATTATGCATATATTGGCCCACTGTATATTATCCCATAGGTCTCTGGTGTTGCTTTCATGTTTTTTAATTTGATTTTCTGTCTGTTGTCCTGATTGGGAGATTTCCATTATTCTACCTTCCACATCACTAATTCGTTCCTCTGCATTGTTCATTCTGCTCTTTATTGCCTTTAGCTCAGTTTGCATCTCTGCAAATGAATTTTCTGATTTTTCTATGTTCTGCCTTATGATTTCTAGTTCCTTTCTAAAGGAATCTGTATTACTGTTCATGCCCTCTCTTAATTCTTGCAGTATTTTCACTATCTTCCTTTTGAACTCAAAGTCTGTCAGACTGCAGAGGTCTGTTTTATTGTTGACTGCTTTAGGTAAATTCTTCTATTTCTTTAACTGGGAATCATTTCTGAACTTCTTCATCTTGCCTGTGTTTTTCTTTTTCTGTGAATTCAGGAAAGCCAAACTGTAGTCTTGCAAGGCTACTTCTATGCAAAAATACCGCTCTGTATTTTTGGGGAGGTTACTATTAATTTTTGGTGTGGGAGGTTGAATCTTTGCTGTCTCTTTCTTCAGTGTGAGCAGGCTGTTATCCCCAGGATGCTCAGTGTGTTTTCAGGGAGAAGGAGGCAATGGGTAGGGCCAGCAGTCAGTGCCTGGTCCTTGGGCTCTCAACATCAGCAAGGACCTACAGGAAGGAGGCACAGGATATTCCTAGTTGCAGGGCCGTGGGACATGGTAATGAGATCTAGGCAGATATTCAAGCTGACCAGAGCATTTGGCAGTAACAGCAGCAGGGTGTGTGAGTTCCCAGGGGAGTGAGAGCAACAACAGCTTGTGCTCAATTTCAATGCCCTGCTCTGAGGTGATTGGAACCACAGGTGATGCCTGTTCAGGGACCCCTAGTGGGAGGGGGCCATGACCATCTCTAGAGTCAGTGATAACTGTGGTGGTTTGCCCCCTCCACCTCTAGACCATGCATGAAGCAACCCATCTCACTTAGGCCACAAAGGAAGTGCTGCAGAGGCTGCTCCTAGTTGCAGGATCCTGGGAAGTGACAGAGATCAGGCATGTGAATACCGCTTGGAGATTTTGGCAGTGGCGGCGTCAGGGCAGGTGTGTTCCCAGGGTTGTGAGAGCACCAACAGGTGGTGTTCAGTCACACTACCCTACTCTGTGGTGCCTTTGAAGTGAATGGGGCTACAAGTGGTGTCTGTTCATGGACCCCTAGTGGTGGCGAGCCACTTCTACCTCTGGGGCCAGAGATAACTTTGGTGGTTTGCCCACACCTCCTGTAGACCATGACAGAAGTACCTTGTCCTCCTTATCCCCCATAGGAGGTGCTGCACAAGCTGCTCCTAGTTGCAGGTTCATGGGAAGGGACAGAGATGAAGCATCTGGACACTGCCAAGAGGGTTTGCAGTGGCAGCAACAGGGCAGGTGTTCTCCCTGGAGATCGAGAGCAACCACAGAGTGTGTTCTGTCACAATGTCCTTCTCTGTAGTGCCCTCTGAGGTGTTTGGGCTGCAAGTGATTTTTGTTCAGGTTATCCCCACTGATGGTGGGCTATGCCCACCTCTGGAATCAGGGATAACCGCAGCAGTTTGCCCCCGCCACCTGCAGATCATGCAAGAAGCATCTTGTTCCACTTAGCCCATGCAGGAGGTGCTGCACCGGCTGCTCCTAGTTGTAGGGTCTTGGGAAGGGACAGTGACAAATTGTCTGGGCACCTCCCAGAGCATTTGGCTGTGTCAGCTGCAAGCTGGGTGTGTTCCCATGGGAGTGAGAGCAATAGCATATGCTGTTTGGTTGCAGTGCCATCTTTTTTTTTTTTTTTTTTGCAAACCCCTGAGGTGACTGGGGTCACAGGTGGAACCCACCCACAGGCCCCCAGTGGTGGCAAGCCATGCCTCCCTGTGGCCTCTGAGATGACTGCCATGCTCTGTCTCTGCCATGTGTATATTGTGCAAGAAGCACCACATGGCACTTAGGCCCCTGATGCCCTTAGACACACAAGAGTTGCCTGGCCACTGGTACCCTGTACAAGAAGCACCCAGTCTCCCCTAAATGAGCAAGTGGCTTCTCACCACCCATAGCCTGCCCTACAGCTACCCCACCCTCTGAGAGCCCACAGGGATGCACATGCTCTGGTGCAGGATGTTTCCTGTGGTGGTCTGTCTCCTCTTCTTGCCCTCCCCAACAATGGTGCCTAGACTCCCCTGTGGTTCCAGACCTTCTCCTGGGTTCCCTCTGCCATGGCATTCCCTTCCCCCACCCATGGCACACTGCTCCTTAGCCCCTTTGGCTGTCCTTGCATAGTCAGCCACAGTCCTTTCTCCAGGACTGACCTCCAGAGCCTAAGTCCCAGCACCCATCCTCCACCCAAGCATCTAAGTCTGTGGTTTCTGGGCCAGTGGCTCAGATGATCTGTGCTGCTCTCACTCTGCTTTGCTGTTTTCAGTCCAGCTGCTGCGCTTTTCTTGGCAACTTTGAGGTCCCTCTGACTTGGCATATCTTTCTGTCAGTTAGGTGGCTTCCCAGGATGTTGGTTCCTTTTCTCCTTCACAGCTCCCTCTCAGGAATGCTAATGCCATCCTGTTTCCTTTTCTCTCTCTCTCTCTTTTTTTCTTTTGGGTTCTACCTAGTTATGTCAAGAGTTTCTTGTCCGTTTTGGAGGTTTAAGTTCTTCTGCCAGTATTCAGTTGATGTTCTGTGTGAGTCATTTTACATGTAGATGTGTTTTTTGGATATGTTTGTGGGAGAAGGTGAGCATGACCTCTTACTCCTCTGCCATCTTGCTCCACCCCCACTAAATTTCCTTTTAATTTGCCAAAAATCAGCTTTCTTGCCTTTGGGCTTATCGTTTTTTTCTCTTTGATTGACGCACTCTTTCCCCTTCTCTCTCTCTCTCTCTCTCTCTCTCTCTCTCTCTCTCTCTCTCTCTCTCTCGCTCTTTTTTTTTTTTTTTGGCCTTTTTAGGGCTGCACCCACAGCATGTGGAGGTTCGCAGGTTAGGGGTCTAGTTGGAGCTATAGCCGCCAGACTACACCACAGCCACAGCAAAGCAGGATCCAAGCCATGTCTGCAACCTACACCACAGCTCAAGGCAATGCCAGATCCTTAACCCACTGAATGAGGCCAGGGATCAAACCCACAACCTCATGGTTCCTAGTCGGATCCATTAATCACAGAGCCATGACTGGAACTCCATCCCCTTCTTCTTTTTTTTTCCCCCCAATTACTACTCATCATTCTTCAGCTTCGCAGAGAATGTATATTAATTTTTAACTTGCCTCATGTCCCTTCCTTTTGGGAATTATCCTTCCCTGGTTCAGTGGGAGGGACAAATCCCAAAAGGTGAAGCTCTCAATTAAGGAGCCTCACATTCCTCTCTATAGTGGTGAGAATATAATCTTAGACCAGCCAGCCAGAGTACCCATTCTGGTATATAGTAATTCATCCATAAGTTTGTATATGACCCTAGAAGTGTCAAATTGAGTACTTTTTGAGCCATTGGTAAGGTGAGTTGAAAAAGAAATCACCTATCTTTCTGAGTGTGTGAGCTTAATGTAATGTAATCCTAAGGTGCCATCTTAATCATTATGAAGAGACAGCCTAGCTGGCAATGAAGTAAGCAAAGGAATTCTGAATTGAGAGATGAGGAGATAGCTATGAGGGCAACTTGAGCACATGGATCCAGCCTTAGCTTATAATCTTGTTTAATTGAGTGCTTTCCCTGGTGGACTGCAAACTACATTCGTTGCTATCCTACTCACCATTATATTTCCAGTATGTTGTATAGCACTTGTCACATCATAAATATTTAATCAACACATTTCGAAAACTTCAATTATTGTTATCTATGGGGTCATGCTAATTCCACAAAAAATATAAATATTCATCAGTTGTCTTCTAATATGTTTAATGATTTGATTATTTAATTTAAATCTATGGTATAAATAAGATCTAATTTGTTTCTTTCCTATATAATCAGCCAGATTTCTTTACAAAATTTAATGAATTATTCAGTAATTCTTCACTAATTTGAAATGCCGCCTTTGAGTCTTAAAAAGCCTGTTTGCCAAATCCAACTAGGAACCATGAGGTTGCGGTTTTCGATCCATGGCCTCGCTCAGTGGATTAAGGATCTGACATTGCCATGAGCTGTGGTGTATGTTGCAGATGCAGCTCAGATCTGGCACTGCTGTGGCTCTGGTGTAGGCTGGCAGCAACATCTCTGAAGGGACCCCTAGCCTGGGAACCTCCATATGCCATGGGTGCAGCCCTAAAAAGACAACAAAAAAAAAGCCTTCCATTTCTGGAGGTTATATACTGTTATATTGACTGTGTACATGTTTCTGTATCAGTGATACATTGTTTTAATTATTGTATCCTTACTATATTATTTAATGCAACATAAAGATCTCCAAAAAAGTAACTTTATATTTTCCTCTGATTCCTGAACAATACATGAAATATGTGAAATATTAAACATTGCTGACTGAAGTTTTCTCATTCTCCTTCTATTTTTTATCATAATTCTCATTAATGCTTTTAATTATGATACTCTATTTAATACTAAGTGTTTCAGAAGTTAAATAGAAAATAGCAAGCAACAAGCACAGAAGCCATCTCGATGAGGAAAGCATTTAAGATGAAGAATAAGGCATACCATAGATCAGATATACAGCATAGAAAATTTGACAGTAAAGAGTGTGTTGAGAAATATTTTTCATATTTTTTAATTTGTCCCCCCACCCTAATCCCACTTTCCTGATGTTTTCACACAATAAAGAATGATATTCCATGCTCCAGGATTGGAAAAGTCAACAGTGTAAAAATGGCCATGCTACCCAAAGCAATCTACAGATTCAATGCAATCCCTATCCAATTACCCATGACATTTTTCACAGAACTAGAACAAACAATCCAAACATTTATATGGAACCACAAAAGACCCAGAATCACCAAAGCAATCCTGAGAAACAAAAACCAAGCAGGAGGCATCACTCTCCCAGACTTCAAGAAATACTACAAAGCCACAGTCATCAAAACAGGGTGGTACTGGTATCAAAACAGACAGACAGACCAATGGAACAGAAGAGAGAACCCGGAAATAAACCCTGACACCTATGGTCCATTAATCTTTGACAAGGGAGGCAAGAACATCAAATGGGAAAAAGAAAGTCTATTCAGCAAGCATTGCTGGGAAACCTGGACAGCTGCATGCAAAGCAATGAAACTAGAACACACCCTCACACCATGCACAAAAAGAAACTCCAAATGGCTGAAAGACTTAAATATATGACAGGACACCATCAAACTCCTAGAAGAAAACATAGGCCAAACACTCTCGGACATCCACAGCATGAATATGTTCTCAGGTGTCAGTCTCCCAAAGCAATCGAAATTAGAGCAAAAATAAACCCATGGGACCTCATCAAACTGACAAGCTTTTGCACAGCCAAGGAAACCCAAAAGAAAACAAAAAGACAACTTACAGAATGGGAGAAAGCAGTTTCAAATGATGCAACCGACAATTGCTTAATCTCTAGAACATGTAAGCAACTTATACAACCCAACAACAGCAAAAAGCCAATCAATCCATGGAAAAATGGGCAAAAGACCTGAATAGACATTTCTCCAAAGAAGATATACACATGGCCAGCAAACACATGAAAAAATGCTCAACATCACTGGTTATAAGAGAAATGCAAATCAAAACTACCATGAGATATCACCTCACACCAGTCAGGATGGACATCATTAATGAGTCCACAAATAACAAGTGCTGGAGGGGCTGTGGAGAAAAGGGAACCCTCCTGCACTGCTGGTGGGAATGTAAACTGGTACAGCCACTATGGAGAACAGTTTGGAGATACCTTAGAAATCTACACATAGAACTTCCATATGACCCCACAATCCCACTCTTGGGCATCTATCCGGACAAAACTCGACTTAAAAGAGACACGTGCACCCGCATGTTCATTGCAGCCCTATTCACAATAGCCAGGACATGGAAACAACCCAAATGTCCATCGACAGAGGATTGGATTCGGAAGAAGTGGTATATATACACAATGGAATACTACTCAGCCATAAAAAAGAATGACATAATGCCATTTGCAGCAACATGGATGGAATGAGAGACTCTCATCCTGAGTGAAATGAGCCAGGAAGACAAAGACAAATACCATATGATATCACTTATAACTGGAATCTAATATCCAGCACAAATGAACATCTCCTCAGAAAAGAAAATCATGGACTTGGAGAAGAGACTTGTGGCTGCCTGATGGGATGGGGAGCGAGTGGGAGGGATCGGGAGCTTGGGCTTATCAGACACAACTTAGAATAGATTTACAAGGAGATCCTGCTGAATAGCATTGAGAACTTTGTCTAGATACTCCTGTTGCAACAGAAGAAAGGGTGGGGGGAAAAATGTAATTGTAATGTATACATGTAAGGATAACTTGATCCCCTTGCTGTACAGTGGCAAAATAAAAAAAATTTTTTAAAAAGCTAAAAAAAAGAATGAGTGAATGGCCATTTGTAGAAAGAAGGTCCTATTTTGAGAGAAATTTTAGTAATATTTTGTATTTGGAATTATTATGAAACATTTACTGAAAATTCACAATTTACTAGATAGCAGTCATATAAAACTAACAGCAATGAGAAAAAAGAATTTTATTGGAACCTTAATGGAGTTACAGGAATTCAAAGTTATACATCAAGGAATGAGTATCACCAAAAGAGAAATTTAATTGTCTGCTGCAGGACCATCTCACAGGCATTATTTGCTTTGGTGAGTTCACCATGATCCAGGCCTGGGTCTTCAATCTTAGAGGTCTATAGCCTGATATTGGTCATGTCCCAGAATTCATCCAAATTCAGGAGATGAAATTTTGCTTATTGTATCATAGCACTGAAAGATATTAAAAAATAAGGATGATTTATTCATTTATATTGATAAATACAATTATACAGATCAGAGATATCTGTTGAGAAGTTATCACCTCAATTTCCCTTATAGACAGTTTACAAGAGAAGCAAAATTATTACAGCAATTCTTCCAAAATATTAAGTCAAAGTCATAGGACGCTGGTAACTGTCATCTTGCTTTATACCTGATGTATTTGCCTGCACAATGAAGACACACAGACCAGATGTTTCCATCACCCAGGGCATTTTTTCCTGAGAGAAGTTCTGGGATGTCTACCTCTGTGTTTCATATTTTTTCTAGACTTACATAATTGATCAACTGTCCCCATTGTGTCCCCACTACCCCTCAACACATTCTTATATTCTCCAGAAAATCTGTATTTATTTACACAAATAATACATGACTATAAATGAACTGTACATAATATAAAAAACATAGAAAAAAATTACTCTTGCAACATCAAACTTCTACTTTTCATCAGTTCTATCTCAAAAAGAAACCACAAGTATCAGTTCTTTCTACACCTTTTTATATGCATTTAAAGTACACACAAATAGTACTTACAGTAATATAAAATTTCAGAAAAAAAGGTTTTGAATATAAATTAGATCATCCATACATACAATTCTGCAATTTGTTTTAATCCACTTAATACAATAGCTTAATTATTTTTCCATATTAAAATAAATCTATCCCAGTATTTCAACATCCTCACAGTATTACATTGCATGACACAATAATTTATTTAGTCATTTATATGTTAAAAGGCAACTTTTCTTTATAATAAAAATGTATATTCATATGTAACAGTTTTTCAGTAGGCTGCATAAATTAAATATGTGTCAAAGAGTACACACTTAAAAGTTTTAATCTTGCTAAAATACTATAAAAATATACACTCTCATAGATTGTTTATACTTTGTCACATCCTTCCTAAAGTCAAAGATTATGTAGATTTTTTTATTGTTGTAAATATGATAGGCTAAAAATGGTATCTTGAATTATATTTTGATCACTAATAATGGAGTTAACTGATTATCATTATATTCTGTCTTCTCTGAAATGTCTATTTGTTGACCATTTTTCTATCAAGTTATTTGTGATCTTGTATTATATATAAAAATGTTTTAGGGTTGCAAATAAAGAAAGTAGAGCAGGAGGATGTAGAACTCACCTACGTTCATGAACACATCAAAATTACATCTACAAGTGGAACAAGTCTCACTAAAAAAATACTAACTGGAGACTAGCAGAATGATTCCTGAACAGCTAAGGCTATAAGAAACATACATGGGAGTTCCCGTCGTGGCGCAGCGGTTAACAAATCCGACTAGAAACCATGAGGTTGCAGTTCGGTCCCTGCCCTTGCTCAGTGGGTTAACCATCTGGCGTTGCCGTGAGCTGTGGTGTAGGTTGCAGACGCGGCTCGGATCCCGCGTTGCTGTGGCTCTGGCGTAGGCCGGTGGCTACAGCTCTGATTCAACCCCTAGCCTGGGAACCTCCATATGCCGTGGGAGCAGCCCAAGAATTAGCAACAACAACAACAACAACAAAAAAGACAAAAAGACAAAAAAAAAAGAAACATGCAGCATTGGATAGGAAAGGGAAAAAAGCAATCATATTGGGACCTGAACCCCTGGGAGAAAACTCAGAGGAAAAAGAAGATAGTCTTTGGCTATTCAGAGTCTTTTGTGTTTCCCTACAATTTATAAAGTTTTTTTTAATTATTCTAGTTCTGTTGAAAATGCCATTGATAATTTAATAGGAAATGCACTGAATCTGTAGATTTCCTTTGGTAGTATAGTTATTTTGATGATATTGATTCTTCCAATCCAAGAATGTGGTCTATCTTTCCATTTGTTTTTGTCATCTTCAACTTCTTTGGATAGGAAAGGAAAAGAAGCAGTCAGATTGGGACCTGAGCCCCTGGGAGAAAACTAAGAGGAAAAAGAAGATTACAGGGGAATAGACTCTCCCTGAGGAGTGAGAAGTTTGAACCACATTATTGGGTAACCTAGCCCTGGAGTATGAAAAAGACAAGTTAAGCACCCTTGACCGGTTGGAGGGTTGGTGGGGCTAACAAGAGGGCTGTAGAAAGTTGAGATTCTGTTTATGAGGAGTTCTTGAGTGCTTACTTGCTGCCAAAATAGGTGGAAAGCGTGGCTTGAAACCATGTAGCTGGCTGACTCATTCCCTGAGACCACCAAGGTGTGTGCAAGAGCCTGAGCCAAGTGAACACTCTAGCCCCCTTTGCCTCATATTGCAGTTGCACACTAGAGTGAGGGTAGCCAGAAAAAGTTCAGCCACGAGATGCTGTGGTGATGTAAACCCTAAGTGGTGTCTGAGCAGGGACTGGGCAGCCATTGTTACTCATAGCACAAGCAGCACATCAGAGACAGAGCAGATATCTGATGGCAGCCAGACTGCCACATCTTGTACACTGACCCTTGCTCAATATCCACACTAACTCCTACTGCTCCAAAACTGCTCCACTCAGGCAAGTGTGCCAGGGTTGGGAAGTGGGAAAGCATACACTTAAAGGGAACTGAGCCTACTCAGACTCGACCCTCAAGCCCTTTGCTCCAGCAACCTGATACCTGACTTGACCCCCAACAGGTTAATGAGTCAATGACAAGAGGGAAAGCCCCTCCTAACACCTGCCTTTGACCCTAGCCCCCAAATCTCCAGGTCCACCTCCTACCATGGTGGCTAGCACATTTTGAGGAAAGATGTGACTTGTGTTCACATCAAATCCAGCTCTACCACCAAAGCCAATGGGCATATAAGACTGTGTAGGGATGCTCACAAATAAGGACACCACTTCAAGGCTACCATAGGTAACAGTTTTACCTAATTTTATAGAGACAGAGAAAATGTACCAAGCTGAGAAGACAGAGGATTTTTTCTTAATTGAAAGAGAAAGAGAAAACTTCTGAGAAAAACAACTAATAAAGAAGAAATAAACAATATGTTAGATTTTAAAAATTCAAAGCATTAGTAATAAGAATGCCAGCTGAATTATGTAAAAGAATAGAGGGGAGTTTCCGTCATGGCTCAATGGTTAACAAATCTGACTAGGAACGATGAGGTTGCAGTTTTGATCCCTGGCCTCACCCAGTGGGTTAAGGATCTAGTGTTTCTGTGAGCTGCGGTGTAGGTCACAGACTTGGCTCAAATCTGGCATTGTTGTGGCTGTGGTATAGGCCAGCAGGTACAGCTCCGATTGGACCCCTAGCCTGGGAACTTCCATATGCTGTGGGTGAGGCCTTAGAAAGACAAAAAATATGTAATAAAAGAAAAGAATAGATGAAAGCAGTGAAAAATTTAACAAGGAAATAGAAGAGTAAAATAACTGAAATGAAAAACACTCTAGAGGGAATGGAAAACAGACTAAGAGATACAGAAGAATACATAAGTGATCTGAAGAATAGGATAAAGAAAATTGCCAGCAGGAAAGCAAAGATAAAAACAAATATTAAAAAATGAAAACTGTTTAAGGGATCTTTGGGATAACATCAAGCATACAGATATTTGCTTGATAGGGGTCACAAAAGAAGAGTGAGAGAAGGGAGTAAAAATTCTTTTCAAAAATTGGGTTGAAAACTTCCCAAGTCTGAAGAAGGGAAGATATCCAGGTATAGGAAGAACAGTGGGTCCCAAATAAGGCTGATTCCCAAACAGATCCATACCACAATGTATTATAATTAAAATGGCTGAAGGTAAAGAAATAATTCTAAAGGTAGCAAGAATAAAAAAGAGTCATATGCAAGGGAATGCCCATATGATTATCAGCTGATTTTTTTTGAAGAAATGTTACAGGCCAGAAAAAAGTGGCATGGCATATACAACAAACTGACAGCCAACACCATCCTCAATGGTGAAAAGCTGAAAGAATTTCCACAAAGATCAGAAACAAGACAAGAATTCCACTCTCACCACTTTTATTCAACATAGATTTGGAAGTCCTAGCTACAGCAATCAGAAGAAAAAGAAATAAAAGGAATCAAAATTGGAAAAGAAGAATTGAATCCGTCACTGTTTGCATATGACATACATAGAAAATCCTAAAAAAGCTACCAGAAAACTACTAGAGCTCATCAATGCATTCAGAAAAATTGAAGTAACACACAAAACTCTCATATTCTTATATGCTAACAACAAAAGATCAGGAAGAGAAGTTAAGGAAACAATCATATTTATCATAGCATCAAAAAATAAAAAATAAAAAACCTAGGAATAAACCTACCTAATGAGACAAAAGACCTACACTCTGAAAACTATTACAAGAAATTGAAGATGACAAAAACAAATGGAAAGATAGACCACATTCTTGGACTGGAAGAATCAATATAATCAAAATGACTATACTATAAAAGGAAATCTACAGATTCAGTGCAATTCCTATTGAATTATCAATGGCATTTTCAACAGAATTAGAATGACTCTGAGTAGACAAAGTGATCGTGAGAAAGGAAAACAGAGCTGGAAGAATCAGGCTCCCTAGCTTCAGGCTATACTTCAAAGCTACACTCATCAAAACAGTATGACATTGGCACAAAAACAGAGATGTAGATCACTGAACCTGGATAGAAAGCTCAGAAATAAAACCAAGCACCTATGGTCAACTAATATATGACAAAGAAGGCAAGAATATACAATGCAGATAAGATAGTTTCTTCAATAAGTGGTTCTGGGAAAATTGGACAGCTACACATAAAAGAATGAAATTAGAACAGTCACTAAAACCATTCATTTATTTTGAAAAATAAATTCAAAATGGATTAAAGTCCTAAACATTAGGCTGGATACTATAAAACTCTTAGAAGAAAATAGTCAGAACTCTCTCCAACATAAACCGGAGCAATATCTTCTTTGATCCACCTCCTAGAATAATGATGAATAAAACAAAAATAAACAAATGGGACCCAATTAAACTTAGAGGTTTTTTCACAGCAAAAGAAACCATTAAAAAAAAAAGACAACCCATAGCATGAGAGAAAATATTTGCAAATGAAGCAACTGACAAGGGATTAATCTCCAAAATATGCGAACAACTCTTAGAGCTCAATATAAAAAAAAATAAAAAAATGATAAGATGACTTAAATAGACATTTCTCCAAAGATGACACCCAGATGGCAAAAAAACACATGAAAAGATGCTCAACATCTTCAATTATTGGAGAAATGCAAATCAATACTATTATAAGTTACCACCATATACCAGCCAGAATGGCCATCATCCAAAAGTCTACAAAAATAAGTGCTAGAAAGGGTGTGGAGAAAAAGGAACCCTACTACACTGGTGGTGGAATGTAAATTAATATGGCTACTATGGCAAACACTATAAAGATAACCCCCCAAAAAACTAAATATAGAACAAATAAATGATCCAACAATCCCACTTCTGGGCATGCATACAAAGAAAACCATAATTTGAAAAGATAGATTCATTCCCTTGTACATAACAGCACTATTTAAAATATCCAAGACTGGGAGAGAGGACAAGATGGTGGAGGAGTAGGGGGACACGCTCGCCCTCTCCCACAAACACAACAAAAAAAGGCACATCTACAGAATAAATGACTCGCACAGAACAGCAACCAATCGCTGGCAGAAGAACCTAAACTCCAATAACGGCAAGAAGTTCGTGACATTACTGGGCAGAACGGGAGAAAAGAGGAGAGTGAGAGAAGGTGAATCCGAGCGGGACGGGCGCTCCCGAAAGGGAACTGAGGAGGAGAAAGGGATCCCGCACCCTGGAAAGTAACCTACTCGGGGGAAAGATCAAACGAACCGGAGGAATCTCCAGATGCAGGGAAGAGTGTAGCAGTAAGTTGGAGTCCGGAAAAGCCGATCAAGAACCGAACGGATCATCTGAACTATGGGCATAGTCACCAAAAATTGAGACTCCTGGGTGGGGGCTGGGCACCGAGTCCTTGGCTCCAGAGGTTACTCCCCGGGAAAGGGCCAGGGGATGCCTGGGTGGGGGCTAGGCACAGAGACCTCGCCTCTGAAGGTTAGTCCCCAAGAAAGGGCTGGGGGATGCCTGGGTGGGGGCTGGGCACCGAGTCCCCGGCTCCAGAGGTTATTCCCTGGGAAAGGGCCAGGGGATGCCTGGGTGGGGACTGGGCACTGAGACCTCACCTACGAAGGATAGTCCCCAAGAAAGGGCCGGGGGACGCCTGGGTGGGGGCTGGGCACCGAGTCCCCGGCTCCAGAGGTTATTCCCTGGGAAAGGGCCAGGGGATGGCTGGGTGGGGACTGGGCACTGAGACCTCGCCTCCGAAGGTTACTCCCCAAGAAAGGGCCGGTGGATGCCTGGGTGGGGGATGGGAACCAAGAACTCGGCTCCAGAGGTTAGTCCCCGAGGAAGGGCTGGGGGGGTGGGGCGGCACCGGACCAGGGTATGCCTGCCATTCAAGAGGGCTGGCCTCAACAATTGCCTGAAGCCTAGCACTACAGGGGCTGTCCCTGCACAGGCCTGCTTGCCCTTTGGAGGGGTTAAACTTCTGCAGAGCAGCACCAAACACCACCAGCCCCCGAGAAAAGGCCTATAGCCCAGAAAAGCTAGAACAAGACTAGCCAGGCTGTGAATAGATCTACCGAATTCTCGGATGGTTTTTCTGAGTCAGGCAGCCCCGGGGAGGAGCCTCTTGGGTTTCCAGTGGCCCTGCGACCCGCCCAAGCCCCTAGGGGGTGCCCCACTCCCGTGGAATAGCTGCTCAGCACCACCAGCCCCCTGGAAGAGCCCCTGCAGCCCAGAAAAGCTGCAACAAGCTTGGCCAGAGTGTGAAAAGATCTGCCTACATTCGCAGGCGGTCCTTCTGAGTTGGGCTGCCCTAGGGAGGAACCTCTTAGGTTCTCAGTGACCCAGATAGCTGCTCCAGCCCCCAGGGGGTGCTGCACTCCTGAGGAACAGCTGCCCAACACCGCCAACCCCCTGCAAGAACCCCACAGCCTAAAAACACCAGAGCAAGCTCTGCATGACCAAATGAAATCTGCTACCATCGTGGTGTGGACCTCCCAGTCCTGGCTGCCCTCAGGAAGCCCTCCTTTGCTTCAAAGAAACACTGTTAGCCCCATCAACACTCCAGAAAAGCCACACTGCCTCAAAAAAGATTGACCAACAACGCCAGCCCTCAGGAAATATTCCACGGCAGTGACAAGGCAAACACTGCCCGATCACGGAGAGTACAACTCCCTCAGGAGAAAGAAAACAACAAGCAAGATGAAGAAGCTGAGAAACCACCCCCAGTCAAACCAACAGGAGAACTCACCTAAAACAGTCAACAATGAGACAGATCTCTGCAGTCTGACAGACCTGGAGTTCAAAAGAGAAATAGTGAAAATACTGAAGGGATTAAGAGAAGATATGAACAGTAATGCAGATACCCTCAGAAAGGAACGAGAAAATATAAGGAGGAGCCAAGAAAAACGAGAACATTCATTTGCAGAGATGCAAACTGAACTAGGGGCAGTAAAACCAGAATGAATAATGCAGAAGAACAAATCAGTGATATGGAAGATAGAATAATGGAAATCACTCAATCTGGTCAACAGACAGAAAACCGAATCCAAAAACTGGAAAGCAATATAAGAGACCTATGGGATAATATAAAGTGGGCCCATCTACGCATAATAGGAATTCCAGAAGGAGTAGAAAAAGATAAGGGGATGGAAAATATATTTGAAGAAATTATCACTGGAAACTTCCCAAATCTAAAGGATACTGGGTTCAAGATACAAGATGCACAGAGGGCCCCAAACAAACTGAACCCAAACAGACCCACACCAAGACACATCATAACAAAAATGGCAAAAGTTAGTGATAAAGAGAGGATCCTAAAGGCAGCAAGAGAAAAACAGAATGTTACCTACAAGGGAACCCCCATAAGAATATCAGCTGATTTCTCTACAGAAACACTACAGGCCAGGAGGGAATGGCAAGAGATATTGAAAGTGCTAAAAGGAAAAAATATGCTACCTAGAATACTCTATCCGGCAAGAATATCATTTAACACAGAAGGGGAAATAAAATTTTTTTCCAACAAACAAAATCTTACAGAATACAGCAACACAAAACCCAGGTTAAAGGAAATATTGAAAGGGCTTCTCTAAACCAAAAAGAAAGGAAGGGAAGGGAAGAAGAAAGAAAAGAAAAGAATAAGAAGAGGAAGAACTAGGACTGAGGAAACCGCAATCAGAGAGCAGTCACTCAAATAAGCCAGCATACAGATTTAATCATGAACAGGCCTCAAACAAAATAAAATTAAAAAGAAAAAATAAAAAAGTGTCATCAAAACCATAAAATGTGGGCACGGGGTGTTAGAAAGTAAATGACACTTTTTGTTTGTTTGTTTGTGTGTTTCTCTTCTTAATTTTAATATAGTAATGAAGTGTTTGAACTTACAGGACCATCAGGCTAAAACACACAATTATGGGAAGGAGTTAGCATACTTAAAACACAGGGCAACCACAAGCCAAAAGCAAATATTGCATTTGCAAAAAATGAAAAAAAAATACACTCAAGCAGATAATAACAGGAGAACATCCAACCAAAAAAAAAAAAAAGGAAAGGAAGAATGGAGAACCATAGAATCAACTGGAACACGAGGTTCAAAATGGCAATAAATAATCATCTATCAATTATCACCTTAAATGTCAATGGACTGAATGCCCCAATCAAAACACACAGAGTGGCTGAGTGGATAAAAAGGAAAAACCTTCAATATGCTGCCTACAAGAAACTCACCTTAGGACAAAAGATACATATAGATTGAAAGTGAAAGGGTGGGGGAAAATATTTCACGCCAATAGACATGACAGAAAAGCAGGAGTAGCAACGCTCATATCAGACAAAATAGACTTTAAAACAAAAGACATAAAGAAAGACAAAGAAGGACACTACCTAATGATTAAGGGATCCATCCAAGGAGAGGATGTTACTATTGTCAACATATATGCCCCAAATACAGGAGCACCCAGACACATACAACAAATATTAACAGACATAAAGGGAGATATTGATGAGAATACAATCATAGTAGGAGACCTTAATACCCCCCTCACATCAATGGACAGATCCTCTAGGCAGAAAACCAATAAAGCAACAGAGATCCTAAAGGAAACAATAGAAAAGTGAGACTTCATTGATATCTTCAGGACACTACATCCAAAAAAAGCAGACTACACATTCTTCTCAAATGCTCATGGAACATTCTCAAGAATCGACCACGTATTGGGACAGAAAGCTAACCTCAATAAATTTGGGAGCATAGAAATTATCTCAAGCATCTTCTCTGACCACAATGCCGTGAAATTAGAAATCAACCATGGGAAAAGGAAAGAGAAAAAACCTACCACATGGAGACTAAACAACATGCTACGAAAAAACCAATGGGTCAATGAGGATATCAAGAAGGAAATTAAAAACTACCTTGAAACAAATGATAATGAAGACACAACCGCTCAAAATCTATGGGATGCTGTGAAAGCAGTGCTCAGAGGGAAATTTATAGCAATACGGGCCTTTCTCAAAAAAGAAGAAAGATCCCAAATGGACAACTTAACCCTCCACCTAAATGAATTAGAAGAAGAAGACCAAAAAAGTCCTAAAGTCAACAGAAGGAAGGAAATTATAAAGATCAAAGAAGAAATCAATAAAATAGAGACTCAAAAAACAATAGAGGAAATTAATAAAACCAAGAGCTGGTTCTTTGAAAAGGTGAACAAAATTGACAACGCCCTGGCCAGACTCACTAAAAGGAGGAGAGAAAGAACCCAAATAACCAAAATTATAAATGAAAAAGGAGAAATCACAACAGACACAGCAGAAATACAAAAACCCATAAGGGAATACTATGAACCACTATACGGCAACAAGTTGGACAATCTGGAAGAAATGGACACTTTTCTAGAATCTTACAGCCTGCCAAAACTGAATCAAGTAGAAACAGACCAACTGAACAGACCCATCACTAGAAATGAAATTGAAGAGGTCATAAAATCACTCCCGACAAATAAAAGTCCAGGACCAGATGGCTTCACAGGTGAGTTCTATCAAACATATAAAGAGGAATTGGTGCCCATCCTCCTTAAACTCTTTCAAAAGGTTGAAGAAGAAGGAACACTCCCAAAGACATTCTATGATGCCACCATCACCCTCATTCCAAAACCAGACAGAGATACCACCAAAAAAGAAAACAATCAGCCAATATCATTGATGAATATACATGCAAAAATTCTCAACAAAATCTTAGCCAACCGAATCCAACAACATATCAAAAAAATTATACGCCATGACCAGGTTGGGTTCATCCCAGGTTCACAAGGATGGTTCAACATACGCAAATCAATCAGCATCATACACCACATTAACAAAAAGAAAGTCAAAAATCATATGATAATCTCAATAGACGCAGAAAAAGCATTTGACAAAGTCCAACATCCATTCATGATCAAGACCCTCGCCAAAGTGGGTATAGAGGGAACATTCCTGAGTATAATCACAGCCATTTATGATAAACCCACAGCAAATATAATACTCAATGGGGAAAAACTGAAAGCCTTCTCACTCAAATCGGGAACAAGACAGGGATGCCCACTCTCACCACTGCTCTTCAACATAGTTCTGGAAGTCCACGCCACAGCAATTAGACAAAGAAAAGAAATAAAAGGAATCCATATAGGAAGAGAAGAGACAAAACTGTCGCTGTATGCAGATGACATGATACTATACATAGAAAACCCTAAGGACTCAACCCCAAAACGACTTGAACTGATTCATAACTTCAGCAATGTAACAGGATATAAGATGAACATTCAGAAGTCAGTTGCATTTCTGTATACCAGCAAGGAAACATTACAAAAGGAATACAAAATCACGATACCTTTTAAAATTGCACCTCACAAAATCAAATACCTCGGAATACACCTGACCAAGGAGGTAAAGGACCTCTATGCCGAGAACGATAAAACTTTAATCAAAGAAATCAAAGAAGATGTAAAGAAATGGAAAGATATTCCATGTTCCTGGATTGGGAAAATCAATATTGTAAAAATGGCCATACTACCCAAAGCAATCTACAGATTCAATGCAATCCCTATCCAATTACCCATGACATTTTTCACAGAACTAGAACAAACAATCCAAACATTTATATGGAACCACAAAAGACCCAGAATCACCAAAGCAATCCTGAGAAACAAAAACCAAGCAGGAGGCATCACTCTCCCAGACTTCCAGAAATACTACAAAGCCACAGTCATCAAAACAGGGTGGTACTGGTATCAAAACAGACAGACAGACCAATGGAACAGAAGAGAGAACCCGGAAATAAACCCTGACACCTATGGTCCATTAATCTTTGACAAGGGAGGCAAGAACATCAAATGGGAAAAAGAAAGTCTATTCAGCAAGCATTGCTGGGAAACCTGGACAGCTGCATGCAAAGCAATGAAACTAGAACACACCCTCACACCATGCACAAAAAGAAACTCCAAATGGCTGAAAGACTTAAATATACGACAGGACACCATCAAACTCCTAGAAGAAAACATAGGCCAAACACTCTCGGACATCCACAGCATGAATATGTTCTCAGGTGTCAGTCTCCCAAAGCAATCGAAATTAGAGCAAAAATAAACCCATGGGACCTCATCAAACTGACAAGCTTTTGCACAGCCAAGGAAACCCAAAAGAAAACAAAAAGACAACTTACAGAATGGGAGAAAGCAGTTTCAAATGATGCAACCGACAATTGCTTAATCTCTAGAACATGTAAGCAACTTATACAACCCAACAACAGCAAAAAGCCAATCAATCCATGGAAAAATGGGCAAAAGACCTGAATAGACATTTCTCCAAAGAAGATATACACATGGCCAGCAAACACATGAAAAAATGCTCAACATCGCTGGTTATAAGAGAAATGCAAATCAAAACTACCATGAGATATCACCTCACACCAGTCAGGATGGCCATCATTAATGAGTCCACAAATAACAAGTGCTGGAGGGGCTGTGGAGAAAAGGGAACCCTCCTGCACTGCTGGTGGGAATGTAAACTGGTACAGCCACTATGGAGAACAGTTTGGAGATACCTTAGAAATCTACACATAGAACTTCCATATGACCCCACAATCCCACTCTTGGGCATCTATCCGGACAAAACTCGACTTAAAAGAGACACGTGCACCCGCATGTTCATTGCAGCCCTATTCACAATAGCCAGGACATGGAAACAACCCAAATGTCCATCGACAGAGGATTGGATTCGGAAGAAGTGGTATATATACACAATGGAATACTACTCAGCCATAAAAAAGAATGACATAATGCCATTTGCAGCAACATGGATGGAATGAGAGACTCTCATCCTGAGTGAAATGAGCCAGGAAGACAAAGACAAATACCATATGATATCACTTATAACTGGAATCTAATATCCAGCACAAATGAACATCTCCTCAGAAAAGAAAATCATGGACTTGGAGAAGAGACTTGTGGCTGCCTGATGGGATGGGGAGCGAGTGGGAGGGATCGGGAGCTTGGGCTTATCAGACACAACTTAGAATAGATTTACAAGGAGATCCTGCTGAATAGCATTGAGAACTTTGTCTAGATACTCCTGTTGCAACAGAAGAAAGGGTGGGGGGGAAAATGTAATTGTAATGTATACATGTAAGGATAACCTGACCCCCGTGCTGTACAGTGGGAAAATAAAAAATACATATATTAAAAAAATTAAATTAAATTAAATTAAATTAAAAAATCACTCATGACAGAACTAAAGACATACACAGACTGAAAGTGAAAGAAGGGGAAAATATACTTCATCCAAACGTAAATGGCAAGGGTAGCATTGCAAGGATAGCGACACTAATATCAGGCACAAAATACTTTGAAGTAAAGTCTACTACCAAAGACGAAGAAGGGCATTATATAATAATACATAGTTCAATACAAAGGATGATAATATACTTGTTAACATATATTAATCCAATACATGACCATCAAAATATATGAAGCGAATATTAGAAGAGTAAAGGAAAAAGAGACCATAATACAGTAGTAAATAATAAAATAACACTAGGTAACTATGACATCACAGATAAATGTACAGATACCAAACCAAAAAAAAAAACAGTAAGGCAACACGGGTCATAATGAAATAATAAACCAGTTTAACTTAACAGATATCTACAAGATATTCCATTTGAAAAAACAAGAGGCACAGTCTTTTCAAGTGTATATGCAGCTCTCCTTAGAAAAGACATATGCTAGAGGAAAAAGCAAATAACAGAAACTACAAGACACAAAAAAACAATAGGATTTTTTTTTTTCTGATCACACTAACCAGAGAAATTCTTGGTGCTGGCCTTTGGTTTTATGTTATGTAAAAAAAACAGAGAAACTTAAATTATATCAGGATCTAACTGGAACCATTTTCTGATATCAAAAGCTGTATATATCCAGATGGACGAGAAACACATCAAAAGATGTTCAACATCACTCATTATTAGAGAAATGCAAATCAAAACCTCTCTGAGGTACCACCTTACACCAGCCAGATGGCCATCATCAAAAAGTCTACACACAATAAGTCCTGGAGAGGGTGTGGAGAAAAAGGAACACTAGTACACTGTTGGTGGGATTGTAAATTGGTGCAACCACTGTGGAAAGCAGTAGGGAGATGCATCAGGAAACTACAACTAGAACTACCATTTGATCCAGCAATCCCACTCCTGGGCATCTATCCAGAGAAAACCACGACTCGCAAAGACACATGTACTCCAATGTTCATTGCAACACGGTTTGCAATAACCAAGACATAGAAAAAACCTAAATGTCCATTGAGAGAGGAGTGGATCAAGAAGGTGTGGTACATATACACAATGGAATATGACTCAGCCATTAAAAAGAACACACTACCAGCATTTTTTGCAACATGGATGGACCTAGAAAAAATCATGATAAGTGAATTAAGACATACAATGAGACAACAATATCAAATGATTTCACTGACATGTGGAATATGAAAAAAGGACAGACTGAACTTCCTTGCAGGACAGATGCTGACTCACAGACACTGAAAAACTTATGGTCTCTGGTGGAGACAGTTTGTGGGGTGGGAGGATGTACTTGGGTTATGGGATGGAAATCCTGTGAAACTGGATTCTTATGATCATTATACAAATACAGATGTGATGAATGCAATGGAGAAATAAAAACAAATTATACAAAATAAACACAAAAAATGAATAAAGCTGAATATATCAAAATATGAAATGAGAAAACTGCAATATGTCACTGGAAGGTTTATGAAATTGAAAAGGTTAAAAAGAAAAGCACAAAGATCTGCACGTGGGTGGGGGTGATTGAATGCCAAATGCAAAACCAAATAAAAATGATCTTGATAATACCTAAGGAAATGGAGGAGACAGTATGAATACAAAGAGATAAACCTATAACATAAGCACGGACTTTTCCTTTCACTGAAGGGCAGCCATGGCACGAGGACCCTTAGGACACCAGGGACACAGCTAAGAACTGGAAGTGAAAGGAAACGAGGGAAGCAGTATGTCCTCACCTCCACCACCACTGCCAAGGCACTGCCAAAGTTGTCCTGGACCTAGTGCACGGAGGGGTGCTTCGCTGGGACTTGGCGGGCCTTCCAGGACTGACCAGGAGACACAAGGTGCCTAGAGACCAGGGGACACACCAGCAGGCAGATCCTTGCCACGAGGGTCCCTCCTGAGTGCCACCAAGGGCTCTGACCCAAGAGTAGACCTGCCTGGGGGTGGGGGGCAGGGTGTGCAGAGAGAAGGCAAGAGGGGAGGAGGCGGGGCCACACGCCCCGACGACACCCCGAGCAGGTCCTGTCCTGGGCACATTCATGGGACGGGACAGGACAGGACAGGACAGGACAGGGAAGGGATGAGGGTACTCTCCGATGGCCATTAAGGGATGGTTGGGAGAGAGTGCCCCCTTGCTCCTGCGATCCATGCGGGTCATTGGCACTTCCACAGGAAAGGAGAAGGAAAAGGAAAAGTACTGGCCAGGGGGCTGCTCCCAGGCGCCTGCCCAATCCTGCCTTCTAGACAGAGGCACACCCGCGCCAGAAGGCCTGAAAGTCAGGAAGCGCGTGTAAGTAAGGGACGGAAAGCGCAGAGCAAAAAGAAAGCAAAGGTGGAACTGAGGTGGAGCTGAAGCCTGAAGGTGATCCCCGGGGCACTGCGTCCGGGGGGGGGTGGGGGGGGGGTGGGGGGGGGCAGCTGGAACCTGTGGCCCCCTAGGGGAAGAGCCATCACCCGAGGCAGAGCCGTCAGCCACTGAGGCAAGGGTTTGGACCCTGGCCAGGGAGAGGCCTGCCTTGCGATGCTGTAGTGCCCAGCTGGGAAGGGGAAAGACAACCAGAATGGGCCAAGGAGGAAGAACCGGGTCGGGCCGGGCCGGGGGGTGGGGTGGGGGGTGGGGGGACGGGGCGGCCAGGAAGGTAGGGCCGCTCTCCCCCCCCCCTTCCCCCGCCGGGGTCCAGTGCCACTGGCAGAGAGAATAAGCTGTGTGCCTGCGCAGACCCGTTTACCTGACTATAAGGCTGTGTGTGTGGGTGTGTGCGGGGGTGGGGGTGGGGGTGGGGTGGGGGGGTGCGTGCGCGCGCCAGGGTTCTGCAACCAGAAGAATGCAGGGAAAGGCGGCAAGTCATGTGAAACGATGTTGAACCCTGACGCCAAGAGTGGGGATTCCACGCCTAGCTGGTCCCCGATGCCTGCCCTCCTTTCTCCCTGCATTGTCCCCAGGTTAGGTGTCAGGGGTGCCCTGGTGTTTACCTTCTGGGCAAGAGGCACCTCAGGTCCCTACCTGACAGGATGGGGGTGACTTTTGTTTTCCTGAGTTGTTTTCTGTCTCTTTGTATTTTCCCAACCACTTCCACCCACCGATGGCCTGCTTCCCGGGACAGCATGGGGGAGAAGAAGGCTCTTGGGAAAAGGCCATTCCTCAATTCTAAGCGTCCTTAAGACACTACCGAGTGTGGCAAATCCCGGCCACGACGGTCCCGGGGGGTGCGGGGTGCGGGGTGCGGGGGTGGGTTTCCATTCCTCGGAGCTCCCTTCCTTCCGGTCCGCACCCCTAGGAAGACCTTAAGGGAGCAAAGAAAGGAACCGCTTACAGGGGAAACCCTAAAGACCCTCAGGCTCACCTCCCACATTGCTGTCTTTGCGAGGCACTGGCTGGCATGGGCGTGATGCCCTCAGACACTCAAGGCAGGGTCACCACTGCTTTCCTTTCCATCCGCCGACCAAACAAACCAACCAAGGCCAGAGGACAACCACAAAAGGTTGCCTGCCTTTACTGTGCACTAAGGTGGTGGCCCGGCCATTAGCCACCAGCCACTGCGGCTGCCCCCAAAGCTGTATGGGGAGGGGAATTCAGGATGGAGACAAGCAGGACGCTGGCCCTGGAGGGTTAAGGTGCCAATCTAGGAGTGATGTCAAGGGGCCCTAGTCCTGAGCCATCCCATACAGAGAAGAGCCCTCAAGTCACTGCCTGGGGATGTCCCCCATTTTGTTTGGTTGGTTGGTTTTGGTTTTGGTTGCATGAGCTCTAATCTTTGGATGATCCAAGACAGCATTTCCCTCCTTTCTCTTTTTCTCAAAAGAAAGTCCTGGCGCCTTCCTCCCTTTCCTCTTCGGAACGTACCCTCGGAGCTATCTGAGGGGCTGTCACCGTGGCTATAGTCCTCACAGAGGGCTCGCAGAGGTCCCCGAACAAAACATAACTCTCGGTGTTTAGCTTGCGCATTTCTCTTCTGCCCACACCTCCCAATCTGCCCTGCAAAAGGGCCCTGAGCCCTCCTTTGGAGTGGGTGTGGCTGGATACTCAGGCTCAGCATTCCCTTAAGCTGTTCAGTGGTTCCTCAGAAGTGGTTTCTCAGATGTGTGCATGTGTGCCTGCCTCTGTGTGTGTGTGTGTGTGTGTGTGTGAGACTGTGTGTGTGCGTGCATGTCTGTGCGTGTGTTTGGGGGTGGCCGTGGGGGTGAATATGTGTGAGCGTGACTGTTTGACGGGGATCCACAGTTTCCACGCCAAGTTCTCAGGTGTCAAGCCCTCGGATGAAGACCAGGCTAGTGTCAGGGCTTACTTAGGCTGAGAAGCAGAGCGATGGACACATCAGACCAAACCCCCAAGCTCCCTTCTGCCACTTGACCCCCGCCCCCCCCCCCCACATCAAGCCCCACCCTCCCTCCACCTCCCCTAGTCCCTTAGCCTCCTAAGCTTCACCTTCTCCCCGAGGATAAAATGCCATGGGGGTCGGGGAAGCCTGAGCAGGACCTGTTCGCGGGCTCTTGGTAGAGAACTGACGCCTGACGGCCTGGCTACCCAGGCCTGAGGGTGAGGGCAGAAGGACCCTGATGGGGCTGACTTGTGAACCAATGCCTAGCAGGCCAAGCGGCCCTCCCCGAGACCCACCTGTGTGAGCCCTGCCATTCCAAAACGTCGCAGCCCTGGGCACAAAGGAGTGCTCAGGCTCCCAAGCAGAGATGCCCCCAGCGGCCTCTTCCGCACCCTGGTGACTCCTGGCACGACCCCGCTGTACAGAAGGGGCCAATGACTTCTGGACCCGCTTGGGACCTGCCTGCCTCTGACCCAGCCGCCTTTGGCCCCCTGAAGCATGCACGCAGCCTCAGGAGAAGCAAGGTTGCTGCCTGGGAAGGGGTATGGTACAGACAAGCCAGGGGCCAGGAGGAGTCTGAAGCTACATACCAAGGGGAATCTGCAAGCCCAGTGGTGGCATCTCTGCAAGGCTGTCTGTGTTCACAGTGAAGCAGAGCCTGAACAGAGTCAAGAACGGCCTAGCTACCCTTGCAGGGTTGGCCCAGAGTGGCCAAGTTGGTGAGGGGCCCTGCCGAAGGTGGCCTGGCTGTTCTGCGGGCTGGACTATTGCTGGTGATGAGGATATTGGCATAGGGATGCCTGCCGCTGCCGCTGCCGCTGCCGCTGCCGCTGCTATTGTTGCTATGGATGACAGTGATGATGGCGGTGGTGGCGGTGGTGGTGGGAAGAAGAGAAGAGGAGGAGTAGGAGAAGAGGGTGAAAGGATGGCGTCTCCACCTGCAGCCCACCCCCTCCTCTGTCAGGCTGCCAAAGGAAGGAGAGGAAGGCTTGGTGGGGGCAGGGAAAGGGGTGACTGCCATTTCTGGAGCCACAGTGCCATCCAGCGGAAAGTGTATGGGAAAAGGCCAGGCAGCAGCCTGGCTTCTGCCAGGCACAGAGAGCAGCAAGGCTGTGCTGGGCTGACCGGGCTGTGCTCAAGCCCCAGGTTTCCCCTGCAGGGGAGCTGGGCACCGAGGCCGGTCGGTCGGGGCCGTCGGAGGCCCTGAGGGCCTTGGCCTGCCAGCAGGACCCGCTGGGGGAGGCAGGAGCTCCAGGAGCCCTGGACACAAGCCGGCAGCCCCTAGGCAGAGCAGCCCAGACAGCTGAGCTTCCCGTTTGTCAGCCATTTTGGGGTGGGCCCAGAGGAATTCCACCCCGTTTCCTCTGGTGTCCCTGCTGCGGAGCGGAGTAGCGTAGCGGGGCGCCCTGCCTCGGGGCACACTGGCGTCAGGGGTCCCCTTTCCCCACCTGGAGCCCAGGCCCTTAGGAGTTCTGGGGCCAGGGCCATTTGCCTGCCCCTGGCACTGCTCCCCGCGGTAGCCATCTTGGGCGGCCTCTGGGGTTTCTGAGGGCCTTCTCCAGCTGTGGGCCTAGGGCCCACTCTCCCATGGGGCACACAGGCGGAGGGACAGCCAGGGGCCCTTCGCCCCCGTGCACCCGCTGCACCCTCCGGACCACCCCGCCCGCACTGGGCCCAGCCCTTCTCTCTCTCCCTCGCTCTCTCTCTCTCTCTCTCTCTCTCTCTCTCTCTCTCTCTCTCTCTCTCTCTCTCTCTCTCGGGAGGACCTCTGCCTTGGCCCTGCTAACTGGCTCTGACAGAAACTATCTCCGCTTGATGGCAGTATGGCTCCACCAATGCCAACCAAATGCTTACCCCCCCCTCCCCCTCCAACACCCCCCCAGGGCCTGGAGCCTCCTGCCCTTCCAGGGTGAAAGCAAAAGCAAAACAACGCAACTGACACAGACAGTCCGAGGAAGAAGCACAGAAAAGGAAAGGAACCAGCCACCTGGACCCATGCCGCTCACCAAATGCACTGGGCAGAAGGACTACTGACCAGGAGGCGGGACCCCCTGCAGGCCTTTCCCCTGCTTTGCTCCAGCCCCATTTTTCCTAGCTCCAGCTCTGGGAGAGAAGCAAAAGGCCAAGGACACACCCACAGGCCCGGGTGACTCTCTCTGTCCCAGGGATTAAATCAGGGGACCTGCCTCGGACAAGGTGGCAGCCACCATTCGGGTGGCCCATCGCTCTGCTCTGTCTTGCCAGGGACTTTTTTGGCCGGGCTCTGCTTCCTACCAAGGCCTGGAGCTCACCACCTTGGGCTGGCCCCCCAACAAGGCAGCCAGAAACGGCTGGCCCAACCTGCAGCCACAGGGCTCCCACCCCCCACCCCCACCCCGCCCCGGAGGCTCCCCTGTAAAGGGCTACCCAAAGCCCGAGGCTGACACAGGCTGGCCTTGCTCTCACACAGGAACCCTGCAAAGGCCACCAAACCTCGCCAAGGCACAAGGCCCCACCCAGGGCCAGGATGCTGGAGAGGAAGGGCACAGACTCTGATGAATGGGACTCGGGACTCGGAGACCCCCGTTTCTTTCTCTGCCTAAACAAGGGAGGCCCCAAGTTTACACTGTAGCCGGGCGGACCTGCTGACAGACCACCAGCTCAGGAAACACACAATGGCTCCCTGTCCCTTGCGCAGAGCCCTCCCGGGAATGTATGTTTCAGTCATTCTCTGTGTGCGCCTGTGTGGGGGACGGGGCGGAGGGGGCGCGGGCGGGGGCGGGGGCGGGGGCGGGGGGGGGGAGCAAGGTGGGCCTTGGGGTTGGAGCTGGGGGGTGAGAGGGTTGGTGGTGGGATGAGGTGTGAGTGTACATATGAAAGCACACACAACAGTGTGTATCAGTGTGTTTGCGGTTGTGTGAGGGTATGGCCTGTGAAAGACTGGGCTGGGGGTGAGAGCATGTGTCTCTGTGTGCGTGTGCGCATGCGTGCGTGCGTGTGCGGGTGTTGGGTGCTGGACATGCTCAAAGCCATATATGGTGCTTGCCCTCCTGTGTGCCTGGGTGACCATGGATATCCCTATCCCGGTGTGCCTGTGCCTTTGGGTGTGGGGATGGGTGCTTGAGGGCCTGGTCCTGTGAGCAAAGGCCAGTGCCGGCCTGCCAGGGCTTGGGCAAGTGGAGGTGACAGGTTGTATGGATCCAGTGAAATCTCTATTGTTCCCTTCAGGCCAAAAGGAAGCAGGGCACGCCTGCAGGAAGCTCCTACTGGCTCAAGTCTGGACTTTAAGTGCTTCCATAAGGATAACAACTGCCAGGAATGGAACTTCAAGAGGTTATTTTGGCAAGTCTTGAGTTCCCGATGCTCTTTCATTGCAAAGCAACTCCTGGACCACGGCTGGTTTTGTTTGTGGTCGGTTTCCTGGTGGTTTCGGAGGCTGAGGATGATCTCCACCCCTGGGGAATTCAGGGGAAGCGTGGACCCTGAACCTCGGTACTCTGTCCCGCTACCCTTGGACGTGCCCCTTCACCAAAGGGCAGCCATGGCACGAGGACCCTTAGGACACCAGGGACACAGCTAAGAACTGGAAGCGAAAGGAAACGAGGGAAGCAGTATGTCCTCACCTCCACCACCACTGCCAAGGCACTGCCAAAGTTGTCCTGGACCTAGTGCACGGAGGGGTGCTTCGCTGGGACTTGGCGGGCCTTCCAGGACTGACCAGGAGACACAAGGTGCCTAGAGACCAGGGGACACACCAGCAGGCAGATCCTTGCCACGAGGGTCCCTCCTGAGTGCCACCAAGGGCTCTGACCCAAGAGTAGACCTGCCTGGGGGTGGGGGGCAGGGTGTGCAGAGAGAAGGCAAGAGGGGAGGAGGCGGGGCCACACGCCCCGACGACACCCCGAGCAGGTCCTGTCCTGGGCACATTCATGGGACGGGACAGGACAGGACAGGACAGGACAGGGAAGGGATGAGGGTACTCTCCGATGGCCATTAAGGGATGGTTGGGAGAGAGTGCCCCCTTGCTCCTGCGATCCATGCGGGTCATTGGCACTTCCACAGGAAAGGAGAAGGAAAAGGAAAAGTACTGGCCAGGGGGCTGCTCCCAGGCGCCTGCCCAATCCTGCCTTCTAGACAGAGGCACACCCGCGCCAGAAGGCCTGAAAGTCAGGAAGCGCGTGTAAGTAAGGGACGGAAAGCGCAGAGCGAAAAGAAAGCAAAGGTGGAACTGAGGTGGAGCTGAAGCCTGAAGGTGATCCCCGGGGCACTGCGTCCGGGGGGGGGTGGGGGGGGGGGTGGGGGGGGGCAGCTGGAACCTGTGGCCCCCTAGGGGAAGAGCCATCACCCGAGGCAGAGCCGTCAGCCACTGAGGCAAGGGTTTGGACCCTGGCCAGGGAGAGGCCTGCCTTGCGATGCTGTAGTGCCCAGCTGGGAAGGGGAAAGACAACCAGAATGGGCCAAGGAGGAAGAACCGGGTCGGGCCGGGCCGGGGGGTGGGGTGGGGGGTGGGGGGACGGGGCGGCCAGGAAGGTAGGGCCGCTCTCCCCCCCCCCTTCCCCCGCCGGGGTCCAGTGCCACTGGCAGAGAGAATAAGCTGTGTGCCTGCGCAGACCCGTTTACCTGACTATAAGGCTGTGTGTGTGGGTGTGTGCGGGGGTGGGGGTGGGGGTGGGGTGGGGGGGTGCGTGCGCGCGCCAGGGTTCTGCAACCAGAAGAATGCAGGGAAAGGCGGCAAGTCATGTGAAACGATGTTGAACCCTGACGCCAAGAGTGGGGATTCCACGCCTAGCTGGTCCCCGATGCCTGCCCTCCTTTCTCCCTGCATTGTCCCCAGGTTAGGTGTCAGGGGTGCCCTGGTGTTTACCTTCTGGGCAAGAGGCACCTCAGGTCCCTACCTGACAGGATGGGGGTGACTTTTGTTTTCCTGAGTTGTTTTCTGTCTCTTTGTATTTTCCCAACCACTTCCACCCACCGATGGCCTGCTTCCCGGGACAGCATGGGGGAGAAGAAGGCTCTTGGGAAAAGGCCATTCCTCAATTCTAAGCGTCCTTAAGACACTACCGAGTGTGGCAAATCCCGGCCACGACGGTCCCGGGGGGTGCGGGGTGCGGGGTGCGGGGGTGGGTTTCCATTCCTCGGAGCTCCCTTCCTTCCGGTCCGCACCCCTAGGAAGACCTTAAGGGAGCAAAGAAAGGAACCGCTTACAGGGGAAACCCTAAAGACCCTCAGGCTCACCTCCCACATTGCTGTCTTTGCGAGGCACTGGCTGGCATGGGCGTGATGCCCTCAGACACTCAAGGCAGGGTCACCACTGCTTTCCTTTCCATCCGCCGACCAAACAAACCAACCAAGGCCAGAGGACAACCACAAAAGGTTGCCTGCCTTTACTGTGCACTAAGGTGGTGGCCCGGCCATTAGCCACCAGCCACTGCGGCTGCCCCCAAAGCTGTATGGGGAGGGGAATTCAGGATGGAGACAAGCAGGACGCTGGCCCTGGAGGGTTAAGGTGCCAATCTAGGAGTGATGTCAAGGGGCCCTAGTCCTGAGCCATCCCATACAGAGAAGAGCCCTCAAGTCACTGCCTGGGGATGTCCCCCATTTTGTTTGGTTGGTTGGTTTTGGTTTTGGTTGCATGAGCTCTAATCTTTGGATGATCCAAGACAGCATTTCCCTCCTTTCTCTTTTTCTCAAAAGAAAGTCCTGGCGCCTTCCTCCCTTTCCTCTTCGGAACGTACCCTCGGAGCTATCTGAGGGGCTGTCACCGTGGCTATAGTCCTCACAGAGGGCTCGCAGAGGTCCCCGAACAAAACATAACTCTCGGTGTTTAGCTTGCGCATTTCTCTTCTGCCCACACCTCCCAATCTGCCCTGCAAAAGGGCCCTGAGCCCTCCTTTGGAGTGGGTGTGGCTGGATACTCAGGCTCAGCATTCCCTTAAGCTGTTCAGTGGTTCCTCAGAAGTGGTTTCTCAGATGTGTGCATGTGTGCCTGCCTCTGTGTGTGTGTGTGTGTGTGTGTGTGAGACTGTGTGTGTGCGTGCATGTCTGTGCGTGTGTTTGGGGGTGGCCGTGGGGGTGAATATGTGTGAGCGTGACTGTTTGACGGGGATCCACAGTTTCCACGCCAAGTTCTCAGGTGTCAAGCCCTCGGATGAAGACCAGGCTAGTGTCAGGGCTTACTTAGGCTGAGAAGCAGAGCGATGGACACATCAGACCAAACCCCCAAGCTCCCTTCTGCCACTTGACCCCCGCCCCCCCCCCCCACATCAAGCCCCACCCTCCCTCCACCTCCCCTAGTCCCTTAGCCTCCTAAGCTTCACCTTCTCCCCGAGGATAAAATGCCATGGGGGTCGGGGAAGCCTGAGCAGGACCTGTTCGCGGGCTCTTGGTAGAGAACTGACGCCTGACGGCCTGGCTACCCAGGCCTGAGGGTGAGGGCAGAAGGACCCTGATGGGGCTGACTTGTGAACCAATGCCTAGCAGGCCAAGCGGCCCTCCCCGAGACCCACCTGTGTGAGCCCTGCCATTCCAAAACGTCGCAGCCCTGGGCACAAAGGAGTGCTCAGGCTCCCAAGCAGAGATGCCCCCAGCGGCCTCTTCCGCACCCTGGTGACTCCTGGCACGACCCCGCTGTACAGAAGGGGCCAATGACTTCTGGACCCGCTTGGGACCTGCCTGCCTCTGACCCAGCCGCCTTTGGCCCCCTGAAGCATGCACGCAGCCTCAGGAGAAGCAAGGTTGCTGCCTGGGAAGGGGTATGGTACAGACAAGCCAGGGGCCAGGAGGAGTCTGAAGCTACATACCAAGGGGAATCTGCAAGCCCAGTGGTGGCATCTCTGCAAGGCTGTCTGTGTTCACAGTGAAGCAGAGCCTGAACAGAGTCAAGAACGGCCTAGCTACCCTTGCAGGGTTGGCCCAGAGTGGCCAAGTTGGTGAGGGGCCCTGCCGAAGGTGGCCTGGCTGTTCTGCGGGCTGGACTATTGCTGGTGATGAGGATATTGGCATAGGGATGCCGCCGCTGCCGCTGCCGCTGCCGCTGCCGCTGCTATTGTTGCTATGGATGACAGTGATGATGGCGGTGGTGGCGGTGGTGGTGGGAAGAAGAGAAGAGGAGGAGTAGGAGAAGAGGGTGAAAGGATGGCGTCTCCACCTGCAGCCCACCCCCTCCTCTGTCAGGCTGCCAAAGGAAGGAGAGGAAGGCTTGGTGGGGGCAGGGAAAGGGGTGACTGCCATTTCTGGAGCCACAGTGCCATCCAGCGGAAAGTGTATGGGAAAAGGCCAGGCAGCAGCCTGGCTTCTGCCAGGCACAGAGAGCAGCAAGGCTGTGCTGGGCTGACCGGGCTGTGCTCAAGCCCCAGGTTTCCCCTGCAGGGGAGCTGGGCACCGAGGCCGGTCGGTCGGGGCCGTCGGAGGCCCTGAGGGCCTTGGCCTGCCAGCAGGACCCGCTGGGGGAGGCAGGAGCTCCAGGAGCCCTGGACACAAGCCGGCAGCCCCTAGGCAGAGCAGCCCAGACAGCTGAGCTTCCCGTTTGTCAGCCATTTTGGGGTGGGCCCAGAGGAATTCCACCCCGTTTCCTCTGGTGTCCCTGCTGCGGAGCGGAGTAGCGTAGCGGGGCGCCCTGCCTCGGGGCACACTGGCGTCAGGGGTCCCCTTTCCCCACCTGGAGCCCAGGCCCTTAGGAGTTCTGGGGCCAGGGCCATTTGCCTGCCCCTGGCACTGCTCCCCGCGGTAGCCATCTTGGGCGGCCTCTGGGGTTTCTGAGGGCCTTCTCCAGCTGTGGGCCTAGGGCCCACTCTCCCATGGGGCACACAGGCGGAGGGACAGCCAGGGGCCCTTCGCCCCCGTGCACCCGCTGCACCCTCCGGACCACCCCGCCCGCACTGGGCCCAGCCCTTCTCTCTCTCCCTCGCTCTCTCTCTCTCTCTCTCTCTCTCTCTCTCTCTCTCTCTCTCTCTCTCTCTCTCTCTCGGGAGGACCTCTGCCTTGGCCCTGCTAACTGGCTCTGACAGAAACTATCTCCGCTTGATGGCAGTATGGCTCCACCAATGCCAACCAAATGCTTACCCCCCCCTCCCCCTCCAACACCCCCCCAGGGCCTGGAGCCTCCTGCCCTTCCAGGGTGAAAGCAAAAGCAAAACAACGCAACTGACACAGACAGTCCGAGGAAGAAGCACAGAAAAGGAAAGGAACCAGCCACCTGGACCCATGCCGCTCACCAAATGCACTGGGCAGAAGGACTACTGACCAGGAGGCGGGACCCCCTGCAGGCCTTTCCCCTGCTTTGCTCCAGCCCCATTTTTCCTAGCTCCAGCTCTGGGAGAGAAGCAAAAGGCCAAGGACACACCCACAGGCCCGGGTGACTCTCTCTGTCCCAGGGATTAAATCAGGGGACCTGCCTCGGACAAGGTGGCAGCCACCATTCGGGTGGCCCATCGCTCTGCTCTGTCTTGCCAGGGACTTTTTTGGCCGGGCTCTGCTTCCTACCAAGGCCTGGAGCTCACCACCTTGGGCTGGCCCCCCAACAAGGCAGCCAGAAACGGCTGGCCCAACCTGCAGCCACAGGGCTCCCACCCCCCACCCCCACCCCGCCCCGGAGGCTCCCCTGTAAAGGGCTACCCAAAGCCCGAGGTGACACAGGCTGGCCTTGCTCTCACACAGGAACCCTGCAAAGGCCACCAAACCTCGCCAAGGCACAAGGCCCCACCCAGGGCCAGGATGCTGGAGAGGAAGGGCACAGACTCTGATGAATGGGACTCGGGACTCGGAGACCCCCGTTTCTTTCTCTGCCTAAACAAGGGAGGCCCCAAGTTTACACTGTAGCCGGGCGGACCTGCTGACAGACCACCAGCTCAGGAAACACACAATGGCTCCCTGTCCCTTGCGCAGAGCCCTCCCGGGAATGTATGTTTCAGTCATTCTCTGTGTGCGCCTGTGTGGGGGACGGGGCGGAGGGGGCGCGGGCGGGGGCGGGGGCGGGGGCGGGGGGGGGGAGCAAGGTGGGCCTTGGGGTTGGAGCTGGGGGGTGAGAGGGTTGGTGGTGGGATGAGGTGTGAGTGTACATATGAAAGCACACACAACAGTGTGTATCAGTGTGTTTGCGGTTGTGTGAGGGTATGGCCTGTGAAAGACTGGGCTGGGGGTGAGAGCATGTGTCTCTGTGTGCGTGTGCGCATGCGTGCGTGCGTGTGCGGGTGTTGGGTGCTGGACATGCTCAAAGCCATATATGGTGCTTGCCCTCCTGTGTGCCTGGGTGACCATGGATATCCCTATCCCGGTGTGCCTGTGCCTTTGGGTGTGGGGATGGGTGCTTGAGGGCCTGGTCCTGTGAGCAAAGGCCAGTGCCGGCCTGCCAGGGCTTGGGCAAGTGGAGGTGACAGGTTGTATGGATCCAGTGAAATCTCTATTGTTCCCTTCAGGCCAAAAGGAAGCAGGGCACGCCTGCAGGAAGCTCCTACTGGCTCAAGTCTGGACTTTAAGTGCTTCCATAAGGATAACAACTGCCAGGAATGGAACTTCAAGAGGTTATTTTGGCAAGTCTTGAGTTCCCGATGCTCTTTCATTGCAAAGCAACTCCTGGACCACGGCTGGTTTTGTTTGTGGTCGGTTTCCTGGTGGTTTCGGAGGCTGAGGATGATCTCCACCCCTGGGGAATTCAGGGGAAGCGTGGACCCTGAACCTCGGTACTCTGTCCCGCTACCCTTGGACGTGCCCCTTCACCAAAGGGCAGCCATGGCACGAGGACCCTTAGGACACCAGGGACACAGCTAAGAACTGGAAGCGAAAGGAAACGAGGGAAGCAGTATGTCCTCACCTCCACCACCACTGCCAAGGCACTGCCAAAGTTGTCCTGGACCTAGTGCACGGAGGGGTGCTTCGCTGGGACTTGGCGGGCCTTCCAGGACTGACCAGGAGACACAAGGTGCCTAGAGACCAGGGGACACACCAGCAGGCAGATCCTTGCCACGAGGGTCCCTCCTGAGTGCCACCAAGGGCTCTGACCCAAGAGTAGACCTGCCTGGGGGTGGGGGGCAGGGTGTGCAGAGAGAAGGCAAGAGGGGAGGAGGCGGGGCCACACGCCCCGACGACACCCCGAGCAGGTCCTGTCCTGGGCACATTCATGGGACGGGACAGGACAGGACAGGACAGGACAGGGAAGGGATGAGGGTACTCTCCGATGGCCATTAAGGGATGGTTGGGAGAGAGTGCCCCCTTGCTCCTGCGATCCATGCGGGTCATTGGCACTTCCACAGGAAAGGAGAAGGAAAAGGAAAAGTACTGGCCAGGGGGCTGCTCCCAGGCGCCTGCCCAATCCTGCCTTCTAGACAGAGGCACACCCGCGCCAGAAGGCCTGAAAGTCAGGAAGCGCGTGTAAGTAAGGGACGGAAAGCGCAGAGCGAAAAGAAAGCAAAGGTGGAACTGAGGTGGAGCTGAAGCCTGAAGGTGATCCCCGGGGCACTGCGTCCGGGGGGGGGGTGGGGGGGGGGTGGGGGGGGGCAGCTGGAACCTGTGGCCCCCTAGGGGAAGAGCCATCACCCGAGGCAGAGCCGTCAGCCACTGAGGCAAGGGTTTGGACCCTGGCCAGGGAGAGGCCTGCCTTGCGATGCTGTAGTGCCCAGCTGGGAAGGGGAAAGACAACCAGAATGGGCCAAGGAGGAAGAACCGGGTCGGGCCGGGCCGGGGGGTGGGGTGGGGGGTGGGGGGACGGGGCGGCCAGGAAGGTAGGGCCGCTCTCCCCCCCCCCTTCCCCCGCCGGGGTCCAGTGCCACTGGCAGAGAGAATAAGCTGTGTGCCTGCGCAGACCCGTTTACCTGACTATAAGGCTGTGTGTGTGGGTGTGTGCGGGGGTGGGGGTGGGGGTGGGGTGGGGGGGTGCGTGCGCGCGCCAGGGTTCTGCAACCAGAAGAATGCAGGGAAAGGCGGCAAGTCATGTGAAACGATGTTGAACCCTGACGCCAAGAGTGGGGATTCCACGCCTAGCTGGTCCCCGATGCCTGCCCTCCTTTCTCCCTGCATTGTCCCCAGGTTAGGTGTCAGGGGTGCCCTGGTGTTTACCTTCTGGGCAAGAGGCACCTCAGGTCCCTACCTGACAGGATGGGGGTGACTTTTGTTTTCCTGAGTTGTTTTCTGTCTCTTTGTATTTTCCCAACCACTTCCACCCACCGATGGCCTGCTTCCCGGGACAGCATGGGGGAGAAGAAGGCTCTTGGGAAAAGGCCATTCCTCAATTCTAAGCGTCCTTAAGACACTACCGAGTGTGGCAAATCCCGGCCACGACGGTCCCGGGGGGTGCGGGGTGCGGGGTGCGGGGGTGGGTTTCCATTCCTCGGAGCTCCCTTCCTTCCGGTCCGCACCCCTAGGAAGACCTTAAGGGAGCAAAGAAAGGAACCGCTTACAGGGGAAACCCTAAAGACCCTCAGGCTCACCTCCCACATTGCTGTCTTTGCGAGGCACTGGCTGGCATGGGCGTGATGCCCTCAGACACTCAAGGCAGGGTCACCACTGCTTTCCTTTCCATCCGCCGACCAAACAAACCAACCAAGGCCAGAGGACAACCACAAAAGGTTGCCTGCCTTTACTGTGCACTAAGGTGGTGGCCCGGCCATTAGCCACCAGCCACTGCGGCTGCCCCCAAAGCTGTATGGGGAGGGGAATTCAGGATGGAGACAAGCAGGACGCTGGCCCTGGAGGGTTAAGGTGCCAATCTAGGAGTGATGTCAAGGGGCCCTAGTCCTGAGCCATCCCATACAGAGAAGAGCCCTCAAGTCACTGCCTGGGGATGTCCCCCATTTTGTTTGGTTGGTTGGTTTTGGTTTTGGTTGCATGAGCTCTAATCTTTGGATGATCCAAGACAGCATTTCCCTCCTTTCTCTTTTTCTCAAAAGAAAGTCCTGGCGCCTTCCTCCCTTTCCTCTTCGGAACGTACCCTCGGAGCTATCTGAGGGGCTGTCACCGTGGCTATAGTCCTCACAGAGGGCTCGCAGAGGTCCCCGAACAAAACATAACTCTCGGTGTTTAGCTTGCGCATTTCTCTTCTGCCCACACCTCCCAATCTGCCCTGCAAAAGGGCCCTGAGCCCTCCTTTGGAGTGGGTGTGGCTGGATACTCAGGCTCAGCATTCCCTTAAGCTGTTCAGTGGTTCCTCAGAAGTGGTTTCTCAGATGTGTGCATGTGTGCCTGCCTCTGTGTGTGTGTGTGTGTGTGTGTGTGAGACTGTGTGTGTGCGTGCATGTCTGTGCGTGTGTTTGGGGGTGGCCGTGGGGGTGAATATGTGTGAGCGTGACTGTTTGACGGGGATCCACAGTTTCCACGCCAAGTTCTCAGGTGTCAAGCCCTCGGATGAAGACCAGGCTAGTGTCAGGGCTTACTTAGGCTGAGAAGCAGAGCGATGGACACATCAGACCAAACCCCCAAGCTCCCTTCTGCCACTTGACCCCCGCCCCCCCCCCCCACATCAAGCCCCACCCTCCCTCCACCTCCCCTAGTCCCTTAGCCTCCTAAGCTTCACCTTCTCCCCGAGGATAAAATGCCATGGGGGTCGGGGAAGCCTGAGCAGGACCTGTTCGCGGGCTCTTGGTAGAGAACTGACGCCTGACGGCCTGGCTACCCAGGCCTGAGGGTGAGGGCAGAAGGACCCTGATGGGGCTGACTTGTGAACCAATGCCTAGCAGGCCAAGCGGCCCTCCCCGAGACCCACCTGTGTGAGCCCTGCCATTCCAAAACGTCGCAGCCCTGGGCACAAAGGAGTGCTCAGGCTCCCAAGCAGAGATGCCCCCAGCGGCCTCTTCCGCACCCTGGTGACTCCTGGCACGACCCCGCTGTACAGAAGGGGCCAATGACTTCTGGACCCGCTTGGGACCTGCCTGCCTCTGACCCAGCCGCCTTTGGCCCCCTGAAGCATGCACGCAGCCTCAGGAGAAGCAAGGTTGCTGCCTGGGAAGGGGTATGGTACAGACAAGCCAGGGGCCAGGAGGAGTCTGAAGCTACATACCAAGGGGAATCTGCAAGCCCAGTGGTGGCATCTCTGCAAGGCTGTCTGTGTTCACAGTGAAGCAGAGCCTGAACAGAGTCAAGAACGGCCTAGCTACCCTTGCAGGGTTGGCCCAGAGTGGCCAAGTTGGTGAGGGGCCCTGCCGAAGGTGGCCTGGCTGTTCTGCGGGCTGGACTATTGCTGGTGATGAGGATATTGGCATAGGGATGCCGCCGCTGCCGCTGCCGCTGCCGCTGCCGCTGCTATTGTTGCTATGGATGACAGTGATGATGGCGGTGGTGGCGGTGGTGGTGGGAAGAAGAGAAGAGGAGGAGTAGGAGAAGAGGGTGAAAGGATGGCGTCTCCACCTGCAGCCCACCCCCTCCTCTGTCAGGCTGCCAAAGGAAGGAGAGGAAGGCTTGGTGGGGGCAGGGAAAGGGGTGACTGCCATTTCTGGAGCCACAGTGCCATCCAGCGGAAAGTGTATGGGAAAAGGCCAGGCAGCAGCCTGGCTTCTGCCAGGCACAGAGAGCAGCAAGGCTGTGCTGGGCTGACCGGGCTGTGCTCAAGCCCCAGGTTTCCCCTGCAGGGGAGCTGGGCACCGAGGCCGGTCGGTCGGGGCCGTCGGAGGCCCTGAGGGCCTTGGCCTGCCAGCAGGACCCGCTGGGGGAGGCAGGAGCTCCAGGAGCCCTGGACACAAGCCGGCAGCCCCTAGGCAGAGCAGCCCAGACAGCTGAGCTTCCCGTTTGTCAGCCATTTTGGGGTGGGCCCAGAGGAATTCCACCCCGTTTCCTCTGGTGTCCCTGCTGCGGAGCGGAGTAGCGTAGCGGGGCGCCCTGCCTCGGGGCACACTGGCGTCAGGGGTCCCCTTTCCCCACCTGGAGCCCAGGCCCTTAGGAGTTCTGGGGCCAGGGCCATTTGCCTGCCCCTGGCACTGCTCCCCGCGGTAGCCATCTTGGGCGGCCTCTGGGGTTTCTGAGGGCCTTCTCCAGCTGTGGGCCTAGGGCCCACTCTCCCATGGGGCACACAGGCGGAGGGACAGCCAGGGGCCCTTCGCCCCCGTGCACCCGCTGCACCCTCCGGACCACCCCGCCCGCACTGGGCCCAGCCCTTCTCTCTCTCCCTCGCTCTCTCTCTCTCTCTCTCTCTCTCTCTCTCTCTCTCTCTCTCTCTCTCTCTCTCGGGAGGACCTCTGCCTTGGCCCTGCTAACTGGCTCTGACAGAAACTATCTCCGCTTGATGGCAGTATGGCTCCACCAATGCCAACCAAATGCTTACCCCCCCTCCCCCTCCAACACCCCCCCAGGGCCTGGAGCCTCCTGCCCTTCCAGGGTGAAAGCAAAAGCAAAACAACGCAACTGACACAGACAGTCCGAGGAAGAAGCACAGAAAAGGAAAGGAACCAGCCACCTGGACCCATGCCGCTCACCAAATGCACTGGGCAGAAGGACTACTGACCAGGAGGCGGGACCCCCTGCAGGCCTTTCCCCTGCTTTGCTCCAGCCCCATTTTTCCTAGCTCCAGCTCTGGGAGAGAAGCAAAAGGCCAAGGACACACCCACAGGCCCGGGTGACTCTCTCTGTCCCAGGGATTAAATCAGGGGACCTGCCTCGGACAAGGTGGCAGCCACCATTCGGGTGGCCCATCGCTCTGCTCTGTCTTGCCAGGGACTTTTTTGGCCGGGCTCTGCTTCCTACCAAGGCCTGGAGCTCACCACCTTGGGCTGGCCCCCCAACAAGGCAGCCAGAAACGGCTGGCCCAACCTGCAGCCACAGGGCTCCCACCCCCCACCCCCACCCCGCCCCGGAGGCTCCCCTGTAAAGGGCTACCCAAAGCCCGAGGTGACACAGGCTGGCCTTGCTCTCACACAGGAACCCTGCAAAGGCCACCAAACCTCGCCAAGGCACAAGGCCCCACCCAGGGCCAGGATGCTGGAGAGGAAGGGCACAGACTCTGATGAATGGGACTCGGGACTCGGAGACCCCCGTTTCTTTCTCTGCCTAAACAAGGGAGGCCCCAAGTTTACACTGTAGCCGGGCGGACCTGCTGACAGACCACCAGCTCAGGAAACACACAATGGCTCCCTGTCCCTTGCGCAGAGCCCTCCCGGGAATGTATGTTTCAGTCATTCTCTGTGTGCGCCTGTGTGGGGGACGGGGCGGAGGGGGCGCGGGCGGGGGCGGGGGCGGGGGCGGGGGGGGGGGAGCAAGGTGGGCCTTGGGGTTGGAGCTGGGGGGTGAGAGGGTTGGTGGTGGGATGAGGTGTGAGTGTACATATGAAAGCACACACAACAGTGTGTATCAGTGTGTTTGCGGTTGTGTGAGGGTATGGCCTGTGAAAGACTGGGCTGGGGGTGAGAGCATGTGTCTCTGTGTGCGTGTGCGCATGCGTGCGTGCGTGTGCGGGTGTTGGGTGCTGGACATGCTCAAAGCCATATATGGTGCTTGCCCTCCTGTGTGCCTGGGTGACCATGGATATCCCTATCCCGGTGTGCCTGTGCCTTTGGGTGTGGGGATGGGTGCTTGAGGGCCTGGTCCTGTGAGCAAAGGCCAGTGCCGGCCTGCCAGGGCTTGGGCAAGTGGAGGTGACAGGTTGTATGGATCCAGTGAAATCTCTATTGTTCCCTTCAGGCCAAAAGGAAGCAGGGCACGCCTGCAGGAAGCTCCTACTGGCTCAAGTCTGGACTTTAAGTGCTTCCATAAGGATAACAACTGCCAGGAATGGAACTTCAAGAGGTTATTTTGGCAAGTCTTGAGTTCCCGATGCTCTTTCATTGCAAAGCAACTCCTGGACCACGGCTGGTTTTGTTTGTGGTCGGTTTCCTGGTGGTTTCGGAGGCTGAGGATGATCTCCACCCCTGGGGAATTCAGGGGAAGCGTGGACCCTGAACCTCGGTACTCTGTCCCGCTACCCTTGGACGTGCCCCTTCACCAAAGGGCAGCCATGGCACGAGGACCCTTAGGACACCAGGGACACAGCTAAGAACTGGAAGCGAAAGGAAACGAGGGAAGCAGTATGTCCTCACCTCCACCACCACTGCCAAGGCACTGCCAAAGTTGTCCTGGACCTAGTGCACGGAGGGGTGCTTCGCTGGGACTTGGCGGGCCTTCCAGGACTGACCAGGAGACACAAGGTGCCTAGAGACCAGGGGACACACCAGCAGGCAGATCCTTGCCACGAGGGTCCCTCCTGAGTGCCACCAAGGGCTCTGACCCAAGAGTAGACCTGCCTGGGGGTGGGGGGCAGGGTGTGCAGAGAGAAGGCAAGAGGGGAGGAGGCGGGGCCACACGCCCCGACGACACCCCGAGCAGGTCCTGTCCTGGGCACATTCATGGGACGGGACAGGACAGGACAGGACAGGACAGGGAAGGGATGAGGGTACTCTCCGATGGCCATTAAGGGATGGTTGGGAGAGAGTGCCCCCTTGCTCCTGCGATCCATGCGGGTCATTGGCACTTCCACAGGAAAGGAGAAGGAAAAGGAAAAGTACTGGCCAGGGGGCTGCTCCCAGGCGCCTGCCCAATCCTGCCTTCTAGACAGAGGCACACCCGCGCCAGAAGGCCTGAAAGTCAGGAAGCGCGTGTAAGTAAGGGACGGAAAGCGCAGAGCGAAAAGAAAGCAAAGGTGGAACTGAGGTGGAGCTGAAGCCTGAAGGTGATCCCCGGGGCACTGCGTCCGGGGGGGGGGGTGGGGGGGGGGTGGGGGGGGCAGCTGGAACCTGTGGCCCCCTAGGGGAAGAGCCATCACCCGAGGCAGAGCCGTCAGCCACTGAGGCAAGGGTTTGGACCCTGGCCAGGGAGAGGCCTGCCTTGCGATGCTGTAGTGCCCAGCTGGGAAGGGGAAAGACAACCAGAATGGGCCAAGGAGGAAGAACCGGGTCGGGCCGGGCCGGGGGGTGGGGTGGGGGGGGGGGGGGACGGGGCGGCCAGGAAGGTAGGGCCGCTCTCCCCCCCCCTTCCCCCGCCGGGGTCCAGTGCCACTGGCAGAGAGAATAAGCTGTGTGCCTGCGCAGACCCGTTTACCTGACTATAAGGCTGTGTGTGTGGGTGTGTGCGGGGGGGGGGGGGGGGGGGGGGGGGGGGGGGTGCGTGCGCGCGCCAGGGTTCTGCAACCAGAAGAATGCAGGGAAAGGCGGCAAGTCATGTGAAACGATGTTGAACCCTGACGCCAAGAGTGGGGATTCCACGCCTAGCTGGTCCCCGATGCCTGCCCTCCTTTCTCCCTGCATTGTCCCCAGGTTAGGTGTCAGGGGTGCCCTGGTGTTTACCTTCTGGGCAAGAGGCACCTCAGGTCCCTACCTGACAGGATGGGGGTGACTTTTGTTTTCCTGAGTTGTTTTCTGTCTCTTTGTATTTTCCCAACCACTTCCACCCACCGATGGCCTGCTTCCCGGGACAGCATGGGGGAGAAGAAGGCTCTTGGGAAAAGGCCATTCCTCAATTCTAAGCGTCCTTAAGACACTACCGAGTGTGGCAAATCCCGGCCACGACGGTCCCGGGGGGTGCGGGGTGCGGGGTGCGGGGGTGGGTTTCCATTCCTCGGAGCTCCCTTCCTTCCGGTCCGCACCCCTAGGAAGACCTTAAGGGAGCAAGAAAGGAACCGCTTACAGGGGAAACCCTAAAGACCCTCAGGCTCACCTCCCACATTGCTGTCTTGCGAGGCACTGGCTGGCATGGGCGTGATGCCCTCAGACACTCAAGGCAGGGTCACCACTGCTTTCCTTTCCATCCGCCGACCAAACAAACCAACCAAGGCCAGAGGACAACCACAAAAGGTTGCCTGCCTTTACTGTGCACTAAGGTGGTGGCCCGGCCATTAGCCACCAGCCACTGCGGCTGCCCCCAAAGCTGTATGGGGAGGGGAATTCAGGATGGAGACAAGCAGGACGCTGGCCCTGGAGGGTTAAGGTGCCAATCTAGGAGTGATGTCAAGGGGCCCTAGTCCTGAGCCATCCCATACAGAGAAGAGCCCTCAAGTCACTGCCTGGGGATGTCCCCCATTTTGTTTGGTTGGTTGGTTTTGGTTTGGTTGCATGAGCTCTAATCTTTGGATGATCCAAGACAGCATTTCCCTCCTTTCTCTTTTCTCAAAAGAAAGTCCTGGCGCCTTCCTCCCTTTCCTCTTCGGAACGTACCCTCGGAGCTATCTGAGGGGCTGTCACCGTGGCTATAGTCCTCACAGAGGGCTCGCAGATGGTCCCCGAACAAAACATAACTCTCGGTGTTTAGCTTGCGCATTTCTCTTCTGCCCACACCTCCCAATCTGCCCTGCAAAAGGGCCCTGAGCCCTCCTTTGGAGTGGGTGTGGCTGGATACTCAGGCTCAGCATTCCCTTAAGCTGTTCAGTGGTTCCTCAGAAGTGGTTTTCTCAGATGTGTGCATGTGGTGCCTGCCTCTGTGTGTGTGTGTGTGTGTGTGTGTGTGAGACTGTGTGTGTGCGTGCATGTCTGTGCGTGTGTTTGGGGGTGGCCGTGGGGGTGAATATGTGTGAGCGTGACTGTTTGACGGGGATCCACAGTTTCCACGCCAAGTTCTCAGGTGTCAAGCCCTCGGATGAAGACCAGGCTAGTGTCAGGGCTTACTTAGGCTGAGAAGCAGAGCGATGGACACATCAGACCAAACCCCCAAGCTCCCTTCTGCCACTTGACCCCCGCCCCCCCCCCCCCACATCAAGCCCACCCTCCCTCCACCTCCCCTAGTCCCTTAGCCTCCTAAGCTTCACCTTCTCCCCGAGGATAAAAATGCCATGGGGGTCGGGAAGCCTGAGCAGGACCTGTTCGCGGGCTCTTGGTAGAGAACTGACGCCTGACGGCCTGGCTACCCAGGCCTGAGGGTGAGGGGCAGAAGGACCCTGATGGGGCTGACTTGTGAACCAATGCCTAGCAGGCCAAGCGGCCCTCCCCGAGACCCACCTGTGTGAGCCCTGCCATTCCAAAACGTCGCAGCCCTGGGCACAAAGGAGTGCTCAGGCTCCCAAGCAGAGATGCCCCCAGCGGCCTCTTCCGCACCCTGGTGACTCCTGGCACGACCCCGCTGTACAGAAGGGGCCAATGACTTCTGGACCCGCTTGGGACCTGCCTGCCTCTGACCCAGCCGCCTTTGGCCCCCTGAAGCATGCACGCAGCCTCAGGAGAAGCAAGGTTGCTGCCTGGGAAGGGGTATGGTACAGACAAGCCAGGGGCCAGGAGGAGTCTGAAGCTACATACCAAGGGGAATCTGCAAGCCCAGTGGTGGCATCTCTGCAAGGCTGTCTGTGTTCACAGTGAAGCAGAGCCTGAACAGAGTCAAGAACGGCCTAGCTACCCTTGCAGGGTTGGCCCAGAGTG